>NW_027203270.1:30532500-30902500 GCF_024711535.1 Dipodomys merriami | reverse complement strand
GGTTGTCTTGTGCTTTCGTTACCTGTCAGACATTTGCAAGCCCAAAGGAAGAATGGGTGCTTTTAGCAAAAGTAGACTCAAAGTGCTTGTTCTAGAACAAACATGAGAGCCAACCAACTCAGGAGACCTTCCCAGAGGGCGTCTTTCACCTGGAGGACTAGAGGAAAGCCACTGAAGCCCACTTCCTCTGAAAGGAGAATCACCCAGTGGGGTACCCCAAAAGCTGGTGATGGGTTCATATGTTGGTAGTGTGGGCAGTGTGGGACTGTCTTCACAGTGCCTCCACACAGTACCCACACACACGCTCCTTACTCCAGTTATGGGAAATGCTGTGGTTAAAGGACCCTCTTCAGCACTGGACTCCTATGTAACTCACTGCTGCAAGACCAGCTATGTCAGAGACCACATATCAAAATTGCCGGATCAACCTCCCATCATGGGTCCTTCAGATGCTTATAAAAACCGTTAGCTAGCAAGATCAATAGAAAGCCCGCGGATTGGGAGAAGATCTTCACTAGCCATACAACAGACAAGGGTCTCCTATCTAAAATATACCTGGAACTCAAAAAATTAAATCCCCCCAACAACAAATCCTCAAAGAAACAACTGCCCAATAAATAAGTGGGCTAAAGACTTAAAGAGAAACTGCTCTGAAGAGGAAAGAAGGATAGTCAATAGTCACATGAAGAAATGCTCAAGCTCAGCTGGGCGGTGGTGGCTCACGCCTGTAATCCTAGCTATTCAGGAGGCTGAGATCTGAGGATCACAGTTCAAAGCCAGCCTGGGCAGAAAAAACTGTGAGACTCTTATCTCCAATAAACCACCAGAAAACCAGAAGCAGCACTGCAGCTCAAGTGGTAGAGTGCTAGCCTTGAGCTGAAGAGCTGAGGGACAGCACTCAGGCCCAGAGTTCAAGCCCCATGACAGGCAAAAAAAAAAAAGAAAGAAAGAAAGAAAGAAAAAGAAATGCTCAAGCTCCCTAGCTATAAAAGAAATGCAAATCAAAACAACATTGAGATACCACCTCACCCCAGTTAGAATGGCTATAATCAAGAACTCTAATAACAAACAGATGCTGGAGGGGATGTGGACAGAAGGGAACCTTACTGTATTGTTGGTGGAAGTGTAAACTTGTTTAACCACTCTGGAAAGTAGTATGGAGCTCAAAAGACTCCACATAGAGCTCCCCTATGACCCAGCAATCCCACTTTTGGGCATTTACCCAAATGATCACAAACAAGACCATACTAAAGCTACCAGCACAACTATGTTTATTGCAGTATTATTTACCATAGCTAAGATATGGAACCATTCCAGATGCCCCTCAGTAGATGAATGGATCAAGAAAATGTGGTATATATACACAATGGAATTCTATGCCTCCATCAGAAAGAATGACATTGCCCCATTTGTTAGGAAGTGGAAAGACTTGGAAAAAATTATATTAAGTGAAGTAAGCCAGGCTCAAAGAAATATAGGTCCCATGGTTTCCCTTATTTGCAATAACTAGTATATGTCTGAGACAAACAGAAACTGTCAGACAAGTTGATGTTAGGCAAAATGAACCCCAAGATAAGGGTTCAAATATTTTTTTCTTTCTTGCGATTGTTTCCAACATATTTATAAGATGATTTCTTTGTTGCTTTGTATATACCCCCCCCAGGGTATAAGCCCTGCTTTCACTGTATTTGATGTTGATATAATTTGTGGAGGCGAAAGGGAAAAACAAGCTGTTTAATAGGGTTACAGGTGGACCCATTATAACAACGAGATGTACAAGATGTTATGTCGAAAAACAAACTTTACAACTTTGACGGAGTGGGGGGTAGGGGGTTTGGGGGTGGTAGGGGTGTGTGGGGGTGTGGGGTGGAGAGGGGAAGGGATGGTATGTAGAAACAAAGGAGGAGGCAACAATGTTTGATAAGAAATATACTCACTTTGGGCTGGGAAGGTGGCTCAGAGGTAGATCGCTTGCCTTGCATGCATGAGGCCCTGGGTTCGATTCCTCAGCACCACATAAGCAAAAAGAAAAAAGCCAGAAAGTGATACTGTGGCTCAAGTGGTAGAGCGTTAGCCTTGAGCTGAAGAGCTGAGGGACAGAGCCCAGGCCCAGAGTTCAGGCCCCATGACTGGACCCCCCCCCCAAAAAAAAAGAAAGAAAAGAAAAAGTAAAAGAAATGTACTCACTATCTTGCCCATGTAATTGTAACCCCTCTGTATGGTATTTTCACAATAATAATAATAATAAAATCATTCACGAATTAGTTCAAGAAAATTTCCTTTAAATGAAATTAATGAACAACCTGAGTTTCCACATTCAAATGGATTATTCATTAAAAATCACAACTAATAAAATTGACTCCTAGAAATAACATGTATCACTGAAGTTTCAGAACCCAGAGGCAGAAATATGTTGGAAGCCTCCTGAAACACGAAGAATGCCTTTTAGACTTCACAATAATAGGATAGAAAATGGTTTACATCATTCAGAACTCTAGGGTATTGATAGAGTGCTAGGGTAAATAAGTAATATTCTTTCAACTCAAGGAGTTATCATTTCTCAAGTACAGCACTTTTCTCAGAAAACTAATAACAGATTTATCTTAACAAACTCAGGGTAAACTATGAAGAAGAAAATATGGGGGTTGGGAAGGTAGCTCAGTGGTAGAGTGCTTGCCTTGCATGCATGAGGCCCTGGGTTCGATTCCTCAGCATCACATAAACAAAGAGAAAGAAGCCGGAAGTGGCGCTCTGGCTCAAGTGGTAGAGCGCTAGTCTTGAGCTGAAGAGCTGAGGGACAGCGCCCAGGCCCAGAGTTCAGGCCCCATGACCAGACCCAAAAAAAAAAAATTTAAAAATAGACAAAAGAAAATATGGTCCAAACAGAAACAACAAAGGAACTCAAGATATAAACCAGCCATTTATTAAAAAGAAATGAGCTACATGAATAAGCTAGAAAATAGGAGAAGCCACCAGCAAAACCATGAAATTTCTAAAGACAGAATAAAAGGTTGTATCAAATGAATAAAAATGTGATGATCTTAAAAAAGAAAAGTTCTTAGAAATTAAAAATGTGTCTTGTACATCTCATTGTTTCAATGGGTCAACCTGTATCCCTATTTAAACAGTTTGTTCTTTCCCTTCCCCTCCCCAAATTATACCGACAGCAAATACAGTGAAAACAGAGTTTTCTGTCTCATCTGGCTATAACCATGATTCTCAGATCTTAGGCTCCCGAGTAGCTAGGACTACAGGCACAAGCCACCAGTGTCCAGCTCTCCATCTGTACTGTTATGGGCTCCAACCTCCTACTGTCCTGTACTAGAGATATTTGTTATTTCTTTTCTAGGAAATGTAAATATCCTAAGGAAAATAAAAGGGCCTTTTCTATTGGTATGTCTCACTGTAACCCAGAGGGTGATTGTATGTTGCAAATTAGCACTAAAATTCTAAAGCGAGGCAGTCATAGATATACCCATACCTAAAGCGTAATAACCACTTGGCTTTGCACCAATTATGCACTTTCCTGTGCTCAGTATAAACATCTGTTCATAAGGGTCTTTCTTCATTAGTATTGTTAGATGGGTATTTTTGCAATACTTAGAAAAGAACATGGTCTATATTAATCACTGTATGAGGTACTATCCCTCTTGTAGCTCTTTGTGGTTGTAATTATTTTTAATGTTATTATTTACTAATGTATAAATAAGTAAATAAGAAAGATTTTGACCAAATTGCCTTAGCAAAGAATAAAATATTTTCAAGGTGTCTGCTTTGACTCTGAGGTCTTTGATCCATTTGGAGTTGATTCTGGTGCAGGGTGATGTATAAGGATCTAGCTTTAGTTTTCTACAGGTGATTAACCTATTTTGCCAGCACCATTTACTGAAGAGGCTGTCTTTCTTCCATTCTATTTTTTTTAGCTCCCTTATTGAAGATTAAGTGGCTATAGGTCTGTGGGTTCAGTTCTGGGTTTTTAATTCTATTCCATTGGTCCTGAGGTCTGATCTTGTGCCAGTACCAAGCTGTTTTGATTACTATGGCTTTGTAGTAGAGTTTGAAATTTGGTATTGATATTCCTCCAGCACTGTTGTTTCTGTTAAGGATCATTTTTGCTATTCGGGGTCTTTTATTGTTCCATATGAATTTCTGGATAGCCTCTTATATTTCCTTGAAGAATGAAGTTGGAATATTGATAGGTATCGCACTGAATTTGTAGATAGCCTTGGGAAGTATTGCCATTTTCACAATGTTGATCCTTCCAATCCAGGAGCATGGGAGGTTTTTCTACTGTCTAAGTTCTGTTTTTATTTCCTTTTTCAGGTTTTTAAACTTTTTATATTATATGTCTGGGACAAGCAGAAAAGGTCAGGTAAGATGATGTTAAGCGAAACAAACCCCAAGATAGGGACATAAGTGGGTTTTTTTTCTTTCTTGTTATTGTTGCTTACGTATTTATAAGGTACCATGTGATTTTTTTTGTTGTTGCTTTGTATGTCCCTCCCTCACCGTATAACCCCTGTTTTTATTGTGTCTGATGTTGGTATAATTTGGGGAGGGGAAGGGAAAAAACAAATTGTTTAAATAGGGATACAGATCGAGCCATTGCAACAATGAAATGTACAAGATGCTATGTGGAAAAACGAACTTTACAATTTAGGCAGGGCTGTGGGGGGAGGTGGGAGGGTAGGGATGGTAGGGGAAAAACAAAGGAGGAGGCAACAATGCTTGATAAGAAATGTACTCATTACCTTGCTCATGTAACCGCAACCCCTCTGTATTTTTACAATTACAAACTTATTAAAAGAATAAAATATCCAGCCGGGCGCTGGTGGCTCACGCCTGTAATCCTAGCTACTCAGGAGGCTGAGATCTGAGGATCGCGGTTCAAAGCCAGCCCGGGCAGGAGAGACCGTGAGACTCCTATCTCCAATAAACCACCAGAAAACCGGAAGTGGCGCTGTAGCTCAAGTGGTAGAGCGCTCGCCTTGAGCTGAAGAGCTGAGGGACAGCGCCCAGGCCCAGAGTTCAAGCCCCACGACCGACAAAAAAAAAAAAAAAAAAAAAAGAATAAAATATCCATATTTCTGCAAAAAAAAAAAAAAAAAAAAAAAAGGTTAGCCAGATGCCGGTAGCTCACGTTTGTAATCCTAACTACTCAGGAGGCTGAGATCTAAGTGGAAGGAAACTGAGCCATGATGGTATCAAAATAAGGCAAAGGCAGAGAGTGAACTCAACAGACCAACAGACTTTTACTTGGGGTAAAAGTTTCCTAAAACTAAGATTCTCAGTGTGGTTCAAAGCCAGCCCAGGCAGGAAAGTCCATAAGACTCTTAACTCCAATAAACCACTTAGAAAACCAGAAGTGGTGCTGTGGTTCAAGTGGTAAAGCACTTGCCTTGAGCTGAAGAGCTGAGGGACAGCGCCCAGGCCCAGAGTTCAAGCCCTACAACCAAAAAAAAAAAAAAAAAAGAATATTGGTTTGAAGCCAGCCTGGGCAAACAAATCTGAGAGAGTCTTATTGCCAATTAAGCACCTAGAAGCCCTAAGTAGAGGTGTGGCTCAAGTAATAGACATAGCCTTGATAGAAAATCACCACACACACACACACACACACACACACACACACACACACACACACAGAGTGAGACCAGAGGAAATTATTACGGTGTTTTGTTTTTATTTTGACCATAAACTGAGTCCATTTTTCCTCTTGAAATTATGGAACTATTAACTGTCATGAGTGAGTTATGCCAAGAGAGACATCCTGTATCTTTGCCAAGTACTACTGATTTTGCTTAATAGTCCCTAAGCCGTTGGCAAACACAACACAGGTTCTAACCATGATCCCCAGATCTCAGCCTTTTCAATAGCTAGGATTACAGGTGGGAACCACTAGCATCAGCAAATAAGGGTTCTTTTACCATGATTTTATTGTTCTTGTTGCCAGTCCTAGGGCTTGAACTCTGGGCCTGGGCACTGTCCCTGAACTTTTTTTTTGTTCAAGGCTAGGACTCTACCACTTGAGCCACAGCACCACTTCCAGCTTTTTCTTTGTATGTAGTACTGAGGAATTGAACCCAGGGCTTCACACATTGTAGGCAAACACTCTACCCCTAAGCCACACTCCCAGCCCTACCCTGATCTTAATTACTAAAGATAACTCTGAGATCACACATTACACTTCACAAATGATATAAAGTCCACAAAAAGCTGAAGAAAGGTTAGTGTGGTGATCACATGATTCAAAGGACAAGAACGGATTGCTGAAACAGGTGAACAGGTAAAGAGAATCCCAGCAAGTAGTTAGGGAAGGTACCATAACCCAGCACTGACCTGTGGTGTCAGAAGACAGAGCAGGTTCAAGGCACAGAGCAGATTCCAGGCTTGCTGGATCCACACTGACAGGAGGCTATGTAGGGTCACTTCAAACACAGGGATCCAACTGAGCTGAAACCCGGTGGGCCGAGAGTCATTGCCTGGCATTTTTAGGGGGGGCTTGGACTCGGGGCATCTTGCTCTCAAGCTTACAACAGGTGTTCTACCACTTGAGCTACACCTCTACAATGGGCTTTTTTCTTTAATTGGAGATTCAAGTTTCTCTGATTTGTCAAGATTGGCTTCAAATTGTGGGCCTCAGATTTCAATCTCCTGAGTAGCTGGGACTACAGGCATGAGCTACCAGTGCCGCCTTTTTCTTTCTTTCTTTCTTTCTTTTTCTTTTTTCCTTTCATTTTCTTTCTTTCCTTCCTTTTTTTTTTTTTTTAAATTAGCTTACATTTATGCAGAGCAGAGATTTCATTGTTACATTTCTACACATAAAACAAAGATTTTAACACAGTACTATTTTTTCTTAGGTCCAGTCTTGGGGCCTGGGCACTGTCCCTCAGCTCTTCAGCTCAAGGTTAGCACTCTACCACTTGAGCCACAGCACCACTTCTGGCTTTTTTTTTCATTTTGCTTATGTGGTGCTGAGGAATCGAACCCAGAGTCTCATGCATGCAAGGCAAGTGCTCTACCACTGAGCCATCTTCCCAGCCCCACACAGCACTATTATGAAGATTAAGTGAACCAAAAGTTAAGTGGTACTCCAATGTTCTAAGTTTAATTACAGAGTGCTGGAGGGGGAGGGCAAGACCAAAGGTAGGAGAGCTGGGAGGTGGGAAGTTAATCCTTAACAATATATAACTGAAAAAGAATGAAGGACCATTTTGCATTCCTGATCTGAGATTAAAACCTTCACTCAAATCCTGTCAAGATCCCTGATTAATCTAGACGCTACTATTGATCCTTGTGATAGGTAACCCTAGCCCATGAGCTCATAATGATGATGCTATGTAAAGAAAATCTACAATAAGAAATTCTTCAAGGCCTCTAGTTCTCCCCGCTCTCCTCCATCCCAGAGCCTGAACTCAGAGCCTGAACACTGTCCCTGAGCTCCGTTTGCTCAAGGCTAGCACTCTATCGCTTAAGCCACAGCACCACTTCCAGCTTTTTCTGTTTATTCCACTGTTATTCTGTTATTCCACTGAGGAATTGGACCCAGGGCTTTATGAATGCTAGGCAAGCACTCTACCACTAAGCCACATTCCCAGCCAGCTTTTATATATTTATTATTATTATGATGATTACTTTTTTTGTGGGCCATAGGGTTGAACTCAGGGCCTAGTCGCTGTCCCTGAGCTCTTCAGATCAAGGCTAGCATTTTACCACTTTGAGCCACAGCACCACTTCTGGTTTTCTGGTGATTAATAGGAGATGAGTCTCTTGGAGCCGGGCACCGGTGACTCACGCCTGTAATCCTAACTACTCAGGAGGCTGACATCTGAGGATCACAGTTCAAAGCCAGCCCTGGCAGTAAAGTCCGTGACTCTGGAAGTGGCACTGTGGCTCGAGGTAGAGGGCTCACCTTGAGCTGAAGAGCTGAGGGACAGCACCTAGGCCCAGAGTTCAAGCCCCATGACTGACAAAAAAAAAAAAGTGTCTGGGCTGGGAAGGTGGCTCAGTGGTAGAGCGCTTGCCTTGCATGCATGAGGCCCTGGGTTCGATTCCTCAGCACCACATAAGCAAAAAGAAAAAAGCCGGAAGTGGCGCTGTGGCACAAGTGGTAGAGCGCTAGCCTTGAGCTGAAGAGCTGAGGGACAGCACCGAGACCCAGAGTTCAGGCCCACGACCGGACCACCCCCCCCCCCAAAAAAAAAAGTCTCATGGACCTTCTAGCTGGGGCTGACATGGAATCTCCATTCTCAGATCTCAGCCCCTAGTAGCTAGGATTACAGGTGTGAGCCACTGGCACTGAACTCTCGCCTGAAAACTCTCCCTAGACACCAGGACCTTGGTCAATTGTTGAGATGAATAAACAATTCTTATTTACTCTTCTCCAGTCCCAAATGGCAGTGGAAATAACAAGACTTCCTTCCCCACATTTTCACTGTAATACTTCGGTTATATGCCTGTGGCCAGACAGAGAAGCTACAATTAGAGAGTAGGATACAGGACAGGGAAGTGTGGAGTCTTAGGGATGGTCCATATCCTGGACCAACAATTGACTTGGCCTGACCTGGCAGCCCACTCCCTGGGCCATTAAGACAGGAGATTAAGATAAGGGCCTACTACCTCCTCAGGGAGCCCATTCCCCATACCTAAGTTAAACAGAAAAGGCAAAGAGTAGCAATTTTCTTTCTTTCCTTTTTTTTTTTTTTTTTGTCTGTCGTGGGGCTTGAACTCTGGGCCTGGGCGCTGTCCCTCAGTTCTTCAGCTCAAGGCGACCGCTCTACCACTTGAGCTACAGTGCCACTTCTGGTTTTTCTGAGTGGTTTATTGGAGATAAGAGTTTCACGAACTTGGCAGTCTGGGAAGGTGGCTCAGTGGTAGAGCACTTGCCTTGCATGCATGAGGTCCTGGGTTCGATTCCTCAGCACCACATATGCAAAAAGAAAAAAAGCCGGAAGTGGTGCTGTGGCTCAAGTGGTAGAGCACTAGCCTTGAGCTGAAGAGCTGAGGGACAGCGCCCAGGCCCAGAGTTCAGGCCCCATGACCGGACACAAAAAAAAAAAAAAAAAAAAAAAAAAGAGTTTCATGAACTTTCCTAAGCAGGCTGGCTTTGAACTGCGATTCTCAGATCTCAGCCTCCAGAGTAACTAGGATGACAGGCGTGAGCCACCGATGCCCAGTCTCTTACTTTTTTTCCCCCAAACAATACTTGTCTAAACAGACAACTAAAACTTCACTCAATACTTAACTACTCAGGAATACCTAATGAAATTGATAAAATACAAGAAATCTCAATTTCTTTTAAAAGTTCCCATCACTATATAAATTGAACTAGGAAGTAGAGGCATGGCTCAAATGGTAGAGCCCCAGCTTTGATTCAAAAAGCCAAAACAGAATGAAGCCCAGAGTTCAAGCTTCAGTACAGGTACCAAAACAAAAAAAATTGTTGAGGCTGGAAAGGTGGCTCAGTGGTAGAACGCTTGCCTTGCGTGCCTGAGGCCCTGGGTTCGATTCCTCAGCACCACATAGGCAAAAAGAAAAAAGCTGGAAGTGGCACTGTGGCTCGAGTGGTAGAGTGCTAGCCTTGAGCTGAAAAGCTGAGGGACAGCACCCAGGCCCAGAGTTCAGGCCCCACAACCAGACCCAAAAAAACAAAAAACAAAACAAAACAAAAAAATTGTTTTAAAAAAAATTTTTTTAAATGGAGGTTGGGCCAGGTGCCAGTGGCCCATGCCAGTAATCCTAGCTACTCAGGAGGCCGAGATCTGATGATCAAGGTTCAAAGACAGCTTGGGCAGGAAAGTCTGTGATACTACTCAAATTAGCTACCAAAAAAAGGTGGAAATAGAGCTGTGTGACTCAAGTGGTAGAGCACTAGCACACACTGGAGCACATGCAAATGGAGGTGGAGGGCTGGGAATGTGGCTTAGTGGTAGAGTACTCGACTTCTTGCTTTGCATGCATGTAGCCCTGGGTTAATTCCTCATAAACACAAAAAGCTAGAAGGAGCATTGTGGCTCAAGTGGTAAAGTTCTAGCCTTGAGCAAAAAGAATCTCAGGGGGCTGTGAATGTGGCTTAGTGGTACAGTACTTGCCTAGCAAGCATGAAGCCCTGAGTTCAATTCCTTAGTACCACATACACAGAAAAAGCTGAACTGGTGCTGTGGCTCAAGTGGTAGAGCCTTGAACAAATAGAAGCTTTGGGACAGTGCTCAAGTCCCGAGTTCAAGTCCCAGGACTGGCAAAAAAAAAAAAAAATGGAGGTGAGGATGCCAAGTTTTTCTCCTGCTTTTAGTTCACTTATGGGTCCAAGTAAGGAGTCAATGCTTTCCAGCAAAGTAACTTTTACAATAATATTGTAAGTTATACAATAATAAAGTTTATGATAGTGTGCAAACGTAATACTTTATCATACATTTTATGACACGGCCCCTCCTTTGGAGTTTCTTCCCTCTGCCTTCTCTCCCCTCCCACAGTTGCTCTTTCTGCTTTTTAGAGAAGGATGACTCACTTTTCTTAACATGCTGAATTCTAAAAAGAAGCCCCACCTAGATGGCTACAATGTCACTGCTAAATCTTTAGATTTACAGACAGAACCTGAAACACTTGACAACCTTTGTAATACCCAGACTCTCTGGGTCCTGGGCAATAACTACAACAAAGCAGTCCCAGCCCCATGAAACAAGTCTGTGGTGGTGTTCTGAAAGAGACTTGTGTAAACCTCAATTAAACTTTTTTGTGTGTATCTTTGCTGGCAGTAGGGTTTGAACTCAGGGCCATACTGCTCTTGCTTATTCCCCTCCCCCCACTTCAAAGTTGGTACACTACTACTTGAGCCACATTTCCACTTCTAGCTCACCCAGCCCCCATCATAGGCCTGGGTGCTATCCCTGAGCTTTTCAGCTCAAGCCTAGCATTTTACCATTAGAGCCACAGTGCCACTTTGGGCTTTTTTTTAATAGATTCTTGGAATCTCACGAATTTTCCTGTCTGAGCTGGCTTCAAACCATGATCCTCAGATCTCAGCCTCCTGAGTAGCTAGGATTTCAGGCATGAGCCAACAGCACCCAGCTACAAGTCTAATTCTTTTTTTTTTTTTTTTTTTTGGTCGTGGGGCTTGAACTCTAGGCCTGGGCACTGTCCCTGAGCTCTTCAGCTCAAGGTGAGTGCTCTACAACTTGAGCCACTGCACAGCACCACTTCCGGTTTTCTGGTAATTAATTAGAGATAAGATATCAGCCTCCTAAGTAGCTAGGATTACTGGCAAGAGCCGGCAACACCCAGCTACAAGCTTAATTCTTGACTAGTTTGCTTTTGCTAAATCTTTATTTAGCTGTTCTCATATGTGGAAGCTAAACCCAAAACATTTGTATATTTATGTGTATATGCATATATATACAAATACATATATATATATACACATAAACATAATAGTATAATAGATTTCAACACACAGCATGAAGATAAAGGACTTTGTTGGAAGAGCTGGGTAAGGAAAAAAAGAGGGTGAATAATTTTGAAATACATTGCAAGCATATATGAAAACAGCATTTAAAAAAGGGGGGGCTGGGCTGGGAAGATGGCTCAGTGGTAGAGCGCTTGCCTTGCATGCATGAGGCCCTGGGTTTGATTCCTCAGCACCACATAAGCAAAAAGAAAAAAGCTGGAAGTGGCTCTGTGGCTCAAGTGGTAGAGTGCTAGCCTTGAGCTGAAGAGCTGAGGGACAGTGCCCAGGCCGAGTTCAGGCCCTACGACTGGACCCCCCCCCAAAAAAAAAAAAGAAAGAAAGAAAGAAAAAGAACTGTTAAAAAAAAAAGGGGGGGTGCGTTGGGAAGGTAGCTCAGTGGTAGAGTGCTTGCCTTGCATGCATGAGGCCCTGGGTTCAATTCCTCAGCACCACATAAGCAGAAAAAGCCGGAAGTGTTGCTGTTGGCTCAAGTGGTAGAGCCATGGCCTTGAGTTGAAGAGCTGAGGGACAGTGTCAAGGTCCAGAGTTTAAGCCTCATGACTGACCAAAAAAACCCCTCAATATAAGGTTAGTGGGCAGAAAGAAAATAGACTCTGAGAGGGGGTAGGTATTCGTGGGAAGAGTCTGAGCCAACAAGGAAGACAGATGAAAGAGGATGAACATGGTCCAAGTAGAATATTTGCAACTATGAACATAAAACAATGAAACCTGTTGCAATTGGTTTGAGGAAGGAAGAAGAGGGTAATGAAAAGCAATAGAGGCAGTAAGATTGTATGGAATAAAAAAAAAGATATAAAAATTTAAAAAAAGATTGTATGGAATATACTGTAATATATGTGTAAAATTTCACAATGAAATCCTTCCTTAATTAAAAAAAAAAAAAAAGCTAGGCACTAGTGGCTCATCCTTATAATCCTAGCAACTCAGGAGGCTGAGATCTGAGGTTCAAAGCTAGCCCAGGCAGGAAAGACTGGGAGACTTATCTCCAATTAACCACCAGAAAACCAGAAGTAGTGCTGTGGCTCAAAGTGGTAGAGAGCTAGTCTTGAGTGAAAAAGCTCAGGGACAGTACCCAGGCCCCGAGTTCAAGCCCCACAACCAACAGAAAAAAAAAATTGTCCAACCATTACTTTTTTTTTTTTTTTTTGGGGGGGGGAGGTGGTCCAGTCGTGGAGCCTGAACTCTGGGCCTGGGCACTGTCCCTCAGCTCTTCAGCTCAAGGCTAGAGCTCTACCACTTGAGCCACAGCGCCACTTCCGGCTTCTTTCTCTTTGTTTATGTGATGCTGAGGAATTGAACCCAGTGCCTCATGCATGCGAGGCAAGCGCTCTACCACTGAGCCACCATCCCAGCCCAACCATTACTTTTTTTTTTTTTTGGTTGGTTATGGGGCTTGACTCTGGGCCTGGGCGCTGTCCCTCAGTTCTTCAACTCAAGGCTAGGGCTTTACCACTTGAGCCACAACACCACTTCTGATTTTCTGGTGGTTAATTGGAGATAAGAGTCTCAAGGCTTTTCTTACCCATACTGGCTTTGAACCATGGGTAGCTAAGATTACAGATGTAGGGGCTGGGAAGATGGCTCAGTGGTAGAGTGCTTGCCTTGCATGCCTGAGGCCCTGGGTTTGATTCCTCAGCACCACATAAGCAAAAAGGAAAAAGCTGCAAGTGGCGCTGTGGCTCAAGTGGTAGAGCGCTAGCCTTGAGCTGAAGAGCTAAGGGACAGCACCCAGGCCCAGAGTTCAGGCCCCACGACTGGACCCCCCCCAAAAAAAAAAAAAAAAAAAAAAGATTACAGATGTAAGCCACCAGGGCCCAGCTTCAACCATTACTTTTAGTGTGCTTTCTGACTCTGGGGCTTGAACACAGGACCTGGCTGCTGTCTCTGAGTTTGTTTGTTTTTTGCTCAAGACTAGCATTCTACCACCTGAGCCACAGTTCCACTTCTGTCCATTTTTTTGATAGTTAATTGGAGATAAAACTCCCAGGAGGTAAGCTACTCAGGAGGCTGAGATCTGAGGATCATGATTTTTAAAAAATGACACAAAAAGTCCATACAACTCTTACTCCAATTAACACTACAGAGGTGGAGCTGTGGCTCAAGTGGTAGAACACTAGCCTTGAGCGAAAGAGCTCAGAGATAGTACCCAAACCCTGGTTTCAAGTCCCAGGACCAACCGCCCCCCCCATCCCCCCCCCCACCCCCAATTTTTTTGGTTAAGTTACTTAACTGCCTCCTCATACATTAGCTATTTCGTAAGTATGACAAAAATATACTGAGACAAAGTATTTCATTTATTTTACCAACTCTAAGCCTGACTGAATAGTTCAGGGGTTAAATCAACATAACTACTAAGAAAACCATTTTACCCAGCAATAACTAGGATTAACATCTCTCAGCAGGATAAATTATTCATCTTCTGGGAATGTTTGACTAGAACATAAAAACTTCATTCTCCTGGAAGGGTGCATTCTTTTTAAAATAAACCATCCGTCAGAATCGTAAACCTGTGTCCTATAATTAGGTAGTTCTCTTAGGACCCATCTCTTTTCATTTAGATTAGATTATCTAATTTATGAAGCCATAGTATACTGAAGCTGTGAGCTATGCAGTTAGGTAGGTTTGATGAACTGTAAGAAGGATGTGCCCCAAGGCAACAAGACTATTCTAAATCCTCCTTAGGAAGCTCACTCTCTCTATGGAGGTCTGGATATGCCCTTTGAAAGTATAATGAGTGCTCTAAGACTTTATATTGGTGGCCTTAAATTTGGAATGGCAAAGGTGCATCTGCACAGGCTTTTTTTTTTTTTCTTGTGGGGCCTGAACTCTGGGCCTGGACGCTGCCCTTCAGCTCTTCAGCTCAAGGCTAGCGCTCTACCACTTGAGCCACAGAGCCACTTCTGGCTTTTTCTGCTTATGTAGCGCTGAGGAATCGAACCCAGGGCCTCATGCATGCAAGGCAAGCACTCTACCACTGAGCCACCTTCCTAGCCCTGGACAGGCCTTCTTGTAATTGGGCCTGGGCAGCCATTGGGCAGTGGCCACATCATTTATGGAAGCATACAAGGCATAGGCACTATAGTCTTACCCTACCCAGTTAGAAACCCCCAAACCCTTGGTGTGTGTGTGTGTGTGTGTGTGTGTGTGTGTGTGTGTGTGTGTGTGTGTGTATGTACATGCACTCACGCACATGCATGTGAGCAGGGACAAGGTGGGTATCTGTGGCTCCTGCCTGTAATCCTAACTACTCAGAAGGCTGAGCTCTGAGGATCTTGGTTCAATACCAGCCTAGACAGACAAGCCCAAGAGACTTACTTCAAATTAATCAGCAAAAAGCTGGAAGTAGAGGTGGGTGTGGCTCAAGTGGTAGAGTACAACCCTTGAGCACAAAAACTCAGGGACAGCACCCAGACCCTGAGTTCAAGCTCCAGAACTGGCACAAAAAGTAACGTACCTTTTTGTGTGTGTGGGGGGGGGGTCAGTCATGGGGCTTGAACGCAGGGCCTAGGCACTGTCCCTAAGCTCTTGCTCAAGGCTAGCACTCTATCACTTTGAGCCACAGTGGTTCATTGGAGATAAGAGTCTTAAGGACTTTCCTGCACTGGCTGTCTTTGAACTGCAATCTTCAGAACTCAGTCTCCTAAGTAGCTAGGATTACAGGTGTAAGCCACCTGCACCCCTCAAAAAAACACACTTTAAAAACAATTTACCTCACTAAAGGGGTTGGTAGATGCAGCAAAGCAAATTAAAGCACAGAAATCCAGGGTTCCAAATAGAGTCTGGCTGTGTGTTACAACCTGGCTTCTTTGATGAACAACAAGCTATTAAAAGGATCCTTCAAGTCCATCCCAAGGGACCACCCACAGGCAGACAGGCACAGGAGAAAGATTATTACAAGGCTTATTAGAGAAGCCATATTTTCCCGAAGAGAGAACACATGGCATCTGTTCCTATCCAGGTAGCAGGAAGGCCTGGGGGCAGGAAATGAGGTAGGTGGGTGCTCAGGTGGATCTCGGTAGAGAGAGGAAGTGGCCTGGGTGGAGCTGAGGATCAGAGGTGGGTATAATGCTCTCAGTAATCATAAACCCACCGTAAAACATATTTGATGGTGACAAGATATGACAAGGTTCCTGTCTGCCAATCAGCCCTGAAGGCAGAAATAAAATCACAAGGGAAATAACTCACTTTTTTAATACAGTCCAGTCCAGAAAACCAACCAAATGATTTACCACAGAGGACTAAAAGCAACCAGGAACACCCAAGGAGAAGAGGAAAGTCCTGGGCTAGCCCAAAGGCCCTTGACACAGGGCACAGACACTGTAATTCTCATCTCGTGTCCCATTGAGCTCATTCACAGGGAGTGAATGAGCAAACAATTTTTTGGCCTTTTTTCTCTTCGAACATAGAACATGTGACTTCTGAACCTTAAGCATTTAGGAAACTTTGATAGGATATTATCAGGATACTGGATCACCATACCTATTCCACATAGCTGTTATATAAAGTCCAACATGAGGGCTGGGAAGGTGGCTCAGGGGTAGAGTGCTTGCCTTGCATGCATGAGGCCCTGGGTTCAATTCCTCAGCATCACATAAGTAGAAAAAGCCAGAAGTGGCTCTGTGGCTCAAGTAGTAGAACGCTAGCCTTGAGCTGAAGTGCTGAGGGCCCAGGCCCAGAGTTCAGGCCCCACGACCCAAAAAAAAAAAAAAACCGTCCTACACAAAGCCAGGCACTGGTGGCTCATTCCTGTAATCCTAGCTACTCAGTATTAAGATTTTAAAGAAGCCAAGTAAGAATACCAGGCACGTGGTATTCAGGTAAGGGGTAGGTTTATTCACCATTCCAGCCTGCACCAGGCCAGGTTGGTACTCCACTCGGCTGGCAAAGAGAGGATCTGGCCCTGGGTTAGGCCTTATCTAGGGTAAGGTGTGACCTCAGTGGATGCAGATGTGACCTCTTCCAGGTGTGCCAGTTGTCTAGGCAACGCAGGACTGGGCAGAGACTTGGCTGCAAGAGGGCAGAGTCTGCTCACCATCCAGGAGTGGAGATCTGAGGATTGTGGTTCAAAGCCAGCTCCGGCAGGAAAGTCCGTGAGACTCCTATCTCCAATTAACCACCAGAAAACTGGAAGTGATGCTGTCGCTCAAGTGGTAGAGTGCTAGCCTTGAACTGAAAAGCTGAGGGACAGTGCCCAGGCTCAGAGTTCAAGACCCATGACCAACAACAACAACAGAAACTCCACTGAAAAATTCCAAGTTTAGTTTCAGATCAACTGATCTTAATGAAGAGAACATGAATATTAGAGCAGTGTCACACATTGTAGTCCCATCAGCTCAGAAATGGGAAGAACACTTGGGTCCAGAAAGCCAGCCTGAACAACAAAGGAAGACTAAAAAAAAGCTAGGCACCAGTGCGCCTGAGAATCTTGGTTTGGTGCTGGCCTGAGCAGACAAGTCTCTACACTTTTGTCTACTATTAACCTGGGGGGGAGGGGGAAAAAGCTGGAAACAGAAGCATAGTTCAACTTGTAGAGCACAAATTGGGGGTAAAGAGGGATACACAGAATTGGAGAGACAAGAGGTGAACAAATGCAGAGGTGGTGCTTAGTGAACACTACGTTGAGAATGAATTGTGCAACTTGAAGGCAAGGATGTGAAGGAGGGACGGAAGGAGAACAAGAGAAGGAGTGATGTTGTCCAGGGACAGTGACCCCTCTGTACATTACCTTTATGATAATTTTTTTAAGTCAAAAGCTCAAGGCCCTGAGATCAAGCCCTAGTACCAGCACAGATAGATAAAAGAGGAATAAGAAAGTAGAAATCAAGGAAGTGGTGCTATGGCTCCAAGTGGTAGAGTTCAAACCCTACCACTCACCAAACACAAACAAGCAAACAAACAAAAGAAATCAAGCCAGGAAATGTGAGTTATATTACACAGGAGGCAAAGGCAGGAGGATTGTGGGTAGAGGTCAGCCCAAGCAATATTAATCAAGACTCTGCATCAAGTGGCTCATGTCTATAATCCTAGACACTTGGGAGGCTGGAATCTGAGGATCACAGTTCACAGCCAGTCCAGGCAGAAAAGTCTGTGACTCATTATTACCACAATTAACCACTAAAAGCTGTAAGTGGAGCTGTGGGTTAAGTGGTAGAGTGCTAGCCTTGAGTGAAAAAGTTCAGGAACAGAATCCAGGCCCTGAGTTTAAGCCCAAGTAGGAACAAAAAAACAAAACAAATTAAAAAAACTTCATAAGGGCTGGGAAGGTGGCTCAGTGGTAGAGTGCTTGCCTTGCATGTATGAGGCCCTGGGTTCGATTCCTCAGCACCACATAAGCAAAAAGAAAAAAGCCAGAAGTGGCGCTGTGGCTCAAGTGGTAGAGCGCTAGCCTTGAGCTGAAGAGCTGAGGGACAGCGCCCAGGCCCAGAGTTCAGACCCCATGACCGGACCCCCCCCCAAAAAAAAAAAAAAAAAAACTTCATAAAAGCCTTGTTTCAGATCTTTCATTTTCCAGCAAGCATCCCCACAAAGCTTAAAGGGTCCTATGATAATTCAGAGAGGTTACTTCCCCATTCCTCACCCTCCCCCCCATACACACACCCCAACTTAGCGCTGAGGATGCAACTCAAGGCCTCTAACACTCCCACATGCTAGGCCAGCACTCAGCCACTGAGATACATCCCCTCTACCCCTGACGTTTCCTTTTCTAGTCTCAGCTTTTATCTCTTAGGTAAAATACAGCAAACAGCTGGCTAAGCCCAGATTCAAAGGGTAAGAAACTGAATCCAACTCTTGTTATGAGGTTTATCAGAAGCATGATGCAGAGGGGTATGCCTAGAGCAACTGGAAGAATTTGTTTTATACCTCCTAGCCTAGGGGCCAAGACTAAATCAAAAAGTGTGGTAATCATACCCTTTTTAAGGAGTTTGGAAGGATTAAAGTGGTGCCTATAGATCTATTCAGCAGGACAAAAGGGTTCTGATCCCAGGGAAACCAGATAGGACAATTTAAATTTTGGGGGGGGGAAGGGTCCGGTCATGGGGCCTGAACTCTGGTCCTGGGCACTGTCCCTCAGCTCTTCAGCTCAAGGCTAGCACTATAGCATTTGAGCCACAGCGCCACTTCCGGCTTTTTTCTTTTTGCTTATGTGGTGCTGAGGAATCGAACCCAGGGCCTCAGGCATGCAAGGCAAGCGCTCTACCACTGAGCCACCTTCCCAGCCCCCCCCTTTTTTTTTTTTGCTGGGGACGGGGGCTGTGGAAGTGGCAGGGAGGATACTGAGTGAGGACTGATACAGGGCTTGCTAGCCAGTGCTCTAGCACTTCAGCCATGCCACTGTGATATGCCTTTGTTAAGTCCTCTATCTGATACTAAATCTAGACAAAAGGCACCAAAGAATTGTGAGTATGGCTTTTGGCCCATGAAGGATTCCAAAAGCAAATACACAGAAAATGCTCAGTTTTGAGGGCTCAAGCTGTTTTGGCAAGGTACCCTAATCTAGAGTGGAAAAAACAGAATAACAACAAAAACTAATAGTGGACAGGCGTGGTGGCTCCTGCCTGTAATCCTAGCTACTCAGAAGGCTAAGATCTGAGGATCATGCTTCAAAGCCAGTCTGGGCAGAAAAGGCCCTGAGACTCATCTCCAATAAACCACTCAGAAAACTGGAAGTCGTGCTGTGGCTCAAGTGGTAGAGCGCTTGCCTTGAGCTGAAGAGCTGAGGGACAGTGCCCAGGCCTAGAATTCAAGCCCCATGACTGACAAAAAAGTCCTGGGGCTTGAACTCAGGGACTGGGCCACTGTCTTTGACATGCTCAAATTCATTATCATTAGGCATGTTACTATACTTACAGGTAGTTGAGAAGTTGAAGCTTCTTTATGTCTCCAACAAACAGTTGAACAGACACAACACACAAGTGGCTTATGAAACCATAACCCCTCTGTAAATCACCTTTATAATAGCAATACAAATATTTAATAATAAAAAATGAAATTAGGGGGGCTGGGAAGTTGACTCAGTGGTAGAGCGCTTGCCTTGCATGCCTAAGGCCCTGGGTTCGATTCCTCAGCACCACATAAGCAAAAAGAAAAAAAAGCCAGAAGAGGCGCTGTGGCTCAAGTGGTAGAGTGCTAGCCTTGAGCTGAAGAGCTGAGGGACAGTGCCCAAGCTCAGAGTTCAGGCCCCATGACTGGACCCCCAAAAAAAAAAATGAAATTAGGGCTGGAAATGTGACTTAATAGTAGAGTGCTTGCCCAGCATGCATGAAGCCCTGGGTTTGATTCCTCAGTACCACATATAAACAGAAAAAGCCAGAAGCGGTGCTGCAGTTGAACACTAGCCTTGAGCAAAGAGCAGCTCAAGGACAGAGCCTGGGCCCTGAGTTCAAACCCCAGGAATGGCCAAAAAATAAAAAGAGTGCTAGGCACCAATGGCTCATGCCTGTAATCCTAGCCACTCAGGAGGCTAAGATAGAGGTTTAAAGCCAGCCCAGGCAGGAAAAGCCATGAGACTCTTATCTCCAATAAACAACCAGAAAACCAGAAGTGGCACTGTGGCCCAAGTAGCCTGTAATTGAAGAACTCAGGACAGCACCCAGGCCCAGAGTTCAAGCTTCACAACAGAAAATAAATTTTTTTTAAATTAAATTTGCCAGGGGCTGGGAAGGTAGCTCAGCGGTAGAGTGCATGCCTTGCAAGCATGAGGCCCTGGGTTCGATTCCTCAGCACCACATAAAAACAGAAAAAAGAAAAGCCGAAGTCACGCTGTGGCTCCAGTGGTAGAGCGCTAGCCTTGAGCTGAAGAGCTGAGGGACAGCGCCCAGGCCCAGAGTTCAGACCCCATGACTGGCAAAAAAAAAAAAAAAATTAAATTAAATTTGCCAGGCACCGGTGACTCACACCTGTAATTCTATTCAGGAGGAACTGAGGATCATGGTTCCAAGCCAGCCCGGGCAGGAAAGGCCGTGAGACTCTAATCTCCAATAATCCACTAGAAAACCGGAAGTGGCGCTGTGGCTCAAGCAGTAGAGCACTTGCCTTGAGCTGAAGAGCTCAGGGACAGTGCCCAGGCCCAGAGTCCAAGCCCCATAACTGACAAAACAACACAAAACAAAACAAAAAAACATTAATATTCTTGGGAACTCCCAGTTCCCACTGAATCATAATTTCTTCATCTGTGGTCAAAACTGAATCCATTAGCCTCCCCCAGAAACCGGTAGTACATCTATTTCCTGAATGGATAAACCTTGCTGGCCTGAGCAACTAAATGGCTTCCTGAGTTCATCTTCTCCCTATCCCATTAGCTCTTCAGATGCCAGAGGCTCCTTTTGCCTCTTACCCATACTCCAGCTGGTCCAGTGGTCTCCAGGGTGACCTCATGGCTGTGATCTTTACCATAGCCTCTCACTTTCCAACCACAACTAATCTCTTCCTGACCCATAATCGACCTTCGGTTTAACAGTTGTGGTGCAAGGGCTCCACCTGCCAGGCCCTGCTCATTCTGCCAGTATACACAACTCCCTTCTACCTCCCAGCTCTCCACCACACCTGCCCCTTCTCATGCACAACTGTGTACTGGCATGCTGGAGACACCCAAGTTCCCGGCTGTCTCTCCATAACCCTGGGGTCCATCACCTTTGGACTGATATAAACACATTAGATTTTGCAGCTACACCAAAGCGAGGCATGGCTGGATAGAGATTAAGTGCTAAAACTAGAGTTGAAGAAGTTACAGATGTTTGGGAGAAACTAGGAGCCGCGTAGTTAAACTAATGCTGCCAGAAAGTGGGAGAATGGAGGGTGCCATCAGCCTCTTCTGGACCCTGGATGGCTTCCTAGGTGTAGCGGCCATTGATACTGCCAACTAACTGCCAATTAGTTCTAATAGAGAAGTGGGGAAGGGTTAGTTGAGTATTGGCTGTCAGTCAGTGCAAAGTGTTCGAGTTGACTTATACATATTGACAAGCAGAGGTGTTCACAGGCTTCTTTCCTAAACACCATGTTAGATTTGCTGACCTTCCCTATGGTGTTCTCTGATGCAGACATTCACCCCATCTGTTTGGGGGTAGCATAGGGTCTTTCTTTCCTTCTGGTCTCTATTCAGCCCTTCTCTTGCCAACATTCAAGGTCAAAATCTTGCTGGGCACCAGTGGCTCATCTTGTAATCTCGGCTACTCAGGAGGGCTGAGTAGATCTGAAGGCTGCTGTTTGATGCCAGCCCAGGCAAGAAAGTCCTCAAGAGTCTTATTTCCAATTAACCACCAAAGATGCAGAAGTAGAGCTATAGCTCAAGTAGCAAAGAACCAGCTTGGAGCAAGAAAGCTCAGGAACAGCACCCAGACACTGAATTCAAGTCCCACTACAGGCACATATACAAAAAAGGTCCAGGTCTTGTCCTTCACAATTAGGTTTATATAGCTTAGGACCTACTCAAGCAATTTTATTTATTGGCCAGGGAGCTTCAACTCAGGGACTGGGTGCTGTCCTTGAGCTCTTTCCCAAGGTTAGTACTCTACCACTTTAAGCCACAGCTCCATAAAGTTTTTAGGTGGTTAACTGGAGACAGGAATCTCACAGCCTTCACTGTGCCGCTGGCTTTGGAAAAGCGATCCTCAGACCTTAGCCCCCTGAGTAGCTAGGCTAGTAAGCCACAAGTGCCCAGCATCTCAAGCAATTTACTTATGTTTTTGTCATTCCTGAGGCTTGAACTCAGAGCCTGAGCTTCTTTTGCTCAAGGCTAGCACTCTACCACTTGAGCCACAGCATCACTTCTGGCTTTTTCTGTTTATATAGTACTGAGTAATTGAACTCAGGGCTTCCTGCATGCTAAGCAAGTACTCTTATCACTCAGCACCTTCCCAACCCTCTCAGGTAACTTTAAGCCACTGGTGGGGGATTGGAAACCATGGAATGGACTAATGGATGATGAGCCCCAGGAACTAGCCCAATGAGTAGAAACACTGGATGGCATGTACATATGACAGTTGGGGTTTGGGTTGGAAAAGCATGACAATTTGTGGTAAGTACCATGGGAAATAAATCAAAGGCTTACCTGGCCAACTACAATGGTACAGCTGAGTGGGAGAATGAAAAACAGCTCTCAGAAAGAAACCAGTAACTCAAGGGGATAGTGGGGTTGGGAGAGATGGGGGAGACAATCAAGTTGCATTTTTTTGGGGGGGGTCAGTTGTGGGGCTTGAACTCTGGGCTGGGAGCTGTCCCTCAGCTCTTCAGCTCAAGGCTAGCACTCTACCATTTGAGCCACAGTGCCACTTCAGGTTTTCTGAGTGGTTTATTGAGCTCTTCAGCTCAAGGCTAGCACTCTACCATTTGAGCCATAGTGCCACTTCAGGTTTTCTGAGTGGTTTATTGAAGAGTCTCAGACTTTTGTGCCTGGGCTGGCTGTGAAGCATGATCCTCAGATCTCAGCCTCCGGAGTAGCTAGGATTACAGGCGTGACCCACCGGCACCCAACAAATTGCATTATTCTTAAGCTGGTATGTTGAATGAACAATCTCTTTGTACAACTACTTAAATGCTTGAACAAATAGACCCAGCAGAGGTGTGCTTTGCAAATCCCTTCATTAATCACTACTCCACCTAACCAACACCATGGAACATCCCATGTCAGTGACAGATCAAGCGAGACTTTCCTCAACAGGTTTAGGTGTAGACAGTGAGACAACCACACTCAGGATCACAGCCTCAGCCACTGAACTTGGCCTTTCATAAGATGACCCTTAGAAGATGGGGGTGGCAGTGCATACCTGTAATCACAGCAGTTGGAGGCTGAAGCACAAAGATCAAAAGTTTGAAGACAGGTGGGACTGCACAGTAAAAACCTGTTTCCAAAAAAAAAAAAAAAAAAGCAAAGACAAAAAGACGAACCCCTTACCCACTCCCCCGTTGTTGTCTTGTAAACGTAGGCACACTCTTGGCATTTGGCCTATTCAGGTCATTGGGAACCAGAGCTTTCAGGCATAGGTTGCATTCTGCCATCTAAACCTGATCCCAGAAGACCACCCCAAAGACACAGACACAGCCGTTTTTAATATAAGTTTCCTTTAATTTTGACATTGAAACAGTAGAATGAATTGGTTTGTGGCTGAAACATCCTTTTTCTCCCCCCCAGGGGGCAGAAACCTGGAGCACCCATCTATTGAAGGAACAAACTTAGAAAGTCTGAGCCAGCTGCCCCCCCCCCCCAAACCTGGACAGGCTTAAGGGCAGGAGGAAGGACACAATCAAATACAGGCTGGTGATTTCCAGTAAGGTACAATTCTCAAAGTTGCTGTAGTTACAGAAAGTGGTAGCATTCACGTTTAAAAAAAAAAAGAAGAAGAAGAAAGTCACAAACAGTAGCTCTCCAGCCCCTCCTCTGATGCGAATTCATAACAAGCCATTTGTCACTCTGAGTGATGTCTCAGAAGGGTCTCAGGGGAGTGGGCTCTTTTCACATAGTCTGGTTTCAGGAACCAGGATCGCCTAATGGTGGTAGAGGTTATTTATTCACTCTGATGCATCATTTCCTAAAAATTCATTTCCAACACCTTTACCAACAGTGGCTTACATAAAATCTGCACAGAAATGTCTCAAGTGATCCTCCAGCCCCTACAAGGTGTATCAAGATTTAAACACTCCCAACACATGGGGTATGTCCCAGTTGGGGGGTGGGGGTGGGCAGGGGCTGTGAGAAGCACAGACAGGTCTCATTGGCAGGAATGGGGTGGGGATGACGCAAGCCATGGACAAGTGACACCTGTCCACGGCGAGCAACACGATCTTCAGGGAAGACTCCCCCCCCTAGAGTGAAACTTATTTGTGGTGGGGGGAAAAAGAAAGGAGAAAAGTTTAGGAAATTAAAACAATCCAGTGGTTACTGGAAAATATCTCCCTCTTAAAAGAAATTTTTTTTTTTTGGTTTTTAATTTTTTAATTTTTTGGGAAGTATTTTTAAGGTAATTTTTTTTCCTTTGGAAAAAGAAATCTTTTTCCCCCCCCGCTAACCTAAGCAAGTGGAGTTTTTGCCACTACCTAATTTCTCTCTATCTGTTTTGCTAAGAGGTAGATAAATCAAAAGTGAAATGGGGTTTCTATGAGGAAGGCCATTAGGGGGGTGAGGGAGGCGCTGGGTACCCAGTGGAGCTTACTACAAAGATGGATCCTCCCTCAGCCTCCCCCAGAGCCAAGGATGCTGCTCCACCTGTTCTCCCGGAATGGACTGTACCCTTGAAGACAAAGGGGGTCCTGCGGAGGTAGAGAATCTCCAAGAAACCCTGTAGAAGGGGCCTCAGCTCTGGCTTCTCCAGGCTTCCTGACTTGGGAGCTGAGTGGCAGATTCCAGGCCGAGCCCCCAGAGCTCACTTCTAGCCAGCTTCCTCTGTCCAAGGGAGAGATTCCTTTCCTCCCCATCTGGTCCAACAAAGCTGAAGCAGGTGACAGGGGGACAAGCTGGAGGGAAAAGGGGTGAATGAAACATGGCAAGGAAGGCAGAAAAGGTGGACCTAACAGCCAGCCCTCCTGCCAACCTGACCAGTGGGTGGGGAGATCCTGGCAGGCCTGCCAGATCCCCAAGACATACTTTTTTGTGGCACAAGCCTCAATTAACTCTCTTCTCCTGGCTGAGATTCATACCCTCAGGCACGTTTCCCTGCCCTCGCTTCCAATCTTATTGTAAGGATTGAGGTAGTTAATCCATTTATACTCATAGCATTCAAAACCTGTGGTTTGCTCAAAACCCTCGCTCCAAGGGAGCTTCCTGCTATTCCATTTTAGAAAGAAAAAAAAATTCTCTTCTTCGATCTTGTCAATCCGGATTCAACCATACTAGGGCGTCAGTAATGGCGCCATCAGACCATACCCAAGGAGGTCTATCTACGGGGCTGAAGAACAAGTTGGGGCTCTTGCCCCATTGGCTCAGTCCCCTTCAGTCATGAGGCCTCTCCCCAGTCTGTACCCCCCATGGAGAAATGTCCAAAAGAAAGAAACAGAAGTTTCAGCTGGTGGTACTCTACATCTGTATACAAGTTCTGCATCTAAACCATCGATATCTGGAAGGAAAATGGCTTCTATGTCCCCTGGCGTTGGATGAGGATTTTTTTTTCTTCTATCTTTTTGCAGTTATATTTATCAGGCTGTGCTGTTTTCTTTTGACTGGTTTTCAACAAACAAAACAGGCAACACAGTCTTGTGGTTTGAATGGCAGCCATTAGGATCTCCCCACAAACCTTTCAGGGAATAGAAAGGAGGAGATCCCACCTGAGGAGGTGGAAGGAAGGCAAGGGTTGCCTAGAGGGGCCAGCTCCTTTGGGGACATAGGAAGGCTAGACACCCTCTTGGGCTCTGAGGTAGTTAGTAGCACTGCTGGTTCCCAATATGGCAGGGGGTGGGGGGGGGTAATGTCTGGGGTAGGAGGAGGGGAAGGCACCCTTGAGAGCTAACTGAGGCCCCTCCTCACTGCCAGTCTGCCAGGCCTGAAGGGAACTCCACCGTGCTATCTCTGCAGTGGGGACTGGGAATAAGAGCACTCCCACAGGGAGGAGGCCCAAACATCCCCTCCCTCCCCAAAGTGCAATCAGAAGCCAAAGGACCCCCTTGCTCAGCTCCCTACCCCTTGGCAAGCACCACTCCCAAGTCCCCCAGGAGCCTCAGAAGGGAAGGGACCTGTCTTTAGCTCACACTGTCTCTGGGCTCTTTCCCCATCACGGTCAGCCCAGGGAGATGTTGAAAGATGGCCACTGCTTTGACTCAGAAACAGCCTCTCTCTCTGTCTGTCTTTGGCACAGAGGAAAACGGACACAGAACCAACTGGAGCATCTTCCTCCAGTGTCCTCTAGGTTTTTACGTGGGGTCTTTTTTCTTTCTCTCTCTTTTCTTTTGGCCAACAGTGAGACATTTTATAAATAAAAGAACAGCTCCCAACTCCCCCCACCCCTTTCCAGGAGTGGAGAGCTGAGGAAAAAGGAAAGATTGAGAAGGACTGGGAAAAGAGGAAAGAGAAGAAAGGTGGTATGACTCCCTATCCTGAAAAATGGCTCTCTCCTTCCCAGATGCCTCCCCAAGAACTGAGTCTACAACCCTACCTGCAAAAGGTAATGGAACCCCAGAGGGGATTTAAAGCCATTGGGGTGTAACTGGCATGGCAGATGCAACTTCAAAGTAAGTCAGTGAACCAAACCATTTGGTTGTTTTTTAAATGTATTTCAAGAATTTAAAAATAGATCCTAAAGAAAGAGATGGTCCTTTCATAAAAATATATATGT
This sequence comes from Dipodomys merriami, assembly GCF_024711535.1. Taxonomy (NCBI): domain Eukaryota; kingdom Metazoa; phylum Chordata; class Mammalia; order Rodentia; family Heteromyidae; genus Dipodomys; species Dipodomys merriami. The sequence continues at coordinate 30,875,782 of NW_027203270.1, read as the reverse complement.
TGCACATCCACACACATATATATATAATCTCAGAGCACAGAAGGTTTTTTTTCTTTTTAAGTCATTTTTCTTAAAACCGTCCTATCTCCCAAGTGCTTTTCACAATAGCTTGTGAACCTCACCAAAGACTGGGAAAGGAGGTGTTGACTTGGCCTTTAGGTCATAGGAGGTCCAACCAAGACAGGTCCCTCCTCCCATAACCCTTAACCACCAAACTACACTCCTTTACTTTCTGGTAGCCTCACTTCTACATTTCTTCCTGCTAGGCAAGTATCACAGATGACTAGCACCTTGACTAAGCCAAGTTAAGTTTTCCAGTCCCTTGCCACACTTCCTGATCTCTTCTGGGAGCTAAATCAGCCAAAGGAAAAGGACTCAGGTTTAAGGTGTGAAGGGAGTAGACCCCCAAGGAACTGAACACTGCAACAATCACATTTCAGGTACTGTGGGATTTTTTTTTTTCTTTTTTCTTTCCTAATGATCATTTGAACCAGAGATATCAAAGCATGCTTGCTGCTGGAAATCCACTTTAAAAAAATCACTAAATGGCCGATGTCTGAACATTACCTGCTTCATTTTGGAACAAAGCATATAGAGCCAGAGATGGAAAGGTGGGAGACCCTTTTTTTTGTGGTTGGCAGGGATGGGAGGCTCCATTCCAATTGGCCTGATAATTATCCCTCAATGCTTTCTTGCTTTTCCTTTCTTTGGGCTAGACAGTTCTAGAGGCTATTGGAGGGGTGTCATGGGGACAAAGTGGTAAGGCCAAGACAGGAAATAGTCCTGAAACACTTCATCATTTCTCCTGTTCCTCCCTGGCTGCCCACCCAACCTAAATAATTTTATTTAAAAAAAAAAATTCCTAATCATGAATCCACATTTAGAATCAATCCGATCAATCAATCTAAAGAAGACAGGGAGGGAGGGAAGGGTACAGTTATCCCCCTTGGTCTATGCAGGTAGACTAAGAAGAATAGCAAGATGGTACGGAAACGAAACAATAACCAAAAAATGAAAACAAAAGACATTGCAATGACAAGCCAGGCAGGCCTCTCTGAGGGTGGGAGGGGGTAGCCGTCTTTCTGCCATGAATGGAATCTTGGCTCCCATAGTTTTAGACAAAGAAATATAGAGATTCTTAAAAGGGTATATTCTTTTTTAGTTATTATCTCTCCTCGATAAAACGGAGGCAATATTTTAAAATATCACAACAGTACCGCTGGTGGGAACAGCTGGCTAGACTGCTGTTTAACTGAAGGAAGGAACAGAGAGAGCCCAAGAGTTGGTTAGTTGCTGAGACCCTATACTTTTGCCCACCCCCATAACCCAGGGGCTCTCTGCTGGGATCTTTTGATCCGGACCATCAGGAAGGAAAAGTCCAGATAGTACAACAGGCATTCCCAAGGTCAAAGACTTAAGAGTCCCATAAGGCTCTGGGCTCTGTCCCTGAAAGGGAAGGTGTCTTCAAACCTGGGCCTTCTTCCCTCTTCCTCCTCCAGGGCCCAGCCCTGCTGCCCTTCCCACCAGGGCCTGTTCTCCATAGGGAGTTCCTAAAAGGGTTTACTGGCTCATGTTTGTAAGAAATTATGAAACATAACTTTCTTCATTTTTTTTCCTTTTCATTAAAAAAATAAAATATTCAAGACTATCAGCTTCTCTTTTGCTCTTCTTTTCTTTTTTATATAAAATATCAGCAAGCCGCAAAGAAAAAAAAAAAGATCAAAAAAATTTTTAAGGGGGGAGGGGATGGGGAACCAAAAAACAACAAAAAAAAGGAAAATAATTGCTGAGGTAACTTCATACCTTGAGGTAGTTTACTTCGCACACAGCATTGCCTGACTCCGCCCACACACATCACACTTCACGGTTGTTCAGGTGTCAGTTGTTGCAATGTGGGGGGTGGGAGGAGACTCTAGGCCTGCGCTCTTCCGCATGCAGAATGAGCCTTTCCTCCCTTCCCAGCACACTTCATTGTATTGTCCAGGGTAGCTAAAGTGCATCACCCGGCTAAAATGCATTAACCATCAGTATGGCATTAGGAGGGAGGCCTAGCCTCCTGCAACTGATGACCACTGGCCTCCACAAGGGCTAAACTTCCAACGGGATCTTACAGAGCCTGGTAAATCAATAAATTAAGCTTGTTTACCCCTTTGTGCATAAAATGCTGCTGGTAGTCTGAATTTTGTCGGTAGGCATACCTTCTCATCATGGACAATAATTATTCATAGAGGCAGAAGCCGTCATTTAAATACTCCTCTAGAATAAGAAACAGAAGCAAATATTCTCCCCTGTATTGCGTTTGCCAGATGACGACGGACTTGAGCCAATCAGAAGCTCGGAAGCTGGGTTCCAAGTCCCACCACTACCAAAGAAACAAAGGCCATGGTGAGCAGTGCCTTGCAACCTCGTAACCTCTGGGAGCCAGCCCTTAGGGGAGAGCACACAGGCTGGGGTGACGGCACCTTAGGGCCACTCAAGTCCTCCATGGAGCTGATGCTTTATCAAGGGGAGTTCATGTCCCCTTCCCAGTGCTCATATCCAATCATTAAAATAGACTTTAAAAAAATATAAAATCCGCCTGAGAACGATGGGAATCAGGGAGAGTGGTCAGCCCCTACCCTGCCGAGCATTGGGTACTACCCATGCACATACCATGTACACCGGGGGACATGATGTTGGGGTCAGAGGGCATGATCTTGGGGAAGCCCCAGCAGACTGGGAATCTTTTCAGTTGTGTCAATTTTTCAAGATAGCGACTGAAATAAATAGATCAGCCATAGGATACGAATTCTGGGTTTTTCTTTTTTTGTGTGTGGTACTGAGGATTGAACCCAGGGTCCCAAACACTTGCTAGGCAAGCGCTCTACCACTGAGGTACATCCTCAGCCCAAGGATACTCCTTTTAAACGTGGATTCGTAAATATTTTAATCATCTTTCTCCCCCATTTCTCCTCCTTCTTTATTTCTTGCTATTCCTATTGTCTAGGGAGGCAATTGTCCTTCCAATGATGATACAGATCTTCTCCACAGTCAGTACTCTAAGCAAAGAAATGCCTTGGTACCCATTTTTTCTTTTGCTTTCTTCTAACAGTATGAATATAAAATGAGGTGTAGCATGGGGCACTGAGAATGGAGGAAATTTCATCAATTAAACCAGGAAGGGAGATGACAGATGGATAGATGATTTTTTTTTTAAGGTCAAGAAACAAACCATCCTTTGAGGTTTTTATAAACCTGAAGGAAATTTTATTTCTCTTCCCCACTGGGGTTTGTCCCACCCTCTTGGTGGGGGCTGGACAACTTCCTTAAACAATCCACGTTTAAAAGCACCCTGAACTTTGCAATGTCATGGTGTTCTGAGGGGCAGGCTGTGTGGTTGATCAATTAATTGGCCTGGTGTTTGTGACTGGGAGATCAGGGTTCCTCACTGAGACATCTTTTTCAAGACAGTGGGCAAACCTGATCTCCAGCCTAGCCCAGGGACCCTGATTCCCACTCATTCTCAGGCCTGCTGGAAGAGCACATTCTCCAATTCTGCCCGTTGTCCTGGAGTCAATGGGATGGGAAGGAGCTGGTCACTTCCTCCGTGCCTGGGCCTGGTTGCTCTGTCCCTTCTGGTGCTGCTGCTTAACCTGGGCCAGTATATCTCGAATCTTCCGCTGGGCCATCTGAAGCAAGAACAGGCAAGGGGGTCGAGGTAAGACCTCTGGGCGAGACAGGCTTGGGAAACTGGCAACAACAGGACTAGTATCTCAAGACTCAGAATTCAGGAAAGAGGGAGAGTGGGAGACAAGGGGACTTCCAGGTCATCCACTGGGAAATAAGGTGAATAAAAGGAGAGGGGTAGGAAGGGAGGAGAAACAGAATAAACTTGTTTACCAGAGTTTAAACACTGACACAGCTAACACTTTGTAATAATAACTTCATGAACCTGAAATGGTACTCCTGGAGCTCTAAGATAACAGTTATATGTAGCCAGTCCATGCTGTTCTGAAATAATAAATAACTATTCTGGTAAATACTCAGGAAAAGGGAGTAAGATACCCACATGCGACTTAGCAAAAAGGTAAAATGATAAGCTCTATCTATAGTGACAAAGATGAAATACCAAAGGAGCAGTGTCCTTATGCTTTCCTTCCCTTAGATTAAGAAAAAACTTGTTTTATTTTGAAACAATGTCTCATACTGGATGCTAGTGCCTCACCCCTGTAATCCTAGCTACTCAGGGAAGCTGAGATCTGAGGATCACAGTTAGAAGCCAGGCGGGCAGGAAAGTCTGAGACTCTAGCTCAAATTAGTCATCATAAAGCTGGAAGTGCAGTTGTGGTTCAAGTGATAGCATACCAACCTGGAGTGGAAAAAGCTAAGAGACAGTGCTCTGGCCCTGAGTTCAAGCCCCAGTACTGGTTAAAAAAGAGAGAGAGAGAGAGAGAGACAGAGTCTCAGTGTCAGTCTTCCAAGTGCTTGAGATTACAGGCTTGTGCTATCATGCCCAGCTTAAGAATAGTTTTGTGGGGCTGGGAAGGTGGCTCAGTGGTAGAGCTCTTGCCTTGCATGCATGAGGCCCTGGGTTCGATTCCTCAGCACCACATAAGCAAAAAGAAAAAAGCTGGAAGTGGCGCTGTGGCTCAAGTGGTAGAGCTCTAGCTTTGAGCTGAAGAGCTGAGGGACAGCGCCCAGGCCCAGAGTTCAGGCCCCACGACCGGACCAAAAAAAAAAAAAAAAAAAAACCAATAGTTTTGTGTGCTTGCCTAGCAAATACAAGACCACAAGTTCAAACCCCAGTACCCTCTCAAAAAAAGAATAATGATCCATAAGAGAAGTCAGCTGCAAGAATTGGGGGTATAACTCAAGGATCTGTCTAGGTCATACCCAGCAACTTCTGGAATCTTTGCCTTTCTGTGTCTGGGTCCTGAAATCCTACTGAGAGGGAGAAAGTGCTATACATACCTGGCTGGCGTAGAAGTGCCCACTGATCTTCACAATGACTTGGTCATTCTCATCCGGGGTCTGGTCTCTCGGCACTACCACCTCAGCAGCTGTTAAATTCTGCAATTCATTCACCTAGGGGTGAGGCAGCCAGAAAGGAGCTCAGGGTGTGACCAAGAAAGCATGAGAGGGAATGGGGGGGGGGTGTGTGTAATTCAGTGTTAGAGAACTGGCCTAGCATGCACAGGGCCCTGGGTTTAACCCACAATGCAACCAAGCAAGCAAAAGGCATGGTGGAAGGGGAGAGATGGGCAGGAAGTGGGCGACTTGTTGGCACCGGTAGAATTAAGTCAAGTGGCAAGCAGGGAGTGTGAAGTTGAATAGGGCAGGAAAGCAGAGGCCAGTGCAAAGCTATAGGTAACTTCTCCCCCAGCCCTCAGGTCTCACCGTTTTGCCGCCTTTGCCAATGACTCGGCCAGCAGCTGAGGCTGGGACCCGGATGTGGGTCTCCAGTTTTACTTCCTCCTTGGGACCGAAGAAGTTCTCCTCTTTGAGTTTGCCATAGATTCTTCCCTGAGCCTGCAGAGAGTGGGTCATTGTTAATCAGCAGTCCATGAGTCTGAGGGGACAGGGAAGAGCAGAAACTCCATGTACAGACCCGGTATGCTCCTCACCACAGAAGATCAAACACCTAAAGCAGGTGGTAGATGAAGTGCAATGACTTCCACCTGTAATCCCTACTACTCAGGAAGCACAGATAAGGATGGTAGCCATTTAAGGCCAACTCACAAAAGTCAGTGAGTTGGGGCCTGGGCACTGTCCCTCAGCTCTTCAGGTTAAGCTTAGGGCTCTACCACTTGAGCAACAACCCCACTTCCAGTTTTCTAAGTGGTTTATTGGAGATAGGAGTCTAATGGACTTTCCCGACTGGGCTGGCTTTGAAGTGAGATCCTCAGATCACAGCCTCCTGAGTAGCTAGGATTATAACCACCAGCGCCCAGCAATGAGATGCCATTTTAACCAATAAACTGGGCATGTTTGTGCACACTTGGCATCTCCAAAATGGAGATCCTGGTAGATTATCATGAGTTATGAGGACTGAATAGGTATTTCCCAAGTGGAGAGTGACAATCGAGTCATGCAGAGCTCAGCCCTGGTAGACAGTCCAGAATGCCATTTCTGGTCTCTAGGCTCACCCCTAACTTCTGGGTCAGGCTAATTGTAAGCTCTGGCTGTCTGAACAGAAACAGGGACAGAAACATAGGAAGGGACGGTGACATGAAATACAAACACCTCAGCTTTCCTTCCCACATTCCTTGTGGACCTTAAAGGAGTCATGAGGGAAAGGGAAAATGAAATCTACAGAAATGAAAATGACCACAGAAAGTGGTCTGGTGCCACTTCAAAAACTGCCATAGCTAGGCACTGGTGGCTGATGCTTGTGATCCTAGCTACTCAGGAAGCCGAGATCTGAGGACCACTGTTTGAGGCCAGCTCTGGTAGGAAAGTCCATGAGACTCTTATCTCCAATTAACCATCAGAAAATCAGAAGTGGGGGCTGGGAAGGTGGCTCAGTGGTACAGCGCTTGCCTTGCATGCATGAGGCCCTGGATTCGATTCCCCAGCACCACATAAACAAAAAAGAATAAAGCCGTAAGTGGCGCTGTGGCTCAAGTGGTAGAGTGCTAGCCTTGAGCTGAAGAGCTGAGGGACAGTGCCCAGGCCCAGAGTTCAGGCCCCACGACCGGACCCAAAAAAAAAAAAAAAAAAAAACAAGAAAATCAGAAGTGGTGCTGTGGCTCAAAGTGGTAGAGCCGCTAGCCTTGAGCTGAAGAGCTCAGGGACAGTGGCCAGGCCCTGAATTCAAACCCAATCCCCTACACATACACACCAGAAAAAGAAAGCAGCCCTAGACGTGTGTACCTAAAGACAAGTCTGAAAGACGTGCCAAGAATCTGTCAGCTGACAGACGCTGTCCTCTCATTTCCTTTTACTACTGCACTTAGCAAGTTGTAAACCTCAGCTCCCCAGCTTGGAAAAACAAAACAAACCTTAAACTGGGCCTCTGGGGGTCCTGTGATGATTACCATTCGAACTTTGGAATCAGGTGTTTCAGGTGGAGCAATCTAAAAGACAAAACGCTGGTAAAGAGGCACCCTCTAACGGGGGAAGGGGTACCCCTCCATTCCCACCCCATCCACCCATCCAGGTCCCCTCTCACCACCCACTTCCACTGCCCAGGGAGAGGAAGAACAGAGACACGCTCCCCCAAGCATCCAAAGGCCAAATCATGGCCCTAGCACACCAGAACCAAAACCCTTACAAAGGCATAAGTGGCTGGCTAGAAGGCTGGCTTCGGTGAGTTTCAACAAGGCCTTCTTGCCCCTCTCCACCTCCAGTTTCTGGGGAGTGGAGTAGGGGTGGGTTTCAGTGGAGTACTCCCCAAGAAAGAGGCAAAAACACAGGTTTTCCCATGGAGAACAATCAAGGCTTTTTAAGCTCACATTAACAAATGGATTTAGGTTCATCAGAGATTTTCCTTTCTCACCTAGACCTGGACCTAGGGAACATGAAAGACAGCTCACCTAGCACTGCCAGCCACTCACCAGGCCAGGTTACCAAGAATCATATTGAGGAGGAGAGTGAGGACTCACTGGGGGACAACGGTGGGGCCAGGATGGAACCTGGGGCAGAACCTGAGCTCTATATACTACTGACCTTTCTCCTGCCCGGCCAGAGAGACCCAGAAACACTGAAGATTAATCAAAAGCAAGGAGGCCTTTGGCTCTGTGGGAAACGGCCCTAACTAGACATGAAGAATGTTCCAAAGCACAGGGAAATAACCAGAGCAAATCACCTTGATGGAAGCGCTGGCGAACCGAGAGAGCTGCTTGATATGCTGGCCCTTCTTGCCGATGATGGCACCCACTGCCTGGGCAGGAATGAACACCTGCACCATCTCCTGCTCCGGAGCCTGCTGCCGGGACAGAGGCCTCCTTACCAAGGGCCAGAGGGCACAGAAGTGGAGCCCCTCCCCTCCCCTCCCCTGAAGATTCAATGATGAAGAGGTGCAGGTGCAATTACATCTCTGGCTGCCTAGGATACTGCAAGCCATTTAGTCTTAAGCCCAGCACGGCTACAAGGAAAGGGAAGGATACGTGCTGCCAACATCCAGGCAGCATCCTTGCCTGGACTCCACAAAGTGCCAAAGCTGATTCTGTGGAGGGGGCATCCCCTGAACTTCCACCCCTCTGCCAACCTCCACAGCACCAGACTCCCAACAGGATCCCCTAGAACAAGACTTCCACCTACCATAAAGGAGCTGTAGGGAGCAGCCCCAGTAACGCTGCTGGGAGGAGGTGGGACTGCGCTGGATGAGGCTGGGAAAAGACCGACAGCAGCCAGGTTGAGGCCGGGGATCAGGTGAGACTGCAGCTGGGGAAGGACAGTGAGGAACAGGTGAGCACTCCTGAGGGAGAACCATGTGCTTCTGCATAAAGACCTGCCTGACACAGCTTCTCCTTGGCACATGGGAGTTGTAAGTGGTATGTGTGAGGTCCTCACTAGCCTAAGAACAGGTACCCTGATCCAAGAGGGCAACCAGCTGTGCAAGGTCGGGGAGCCCTCTTCTTTAAGTGGCCCATCCACTGATGAGGACAAATCACTCATTCTGGGCATGTAAGGCTCCTCCCTCTATGAGTAGCAGGGAGACAGAATGTCCCCCTGACTCCTAGGACCCAGTGGTTCTAAAGCTTTTTGTCATGTACACACACACACACACACACACACACACACACACACACACACACACACACACACACACACACACACACACACACACACACACACACACACAGTTACAAGGGTAGGAGGCAAAGGGCACCAGTGGCTTACATCTGTAATCCTAGCTACTCAGGAGGCTGAGATCTGAGGGTCATGGTTCAAAGCTAACCCAGGCAATGAAGTCTGTGAGACTTTTATTTTTATCTCCAACAAAAACCTTCCAGAACACTGGAAGTGACACTGTGGCTCAACTGGTAGAGCGCTCGCCTTGAGCTGAAGAGCTGAGGGACAGTGCTCAGGCCCAGAGTTCAAGCCCTACGACTGACAAAAAAAAAAAAAGGGTTGGAGGCACGGCTCAGGTGGCAGCACGCCAGCCAATGAGTGAAATGTCCCTCTCCCATACAGCATGCACACACCCATCCCATCTGGGAGGGAGGGGATCAGTTGAAGCCAGTTGTTGGCTCACATCTGTAATTCCAGCTACTCAGGAAGCTGAGATCTGAGGATCCCTATTTATCTCTAGTTAACCAGCAAAAAGCTGTAAGTAGAGTTGTGACTCAAGGGGCAGAGCACCAACATTGAGTGAAAGAGCTAAGGAACAATACCGAGTCTCTGAGTTCAAGCCCCAGTATGAGTATCCAAATAAACAACAACAAAACAAACAAACAAAAAACCCACCTACTTGGGGAGCTGAGCTTGTCATTCAGTGGTTGAACCCTACAGCTCAATGGTGGAACCCTTGCCTGATGTATGTGAGGTTCAGGATTTGATCTGATCCCAAACACCACCACTACCACCCCAAAAATCAAATAAACTGAGGTTCACAAGTGAAAAGGAAATTCCGAGGCCACAGGGCCAGGGCCTGTCATTTGCCTGTCCACTGCTGCTGCACAAGCGTAGGGAAGGGTGCACAGAGAGGCGCTGCCCGGCACTCACACTCATGGCGGCCACATCGTTCTCGTAGGCCTCCCGAACTTTCTTCATGATCTCCTGCTCAGCCCTGCAGCAGTTCTCGATGGCTCCCTTCACAGTGATGGTCCTCTCGGGGTTATAGAGGGTGAGGTCCTGCAGCCTGGCCCAAGAGCAAGGTGGTCTTAAGCTTTTTTCCAGCAGCACAGGCCCAGGCCTAGCTGGACCAGGTTTACTCATTTCTGCAGGGTCCAGTTCAATAACCAAGGCAAGGAGAAAGGTGTCTGAACAAAGCCAATCACAGAAGGCTACGGTCGGCTGGAAAGCAAGCAAAACTGGCACCTGTGCTTCCCAGATGCTCCAAGCAAGGCCATCCTTTGCCTGTGTGTTTGAGAGTAGCTTCTGAGGAACTAGAGGTAGCGTAAGCACTCAGAGCACTAAGGGAGACTCCTAATTCATTCTTCCAGAGGCAGCCCACCATACTAGCTGGAAAGGACCAAGGTGTGTCAACTTCAGTCATGGCAGAGAGGCCTATATGCCCTGAAGGCTGGCTCTTGCATTGCAGGCTCACCTCAAGATGCAGAAGAAAGGAGCTGGGAAGGTGGCTCAGTGATAGAGCGCTTGCCTTGCATGCATGAGGCCCTGGGTTCAATTCCTCAGCACCACATAAACAGAAAAATCCAAAAGTGGAGTTGTGGCTCAAGTGGTAGAAAGCTGGCCTTGAGCTGAAGAGCTGAGGGACAGCACCCAGGACCAGAGTTCAAGCCCCACAATCGACCAAAGAATAAAGATGATGCAGAAGAGAGTGTCAGTATACAGCAGGAAGAAAACAGAGGCGCCTCCTTTACAACAGCAACTACTCCCCGCCACACGCAGAGAGGATGGGCGAGCTCCAGTCCTTACAGAGTATGAACGTGTTCTTTGACACGTCATTGATTATTTTTACACAAGCAGAAACAGCTCCCACCTAAGGGGGCAGGTGTTAGAGCTCAACAATGAAATACAGCTACCCCAGGCCAGTATACCACCCCCAACACCACCAATAAAGAAGAAATAAGAGATTTACGAGGAGATGGTGATTTTCGTCTCTGTATCCTGTTCGACCTTCTTCAGGTTACGCCCTTCCTTGCCAATGAGCCGCCCCACGAAGTTATTGTGGGCCAGGATCTTCAGGGGGACCTCGTCAGCCCTACGGAAGAAGTAAAGAACAAGAACTCCATCAATGGTGGCAACTGAGGCTGTATCATCAGGAGGCCATCCCAACCTGGGGGTTTCAGGACGAACCATAGGCCAGGAGATTACAAAAATCAGCACAACATGCTGGGTGCCAGTGGCTTATGCCTGTAATCCTAGCTACTCCCTCAGGAGGCGGAGATCTGAGGATCATGGTTACAGGCCAGTCCAAACAGAAAAAGGTCTAGAGACTTCATCGCCGAAATTACCAGCCAAAAAGCTAGGCTGCAGGCATTCATAGCTAGTGCCAGGCCTGAGTTCAACACACACACACACACACACACACACACACACACACACACACACACACACACACACACACACACACACACACACACACACACACACACACACACACACACACACACACACACCCGATAGCCATAGAACAGTGTCTTCTCTCTGGTCTTGTTCACACAGCCCTCCAGAGAATTAAGAGGTTTTGCTGGGTATGACAGACATCAGGTAGCTCATGCCTATAATTCTATACCTACTCAGGAGGTGAGATCTGAGGATCACAGTTCAGAGATAGCCGAGGTAAACTACCTGGCATGCTGAAACCTCTGGGTTTGATTCCCAACATTGCAAAAAACTGTGTGAGGGACATGACAAGAAGATCCAAGCCGAGCCTTACGTTTTGGTGTCTTTTGCCTCCTTGTGCATAATCTCCAAGATCATCTTACAGGCAGAGGAGCAGCCCTCGGGGGTCGAGTGGACGCTGATGGCCTTTTCAGCTGCACCTGCGTTCTCTTTCCTGTGCACATCTATCCTGAGGACCACAAGGTGAGAGCCAATCAGCTATCACTAGTCACACTGGTCTTCACACTTCCCCATCTCCCACTGATCAAAGGCATCGAACCCACTCATCTGGCACAAGGCAAAATTAGGAGGGGGAAAAAGCCAGCTCAGGCAATCCTGTGCTCTGGCTGTCTCTTTCAGGTGATGGCTGAGGACAAGAATGCAGTCTACACAGTTGCCAGGGTGGGGACAAACAGGCCATGGCTTAAAACTGCATTTCCCACCCCAATGTTTCCTGCCTGTAATCCTAGTTACTAGAAAGGCCTAGTGAGATGTGAACTGGGAAGGTGGCTCAGTGGTAGAGTGCTTGCCTAACATGCATGAGGGCCTGGATTCAATTCCTCAGTACCACATAAGCAGAAAAGGCCAGAAGTGGTGCTATGGCTCAAGTGGTAGCATGCTAGCCTTGAGCTGAAGAGCTCAGGGACAGCACCCAGGGCCAGAGTTCAAGGCCCCAGGACTGACCAAAAAAAGAAAAAAGAAAAATCAAAAGTCTGAGATGTGAGGATCGTGGTTCAAGGCTAGCCCAGGCAGAAAAGTCTGTGAAACTCTTATCTTTAATTAGCTACCAAAAAAAGACAAGTAGAGCTGTGGCTCACGCCTGTAATTCTAACTACTCAAGAAGCTGAGATCTAAGGATTGAGGTTCAATGCCAGCCAGGACAGAAAAGTCCCTGAGACAATTTTTTTTTTTTTTTGGGGGGGGGGGGTCCGGTCGTGGGGCTTGAACTCTGAGCTTGACGCTGTCCCTGCGCTCTTCAGCTCAAGGTGAACTCTCTACTGCTTGAGCCACAGCGCCACTTCTGGTTTTCCAGTGGTTTATTGGAGATAAGAGTCTCAAGGAATTTTCTGCCCGGGCTGGCTCTGAACCGCGATCCTCAGATCTCAGCCTCCTGAGTAGCTAGGATTACAGGTGTGAGCCACCAGCACCTGGCTCCTGTGACTCAGATCTCCAATTAACCACTCAAAAACTGGAAGTGGCGCTGGGCTCAAAGTGGTAGAGCCACTGGCCTTGAGCAAAATAGCTCAGACAGTACCCAGGCTCTCAGTTCAAGCTCCATGACCAACAAAAAATAAAAAACTAAGGGACAGGATACCCAAGTCCTAAGTTCAAACATACGGGGGGGGGGGGGGGGGGGGGGGGGGGGGGCGGGGGAAGGCGGGAACCTGCCTCAACTCAAAGTATCTAATAAAGGGACTTATTATGAATAAGGACATGAGTTTCCCCCATTTTGTGGGTTTTTTTTGGGGGGGGGGGGGGGAGGTCCGGTAGTGGGCCTGAACTCTGGGCCTGGGCACTGTCCCTCAGCTCTTCAACTCAAGGCTAGCGCTCTACCGCCTGAGCCATAGCGCCACTTCCGGCTTTTTTCCTTTTGCTTATGTGGTACTGAGGAATTGAACCCAGGGCCTCAAGCATGCAAGGCAAGCGCTTTACCACTGAGCCACCTTCCCAGCCCTCCATTTTGTGTTTTTATTTTTCTTTCTTTCTTTCTTTTTTTTTTTTTTTGGTACTGGTCCTGGGGCTTGAACTCAGGGTCTGGGGGCTGTCTCTGATCTTTTTTCTTCAAAGCTATTGGTTTAGCACTTCAGCCACAGCTGTATTTCCAGCTTTTTTGGTGGTTAAATGAACATAAGAGTCTCATGGACTTTTCTACCTGGGCTGTCTTTGAACCACAATCCTCAGACCTCAGCCTCCTGAGTAGCTAGGATGACAGGTGTGAGCCACAGGCAACTCATCCGCTCCTTCCCATGGAGTATGATCAGCTAAGATTGGAGTAAGGGGCTGTCATGGTGGTCATGAAATCACAGAGTACTCACTGGCTCATTCACCCACACTGGGTTTACCTGAGGAGATTTTCTATGAAACTTCACAGGAGGAATTACGCTCCCCTTCCTGCTAAGGACACTGCACGGCTCAGCCATAACCACTGAGTATAGGACTGGATAGAAGCAATGAACCTTGAATGGAACCAGCCACATTTCTCGGGAGGAAGTGTTGATGTCCCCACCATGCTTCCAGAAGGCCTCCCTGGTATCAGCCATTCCCTGAGACCATCACCCTTGCCCAGCAACTAAGACTCACTTGGACTGGGTCTGTTTAGTGATGTTACGGATGGTGGCACCCTCCTTGCCAATGATGGCGCCCACATACTGGGTGGGCACCAGGAGCCGAAGAGGGATGTCCACTTGCTGCTGCTTGGCTGGAGCTCCTGCTGCTACAGGTGAGCCCTGGCGGGGCTGACCCCGAGAGCCAAAGCCTCCCCGGCGCCCATTCTCCGGGCCCTGGGCGCTCTGCTCATCAGGAATGTAGGAGACCTTCAGGGCATGGTTTTCCAACTGGTGGCCGTTCAGTTTCATGATGGCTCTGGGGATAAAAGGAGAGGCTGTTGTTCATTCCAACCCATGTTCGTTATACCTGGTGTTCTCCTGATACCTAAGAACTCTACTAAGTTATAGCATGAACACATTGAAGAAAGGGAGCCACCACCAGTCACTATCCATGACGACCACTTAGGAAACCTTCTAGTCTTTATGGCAAAAAATACCAAAGGAAAAATAGTTGAGCAGGGCGCTAGTGCTCACACCTGTAATCTTAGCTACTCAGGAGGCTGAGATCTGAGCATCAAGTTTAAAAGCCAGCCCAGGCAGGGAAGTCCCTGAGACTCTTATCTCCAATTAAATACCAGAAAAAAAGAAGTAGCGCTGTGGGTCAAAGTGGTAGAGCACTTGCCTTGAGCTGAAGAGCTGAGGGACGGGGCCCAGGCCCGGAGTTCAAGCCCCATGACCGACAACAGTAAAGACAAAAAAAATAGCTAGACAGTTAAAGATTCCTTTTTTTTTACCTGGGCACCAGTGTCTCACGCCTATAAGCCTAGCTACTCAGGTGGCTGAGATCTGAGGTTTGACTCATCTCCTCCAATGAAGCACCAGAGAACCAGTGCTGTGGCTCAAAGTGATAAGAGTGCTAGCCTTGATAAGCGAAGAAAACTCAGAGACAGCACCCAGGCCCTGAGTTCAAACCCCAGAACAGACCAAAAAATAAACAAAAATAAATCCTGCTGGGTGCTGGTGGCTCACGCCTGTCATCCTAGCTACTCAGGAGGCTGAGATCTGAGGATCGCAGTTCAAAGCCAGCCCAGGCAGGAAAATCCATGAGACTCTCATCTCCAATAAACCACTAGAAAACTGGAAGTGGCACTGTGGCTCAAACAGTAGAGCGCTCGCCTTGAGCTAAAGAGTGCAAGAACAGCATCCAAGCCGAGTTCAAGCCCCACGACCAACCAAAAAATAAATAATTAAAAATAGGGGCTGGGAAGGTGGCTCAGTGGTAGAGCGCTTGCCTTGCACGCATGAGGCCCTGGGTTCGATTCCTCAGCACCACATAAGCAAAAAGAAAAAAGCTGGAAGTGGCGCTGTGGCTCAAGTGGAGAGCGCTAGCCTTGAGCTGAAGAGCTGAGGGACAGTGCCCAGGCCCAGAGTTCAGGCCCCACGACCTGACCCAAAATAAAATAAAATAAAATAATTAAAAATAAATAAATCCTTTTTTTAAACCCTGAAGTTCCTCCTCCCAAACACTTGATGGCGCCATTAACACACAAAGGAACCTGAAACAATCTTTTCTCCCAGATGTCTGTCCCTAGGGAAGACTTTGGGTCCACTCCCTTCAGTGTTTTTGCCATAATCCTGAAGCATTTCTGAACCTTTGAGATCTCTGATACCTAGGAAGTGAAGAAAACTCAAAAGACCTTTTGAGGGACTCTAGGGTTGGCTGGGTAATCGGAACCCAGCCTGCTTGGAGCTTCCTTCCGCGCCTCAACCCACTTCATTCAAGCAGCGGATCCCAGTACCCCACACTGAGATCACCTCCCCCACAACACAGCAAAGCCCACTTCTGAACACTTACTGCCTGGTCTGCTCCCGGTTGGAATAGGTGACGTTCACAACGGCTGTCTCACTCTCAGTGTTCACTGTGGAGACAACAGGCCAGTGTTAGTGGTGAAATCTGCAGCCCCGCCCACAGACCCCTAACCCCAAGGCAGGCAGCAGAATACTGAGCTTAAGAAATAACTGGAAGAAAAAGTCAAAAACAATTTTTCCCCTGAGGCACCTTTTAACCAGTGCTACTGGAAGATTCAAGGTAACCTTTCCTACATTCCTTTTGTTTTCCTAAACTTCTCCAACCAGGAGCCCCCCCCCCCAAGAAAAGTAGTATACAAAGGGTATAGCTGCATATCAGCAAACTGTACAATGAGACAAATGTACACACGTACACACGTGTACACACACACACACCCCAAGAACCAAACACCCTTGGAAAGTCAAATTAGACTTGGGGTGAGATTTAGCAACATACAGAGGGAAACATCCCAAGAATTAGCTGGCAGGGATTTGGCTGAAGAGATGTGAGAACACTCAGATGTAATCTAGAAGCTGACAGAGCCCCAAGGACACAATGACCAAAGTTGTGCAGAGGGGATGGACTGACAGGAGCAAGGGGATGGGCTGACAGGAATGGCTGAGGGCTATGGAAGATTTCCTGACTTAAATACTGCAAACATCTCAGCAGTGGGCTGTGGGAGATCGCTACTTTGGGAAGTCGCCATCCATGACCCATCCAAGCCCTCAGATCTAATTATGAGCAGATTTTTGGTTTTTCTTTGATTCCTCCAAATTCCCTTTCCTACAAAGAAGGCAGCCAACTGGCTAACTGGTAATAGAATTCCAAGTCGTTGGGACAAATCTTTCTGGATTTAAATTAATAAAATTAATCTTCTGACTTATGTATCCATGTCTTATGAACTGGAGTCCCCAGGGCACTACAAACCTCCACAGCCCTGAGGCTGAGATGCCTGCTGAGTCAGATCACACTCTTCACCCCTCTGGCCCCCACCCGCAGAAATGATATAAAGTAAAAGCCGGGCGCTGGTGGCTCACCCTGTAATCCTAGCTGCTCAGGAGGCTGAGATCTGAGAATCAAGGTCCAAAGCCTGCCAGAAAAGTCTTACCTCCAATTAACCAGCAAAAAAAAAAAGCCAGAAGTAGAAGTATGGCTCAAGTAGTAAAGCTCCAGCTATGAGAGGGAAAAAAACCAAACAAGCCAAAAAACCTGAGTTGGAGGCCTAGAGTTCGTACACACGTGTGCACACACACACAATGGGTAATAGTGGGTACATCCCAGTCCTCAGGAAGTTGAGCCTAGAGGATTAAGAGTTCAGGGCCGGCCGGGCGCTGGTGGCTCACGCCTGTAATCCTAGCTACTCAAGAGGCTGAGATCTGAGGATCGAGGTTCAAAGCCAGCCCGGGCAGGAGAGACCTTGAGACTCCTATCTCCAATAAACCACCAGAAAACCGGAAGTGGCGCTGTGGCTCAAGTGGTAGAGTGCTAGCCTTGAGCTGAAGAGCCGAGGGACAGCACCCAGGCCCAGAGTTCAAGCCCCATGGCCGACAAAAAAAAAAAGAGTTCAGGGCCAACCAAAATGGGAAAGGGACATTATAGAAGACTTGCAGGGGCTGGGAATATGGCTTAGTGGTAAAGTGCTTGCCTTGCAAGTATGAAGCCCTGGGTTTGATTCCTCAGTACCACATACACCTCAGCACCACATAAGCAAAAAGAAAAAAGCCGGAAGTGGCTCTGTGGCTCAAGTGGTAGAGTGCTAACCTTGAGCAAAAGAAGCTCAGAGACAGTGCTCAGGCCGAGTTCAAGCCCCAGTACTGCGGAGGAAGGAAGGAAGGAAGGAAGGAAGGAAGGAAGGAAGGAAGGAAGGAAGGAAGGAAGGAAGGAAGGAAGGAAGGAAGGAAGGAAGGAGGGAAGGAGGGAAGGAGGGAGGGAGGGAGAGAGGGAAGGAGGGAGGGAGGGAGGGAGGGAGGGAGGGGGAGGGAGAGAGAGAGAAAGAGAGAGAGAGAGAGAGAGAGAGAGAGAGACACGCAGGCCTGATGCTGGAAGCTCACGCCTGTCATCCTAGCTACTCAGGAGGCTGAGATCTGAGGATCGCCATCCAAAGCCGGCCAGGGCAGGAAGCCCCTGAGACTTTTTTTTTTTAAGATCATTTTCTTTTTTCTTTTTCTTTTTAAATATTTTTTTGGGTCCGGTCATGGGGCCTGAACTCTGGGCCTGGGCGCTGTCCCTCAGCTCTTCAGCTCAAGGCTAGCGCTCTACCACTTGAGCCACAGCGCCACTTCCGGCTTTTTTCTTTTTGCTTATGTGGTGCTGAGGAATCAAACCCAGGGCCTCAGATATGCAAGGCAAGCGCTCTACCACTGAGCCACCTTCCCAGCCCCTCCCTAAGACTCTTATCTCCAATAAACCACCAGATAACTGAAGTGGTGCTGTGGCTCAAGTGGTAGAGCACTAGCCTTGAGCTGAAGAGCTGAGGGACAGCGCCCAGACTGAGTTCAAGCCACACAACTGACAAAAAAAAAAAAGGAAGAAGACTTGCATGCTCTCTGTCCTGTTGAACAAACCAAACACTTCCCACTCAGAGGCAGTATATGATTGCATCTTTACCATCTGGCAGATTTCTTGCCACGGCTCCCAGGCCGCTGAGTATGTGCTTGGTGCACTAGCCAAAGCCGCTTATTACAATCAATGCTGTGGGCAATGCTGGGCAATGTGGTGTGGGTCAGTTGTGTCTGGCATTTCTGGTAAAAGGCATAAAGGCTGGGAGTGTAGATCAGTGAAAAGCACGTGCTTAGCATGTGCCAGGGTGGGAGGGAAGGAGGGAAGAAAATGACCAGTTGCTTATTCCAACCCAAACCAAGAAAAGTGAAACTTCTCAAGTGAAAGGACTACTAACTTACTGAGGGGAACAGTAATTTCCATTATAAAACTGCTGGTACCATCATCTTGGGAGCCTGAGAGTCTGTGATGGGAAGGAAGCAATGACTGCAGAAGTTGCTCACTTGGTAGAGCAAAGGCCAAGCACACAGGTCAGCAGCAGAGTATGAGCAGGAGACAATGCCCAGACCCTTCAACACCCACCCCTCACCCCACCCAGACTTACCTTGTTCACAGTTCTCTACTGTACCATACTGAGCCAGCAGGCTGTCCAGTACCTGAAAGTGTAGAGAAGAGGAGTCTGAGCACCGTAGGCTTGGTCCCCACTTCCCCTAAAGCCCAGGGACACAGGCAGGGTCATCTATGGGGATGGAGCATCATCACCTGTCAGTTTGCTCTTTGGGGGTCAGGGGGGGTACAGTGGTGAGGGCAGGGGCAAGGGGAAGGACTGAGTCCCTGTATCCTTTTCTGTCATCACCAGGTTTTGGGACTTACCCTTCTGACTTCTGTAACACCTGTCAATATAGGGAGTTGGAGCCATTGAATGAAGGATGGGACCAACAGCACCTCCTCAGAACTAGGGGCACCTTTTTGGTCCATTTCAGCTAACTGAGGGAGACCCATTTTTACCCTGCCCCACTGGGGGTTCCCAGACACTCACTTCCCATCGAAGCTGAGGTGGGATATTTCGGATCTGAATTTTCCGACTCCTGGAAGAGGAAATAAAGTGTTAGGGAACGTTCTGGATGTGGGGTTGGGGGTGTGGATTAGTGGTAGATTGCTAGCCTGGAGCAAAAGAAGCTCAGGGACAGTGTCCAGGCCCTGGGTTCAAGCCCCAAAATGAGAAGTGTGGGGGGGAGAGGGAGGGATGGAGGGAGGAAGGAAGGAAGGAAGGGAGGGAGGGAGGGAGGGAGGGAGGGAGGGAGGGGGAGGGAGAAAGGAGGGAAGGAGGGAGCTTTCTGGATATTTTCTTTTTTTTTTTTCTTTTTTTTTTTTTTTTTTGGGTCCGGTCATGGGGCCTGAACTCAGGGTCTGGGCGCTGTCCCTCAGCTCTTCAGCTCAAGGCTAGCCCTCTACCACTTGAGCCACAGTGCCACTTCCGGCTTTCTTTTTGCTTATGTGGTGCTGAGGAATAGAACCCAGGGCCTCAGTCATGCAAGGCAAGCGCTCTACCACTGAGCCACCTTCTCAGCCCTTTCTGGATATTTTCTGTTTCAGCATTTGGCAGTCTCTAATCCTTGTCTCAAGTTTGATTCTCCATCCCCCCCCCACCCCCACAACTTCCGGCCCTCTATCAGCAGCACCAGTATCTTAGAATGCTAATTAATATGTTTGTTTATTTTTTATTTTTTACAATGCTGAGAAGTAAGCCCAGAGCCTTAAGCAGCCTAGACAAAGGCTACACTAAGCCACACCCCCAGCCCCTTAGAGTGGTCTCCCTTCTAAGAAGGCAGATTTGAAGTTGGGGGATAGGGCTCCCCTTGGAGACCAAATTATCAACACTTCTCCAGAATGGAGAAGCAGCAGATGTTCTGAGCACCAGGGTAACTCAATTCACCACCACCACCCTGTAAAAACAAAAAGCAAAAAACAGAAAAAAAAAAAAAAAACACTGAAGTTTTCTTTGCTTAGCTTTCACATTCACTCCTCTGCCTGACGAGGTTCCAGGCAGAACACAAAGCTACGTAAGATACTGAGTGAATCCAACAACTATGTGAAAGCATTCAGGCCCTGAGTTCTAGCACTAGTACCTGCAACACCCCCTTTCCAGGGAGCACCAACCCCCCATGCACCAAAAACAATGTAGAAGAAATGACTGGCTGGACGTGCTCCTGATGTATTAGGTAGGGAAGATGATATGGGCCAACAAATCATAGCAACTCCAAAGTCCAGCCGCTAAGCCCTTGGCACAAATATGGATTTAAAGCACTTATTAGCACTGATCTTTAGAAGATTATTTAACTTCTACGAGGCCCACTTTCCTCCTTTGTGAAACAGAGATTAATACCTATTCACAGGTGGTGGGTGTTGTTAGATAATATTTGTAAAGAGCTTAGCAAAAGGCTTGGTGTAAGTACTTAAAGTGTAACAATAGATGCATCTGTGAATGCTAAAGGCAACCTGGATTCAAACCCACTCACCCCCACGCCTCAGTTAACTATGCACTTTTTCCTTCCCATCTTTCAACTGCGTATTACAAATGTCTTTTTTGTTTTTTTAAGCTGCCAGTGGCTCCCACCTCAGAAGGCTGAGCTCTAAGGATCGTGGTTCAAAGCCAGACTGGGTCCATGAGACTCATCTCCAACTAACTCCCAAAAAAGCCTAGAGTAAAGCTGTGGCAAGTGGTAGAACACTAGCCTTGGGGGGAGGGTCCCCCTCAGGGACAGACCACAACCTTGTGTTTAAGCCCCAGGACTGGCACACACACAAAAAAGCTTTTTCCAACCTAACACTGGTGGGCTCATGACTAATCTTATTACTCAGGATGCTGAGATCTGAGAATCCCAGTTTGAAGCTGGCCTAGAAGGACAAATCCAAAAGACTCCAATTAACCAACAAAACAGCCAGTAGAGCTGTGTGTGACTCAAGTGATAGAGCTGTGGCCCTGAGTGAAGAGGTGTGTAGGTGGAGTAATTTTCCCTGAGGAAAGCTTTTGAGTTCAGGGTTGAATCCCAGGGCAACTGCTCCTTACCCAAATCAATATCCCTGTCCCTGAAAGATATTCAAATTGACTTGATGTGTTAGTCGATTATCATTTAGGTCCCCATACATCCTAGATCACAAGATCTTAGCTGAAGGACTCTGTCCAAACAAAACCCTAGAGGCTGAAAGGTAAACGACTAGAAAGGAAAGTCTAGTTCAAACCTTTTTAAGCAAAAACATTTATTATCATTATAAAGGTGGCATTACAATTACATAAGTCAGATAAAGAGTTTCTTTTTGGACAATGTAACCAGTTCTTTCATCCTCTCCCAGTTTTTCCTTCCATTCCCACCCACAAGTTAGGCAGTTCATTTTCAACATAGGATCTAGTGAACACTGGTTGGCTAGTTGGTACGATTAAGCCATTTCATTCCAACCTCAGTCTTGTACTGAGAAGTGATGAGGACGCCATACCAGCTCTGGTCTAGCTGAAGGAGGAGGAAAAGGATGCCAAAGTCTAACTGTAAAACGTGTCAGCCTTGGGCTGGGAAGGTGGCTCAGTGGTAGAGCGCTTGCCTTGCATGCATGAGGCCGTGGGTTCGATTCCTCAGCACCACAGAAGCAAAAAAAGCCGAAAGTGGTGCTGTGGCTCAAGTGGTAGAGCGCTCGCCTTGAGCTGAAGAGCTGAGGGACAGCACCCAGACCCAGTTCAGGCCCCACGATCAGCCAAAAAAAAAGTGTCAGCCTTGACTGTCCAGGCCAGCTTCCTCACCACTGAGACCTCAAGTGTCACCAGCTGTCAAGCAAAATTGTTCTTTAGGTCTGAATTCTAGAGTCTTAGGGGCTTGCTAGACAGGCCTCCTATCAAATCAGCCATGCCTCCAGCTCTAGCCCTGTAATTTTAAGCATGAAGGGTCTTTAATCCATGAAGTACATGAAGGGAACAATTAAGTACAATTAAGTAGGGGAAAGTCTTTGTGCCATTGAACTTTTGGTTAGCTCATGAAGACTTGGAGTTGGATTTTAGCAAAGACAACATTGTAAGGATCAGAACTAAATCCAGTTCCAGGTCTTCAGATGCCATCAGGCCACCTTGTGATTCAATTCATTGGCCAGGAGGAAGCTTCGCAACTGCCCACATGAGGGATTTCCCACAATGCGCTTGATGACCAAATGGGTAGTGACAAACTAGTAAACTGGGGGCAAAGAAATGATTACATTGTCGACAGATTGAGAATACTAAGCAGGTTTAACAGAACAGGGATGGGCCTTCCCTTAAGTGAACCATTTTGAATGAAGGGCAGGGAGACAGATGCTTGTCCAGTAGAGTGAGGGCCTAAAGCAATCCCATGTCAGGAGCACTGTTTGAAGTTCTTTTAGGCCGGTCCCTGAGTGCAATCTAAGATCAATGGTCAAAACATCCTCTTACTTCAAACTCCCAGTATTAGGGGCTTTCTTTTCAGGGAGGGGGAGAGGGAAAGAGGGGTAGCCGTGGGTGAAATCAAACCTCTGCAAGGATGTTAATCCATATCCTGAAAGCAATGGCAGGCAGATCGTCTGGAATGTCTGGAATGTTCCAAGAGAGGGAGGGGGAGGAGGGCAGGGCACCAAACCAATGAAAGAAAAGACATCCTGGCAGCCCTCCCCCACTCCTCGAGGGCACATAACCCACCCTGGGAACCCACTCCAGGCCCCTCTCAGACCTCCTTTCAGAAAGCCCCTAACCCTGATTAAAAAACTGAGCTGAAGCCCAGAAGGACTTTTGTCTCCTAAACCTTTGGGCTGGTTTCCATTAAGTATCGGGCTACCTAATTTTTTTCAGGCCCAAAGCAACACGGAGAATTATAACCTGTGTTTCCTAGCTGTCGAACTACCCAGAGGGGAACTCATTCATGCCACTAACAGGTATATACATACCCCAGTGTGTGCCGAGAGCTTGGGAGAGCTTGTAACAGGGCCTAAGAGTTCCCTGACTCCAAACACCATTCTTTGTGGAAACTGACCAATGCTTTCTTTAGTACTTCAAAGAGAAAGTATACGAAGCTGACAGTCTGGGTAGCAAGGCTCCACCCAAGTCTGGCCATTTCTCAGAGAGGCGGGCAGAAAGTAGGGATGGGTGAATCAGTTGGTAGGAGAGATGGTGACAGTCATGTCTTCTGCACTGATGGGAAACTAGTGAAAAATATCAATGCCTAGAGCGCTGACTGACTCATCCGCCCCCACTGAGGCCAACTACCCTGGCTCCAGAAGACCAGATCCTTCTAAGCCAGGTGTGTTCTCTAGGTAATAGGTAACAATGCCCTAAGTGCATTCTCTGAGGCTCCAATACATCCACTGCTCAGCCAAGGAAACTCTCAGGGGTTCATCAGCTACCCCAGCTTCCAGGAGTTGAAAAAAAAATCTGTTGATCAAGACAATGAAACTGCCACCGACGGCCATAAAGGCAATGGATGCACCAGACAAATGGTATTACCGGATGCCAAAAGCCCGTGGCTGTCTGGTGTCCTCTACCTGCCCTGCTCCACAGGGCAGTCATTGATCAGACCCTGGAGCGCAGCTCAAGAGAACATATCAATTAGCTGGCGCCAGCCAGTGGCGCATGCCTGCGATTGCTAGCAACTCCAGAGGCTGGGAGGCTGAGATTGGAGGACAGTGGTTTGAAGTCACCTTGGGCAGAAAGAAAAAACAACTTCAAGACTCTCCAAAACAACCAGCAGAAAGTGGGACTGGAGGCATGGCTCAAGTGATAAAGTGCTGAGCACTTGCTTGCTGAGCAAGCAAGCTAGTCCCAGGACCAGAAGAAAAAAAGAAAATTACCATTATTCACATATTCCCCTAGATCATGGGGAATGGGAAGGGAATTGCCTAAGTGGCCATGCTCTGGAAATCAGGGATGGTTGTGGAGAGAGTGGGGAAGAATACACACAACAGCTTAAGGAACCACGCTGGACGGCGCAAGATTCAGGAAATGCAGGGCTGCGCACTAGGGACAAGACAGGAAGTCTCCCTGTTCCCTCTTTCACACTGGAGAAGTTTGGTTCATGTCTACAATCCTAGCTACTCAGACTGAGATCTGAGGGTCTCAGTTCAAAGCCAGACCCAGCAGGAAAGTCTATGAGTCTCTTATCTCCAATTAACTAACAAAAAGCCAGAAGTGGAGTTATGTCAATTGATAGGAGTGCCAGCCTTGAGTGAAAAAATCCAAGTGAAAGTTGTGTTGTACCCAGAATACCAACACGAAAGAAAAAAGTTTACTATCTTGCCAAAGTAACAAACCACGAAGAGCCTGAGCCAGGATTTGAACCCAAAGCCTGTCTGATTCCAGCCTCTTTGCTATGTTTTTGATGATTTGTATATGGTAAGAGAAAGCCTTTAGTCAAAGTAGTAATAGCCTGAGGGACCATTAGAAATTCTAAGGGTACTGGCCTGCCATGTGGGACGTGGTCTCACAAACTGAAACATCCCTCCTATAATTCTCTAAGTGACTTCTTCCAGCTACAGATTTTCAGACTTCTCTCTGAAGGAAGACTTTATGGAATGCCCAACACTGGCTAGTTCAAATGACATTAACATGGTATTATTGTTTTTAAATCCTATTGTGAATCATAAACTTGTTCCTCCCACAAGGTCCTCGTCCCCAGAGGGGAAGAGTACAACCTGCAATCATGCAGATGGTTTCCCTTCCCTTGTCTGAGGAATTCCTTTAAGCCAAGACAGGGCCAGGCCAGTTGAAGGTAGAGCTCTTAGAGAAGCACTTAGCAGCTTTCTGGAGCCCTGCCAAGTTTAGGGTCCCAAATCCCCCGAGGGCTCTGTCCTGAACAAAGCCTGAAATTTTCCTCTTTGGCACAAGTAGGATTAAACTGGGATCTTCAGATTAGAGCCTTCAACTCCAGCCTCCCAAATCCAGGCCTCTGCCTTCACTGGTGAAGGCTTCAAATCTCTGGACCTCAACTTCTCATGTGGGAAACATGACTGGGTCCTGTGTCCCCAGATGGGGATCAGCAGGGTGCCAGTGGCTCATCCTAGAATTCTAAGACTCAGGAGAGGTGAGATCTGAGGACAGAGGTTTGACACAAGACAGGGCAGGAAAGTCCACGAGACTCTACAATCAACTACTAAGGAGCCACAAGTGAAGCTGTGGCTTGTGTGGTAGAGCACTAGCCATGAGAACAGCACCCAGGCCCTGACTTCAAGCCCCAGGACCAGCACTAAATAAATAAATAATAAATGTGGCGATTAAAATGCTCAAGCTTGGTGACACAGGCCTGTAATCCCAGCACTGGAGAGGCACAGGCAGGAAGTCTCAGAGTTCAAGGCCAGCACGGACTTTGTTTCTCAAAAAATACATAAATAACCTTTCATGTGAGGCTCAGGCTGCAGTCTGAGCTGCTACACTGAGCCACTGTGACTAGCGAGACTCCTGCTCTCATGGAGGTTCTGGTCCAGTCCCGTGGGAGACCCCCCACTCATTTGGTTTGGGATGGGAAAGAAGTGGACAAGGCTGACAGTGCGGAGCACTGTCTACTAGTTCCTGCCTTCAGAAAGGAGTGATTCTGCTGACTCTTCAACAAAAGGGTCTCGTGTAACTCAAAAGTTGGACCCTCTCCAACTGTCTACCAGCTAGAAGCTTCCCTGAAGGACTAAAGGACCCACCACTGCCCTTGTCAGTAGCCCACCGCGGCACCTGGGACGCAACCCTTCCTTCTTCTCCATCCTTCTCTTTATATATACACAGAATGCAGAGGACTTTTTTTTTTTTAATATCAAGGAAAAACTTCTGAAGAGGGCAGTCCTGGCACGCTTCAGGCAGCCAGTAGCTGAGAAAGGGGGCGGGGCTGGAGTGGGAGGAGGAGCTGGCCCCATGCCCAGGGCTCTGTGCCAGGCTGCTCCAGAGGCAGGGCTGCCAGACAGGCGGATGGGCAGGAGGGATGTCGGGTGGCTGGAGTTTAGGGATTGGGGCTAAAAAGCAGTGACCTACTCTACTGGGAGGTAGGTATGGGGGACTGGGCAGGACAGATGCTGCCGCCAACCAAGAAGAAAGGCAAGGACCTGGAAGGCAGACATCCCTGGAACGCATCCATGACCCCGTGCACGTGATCTTTTAAGTGTATGTGGCACGCGAACGGACTCATGAGCAAACAAGTAGGAAGTTGAGGACAAGTAAGGAGGAAAAGCATTGCTCCAGAAACTCAGGTCTGAACAGAACACCCCCTCTGGAGGGCTCTTCTGGGTTTAATACCAAGTCAGAGGGGAGGATCACTAACCTCACAGAACCCTAGATATGCTGGCTTGCATTGGCACCCTCCTCCTTACACACACACACACACACACACACCCCTTATCACCAAGATCTGTTCCAGTTGAAGAAAATCAATTTCATATTTTGAGGTGAGGAGGAGAGGACGCCCTTCAAACCTAAACAATCCCAGCCCCTTCATTTCATACATGGAGCCACTGAGGCTCGGAGAAGGAAAAAAAAAAAAAGACCAGCCTAGTTGGGGGTGGATGAAAAATTCATCTCTCCAGGCCGTTTGTGCTCATTTCACCCATGGCGGTTTCTCTCTGAAGACAAGTGTTAATACACAGCAGAGCCCCATGTCAGGCACAGGGGGGAAAAATGCCCATATTCTGTATGGCTAAATGCATGCCAACTGGCTTTCACTGCATGCGGCTCTAATTTGGGCACAAGATTTAATTTGCTGAAGAGCTAACTACTCTATAATATGGCTGGATGGCTGTCAGAGATCTGTTAAATGGGGAAAAGGGTAGTCACCAAAAGTTCTTAGCCTGCAAAACACCAACTAGATTTAGTGTGGACAAGGAAGCAAAGGTGTGAACAACGGGGGGGCGAGGGGGGGGGTGCCGCAAGCTCAGCCACTAAGCTCAATTCACTCATCTCTGAAATAAATGCATTGACAAGAAAGCCTGCAGGTTTTTAGGGATTTTTTTTCCCCCTCCCTTGCCCATCTGGGCAGTGCCAGAGAAAGCCAAAACAGAAGCTCTGGGACAGCAGATCTCTTTCCAGGCAAATTCCAAGCCTGCCTGGGCCAACTGGCACCTCCTGCTCCGCCCCCCCCTCCTCCACCCCCCCCCCACACACACACCTTGCTCTATGCCTAGAATTTAGTTCTTTAACCTTAGTGTGGCTTCAGCAGAGGGCTGGCCACATGGAGCTGAACAGCAGTAAGACAGAGCAGAACCAAAGAGAATCAGGGAGGTGAGGTATGTGTAAGAAACCATCAGAGCCAGGCACCTATAATCCTAGCTACACAGGAGCCTAAGATTTGAGGATCATGGTTCAAAACCAGATAGGCAGGAAAGTCCTATCTCCAATTAACTACCAAAAAGCTGTAAGTGGAGGTATGACTACAATGGTAAAGCACCTGCCTTAAGGGGGAAAAAAAGCTAAAGGATAGCACCCAGGCCCTGAATACAAGCCCCAGTAGCAGCACAAAAAGAAGGAAAAAAGGAAGGAGGGGAAGGAAGGGAAGGGAAGAAGGGAGGGAGATAGAGAAAAAAAAAAGATTAGAAAAACCTAAAGTACAAGATTGGACAGTAAGTACCGGCCTGAACAATGCAGAACGCAGCAGTGCTTTCCTGGTGGAGGCAGAGATGGTGGGCCTCAGAAAAACTGCTCTTTATCCTTCTCAGGCTCACGACGGCAAGACTTTCTGGGCCTCGGGAAGGTTCATATCTACCAGAGGGAAAAGAAGTTCTCCCAGCCCTAGTGAGCTAGACAGGGGTCCCCCAGCTCTCACCCCCTACTCTCCATCCATCTCTACACCAAGGGCAGATGTCAGCATCTCTCAGGGAAGCCTAGGAGCCAAATGGTCTGGCACCTGGCTGAGGATGGAGTTTCTGATGGGTAGAAGGCAATGTGGGCTTTGCTATGGGGGGGAGAGAGAGGGAGAGGGGAAGGGGAAAAGGGAGGGAGGGAGGGAGAGAGAGAGAGAGAGAGAGAGAGAGAGAGAGAGAGAGTCCTCCGGAGGAGCAGCAAGTGTGGAGGCCCAGCTCAAGATGGGGATGTTAAGGTGGAGTCCTCAGAAGGAAAAGGAAGCCCCGACAGCCTCAGAAGGAATCAGGAATACCTGTTTCCTTTGTAAGGATGAGACGGTGACCCAGTAACAATGAACTTATCCTCAGTCGTGTTGGTGGGAGACTTAGCTGGGTATTTGGTTTGGTCTGGTGGGACAGTTCCTACAGCTCCAGTCGTAGGAACAGAGATGCCCATCCGGAAGTCTGCCTTGGGGTGGGGCAATCGGCTTTCTCTCTCTGTGGAGGTCTTTTCTCTCTGCTGGCCCAGGGATTCTGTCTGGGTGCAGCATTACCAGCACCTTCCAAGATGGCTCTCATCGACTCTCATCAGGAGGGATGGGTCTCCAAGAGGGAAGAAAGACCCAGGACCTAGACACAGCCTCTCCCCCAGAGAGCTGAGAAACTGAGTGGCCAGGGCAACTGAGGGGAGTGAGGTGCCTGGGAAGGAAGGGCGGCAGCAGCTGAGGGTGGGGGAGGGCTCGCAGCAGCTGAGTGGGGGGGAGGGGAGTCCTCATGAACGCGCAATTGAGAAGGCCTGAGCAGCTGAGGGGCCAGGCGTGAGCCCCACTGGGCGCCCCTTCCTCCAGCCCCCTCTCCCCTAAACCAAGGGAAGACTGGGGACTCACCCTCCCACCCCAGTGCTGGGTGGGCTGGCGCTGCCAGAGAGCCAGGAGGGGGAGGAAAGGATGCCCCCAGAGCCCCTCAGCTGCAGTCTAAAATGTTCCACCCCACCCCACCCCCCATGCGCCCTGGCTACCCCAGTGGCTCTAGCCGGTCCTGCGGGGCCGACAGGCCCAGAGGGGGAGGGGACCCGCGGCGGGGCTGCTGGGTGGGGGTGGGGACCAGGACTTTGCCCTTTGTCTCTCCCTCTCTCAACCCAGAGCCACCGGCCGAAACCCGACCCCATCGGCGAGCCAGGAAACCAACACGGGGCAGGCTCCCCCTCCGGGGTCCTTTAGTAAATCCAGACCCGACCTCCCTGTGGTCAGGGCTGTGACTGAGGTGGTCCTGTGGGGGAGGGGGCTTCCCGCCTGCGAACAGGCCTGCAAGCATTTAAGTGGGAACCGGTTGGGGGTAGGGAGCAGGGAAGAGGCTGGAAGTGGGGCCGCAGGAGCTGGAGGGGAGAAAAGGGCCCGGGAGGCGGCATTCCTCAGAGACGGGAGGCTGGGCTGGGGAGGCGGCCTCCCACTGAGAAGGCTGCAACCGAGGGACTGGGAGCGGGACAGGGGGCCCAAGGGCCGGCCTAGCCCTGGAGAGGCCAGGTGCCCAAGGCCTTCCACAAGATCTACAGACAAACTGGAAGAAGGGTCACTCTGGCCCCCATGGAAAGTAGGGCGTCTGGGGAATAGAACGACTGTACTGGTCAGCCCTATGAGATGCCATCAAGGCACCTTGGCTGGGCACTTTTGAAGTTTACAAACACTCTCTTAGGAACCTTGAGCTACCCAAAGAGGTAGATCTGTGCCTTTCTCCACGGGAGACAGAAGGTGATTTCCATTCTATGGGTCATGTGACTACTAGCCCAGGATGACCGGGGAGGGTCAACATCATGGGGCCTGCTTCACTTGCTAGGTTTCTAGCTCCAGGAAAACTAACGTGTGAAGCATGAACTAGGGTGTAACAAAGGTCACTTCTTTGTCCCTTTCTGCAGAGAGGTGGGGGAGGAAGCATTTCATTCCGGGCCCTACCCTATAAGCTCCATTTTCCCCTGGGCTGAACCCAAACAAAAGAGGGGGGGAAAGAAAGAAATCAGCCAAAACCTCTAGCCCTGGTCCCTTCCAAATGTGACACTGGGTGGTAGTTCTTAAAATTCAAAATAAGGCCTGGTGCTGGTAGCCCAAGCCTGTAATCCTAGCTACTCAAGAGGCTGAGATCTGAGGATCAGAGTTTGAAACCAGTCTAGGCTGGCAAGTCCCTGAGACTCTCATCTCGAATAAACTACTCAAAAAAGTTGGAAGTGGCTCTGTGGCCCAAGTGGTAGAACACTAGCCTTGGGTAAAAGAAGCTCAGGGACAGCGAGCGCCCAGGCCCAGAGTTAAACTCCCCCTCCCTCCAAAAAAATCCAAAGAAGGTCTGTGTGTGTGGCTCAAGTAGATGAAGACAAGCTGAAGCTGGGAGGTCAAACCCCAGTACTGAAAATGGGGGGAGGAACCCTCACAGTACCTACCCAGCTTACTTATGAGGCTTCTGGAAATGGGGAGGATCCAGGTTAGGATAGAGACCCAGTGACCCCAGATCCCACCACTCACACAGGTGGGGAAAAGGCAGGCTGTGCCTGGCCCCTGCCTTGCTACCCGCTTTCCCACCTCGGCTGCCCACTCATCATAGAAGGGTGGGATCAGTCCAAACACCTCCAGTCCTTCAGCCCATGGAGGAAGGAGGAGCAGACAGAGCAATGCATGCTGGTTATGTTTTCGTTTGCTAATTATTATGCACCCTAATAAAGCTCAGGAAAAGACAGCCCCAGTGAGGGTCACCACCAGGCTTCACCTCTGAGAGAGCTTCATCTTCAAGACAAAAGGCCAGATGGAAGCCCTTGGCTGAGTGTGCACACCAGGTAGAGCCACACTGAGCGTTGCAGCCTTGGGTAGAATGAAAAAAATAAGATTTGGGGTTCTTTGGGGACTTGAGTGAAGTAATATGGCCAAGCTCTACGGAGAGATATTCAAAAACCAAGCTAGCAATAATTGTAGAAGGTTCTTCTGTCACAGGCCTAACAGCACAAGATGCTGAGAGAAATAAAACGGGGATCTGAGCCCTACCTATAACTTCTCTCCACTGAATACCAGGAATTGTCTATCCATAAATAGCTGCCAGTTCTCAGGGCTCTCCTTAATCCACTCCTGGGTGTTTTTTGTTTGTTTGTTTTGTTTTTTTCTGCTTAGCCTCCAAAACGCAGGTTAGCGGCACCCTTCCACCTTCCCCAGCCGCTGGCATCACAGCTCCAAGGTAGGTGTGCCTCTGCCCAGAGAGCATAAAGCCCCCCAAAGCTCCTGGCAACCCCACAGCTTTCCTGGATCTAAAGGGAAAACACTGGAGGGCAAGGACTTTGTCCCGAAACTCCCTGGAAGGGAGACCAGGCCAGCTTCCCCACCCTGAAAAGCAAACCCTTTCGAGCTAAAATCCAATACATAAAATAGCTAATACAGAGAGGCGTCAGGCAAAGGTTCCTTTTTTAGTTAGGATAAAGAAGTGTCCACCATGTTGGCAATTGCAAAACCAACAATGGTCTTTAAAATGCCAGGTTCTTTTTGTGGTTGCATTGATGGGAAGCCGGTAGTCCCAGCTCTGAGTCAC
The DNA here is from genome assembly GCF_024711535.1 of Dipodomys merriami. Lineage (NCBI taxonomy): Eukaryota > Metazoa > Chordata > Mammalia > Rodentia > Heteromyidae > Dipodomys > Dipodomys merriami. Next base: position 30,844,381 of record NW_027203270.1, on the reverse strand, counting down.
CTAAACCCAGAAACTTGAGAGCAGCAACCTATCTCAAAAATAAAACCAAACTAGGACAAAAAGAAAAGCTTAAAACTTTTAAGGGAAAATTAGGTCTTTCTCCATCCACCCTAAGACCAGTGGTTCCCTTATTCCTTGTTTTATTTCTACTATCTAGTAAAGAAAATGTCATGTAACAGTAGACTCTTAACAGTAAAAATGAGTACATACACAATGCAAGGTGCCAATCTGTGCCGTAATATGCAAATTAACCACCAGTACCATCTTGCTATTTTCTGTCAGGGATGTTGGAATTTTGGGTTTTTTAATTCTTTGATGGCCAATAACTGAGTGGTAAATAAATTTCATACACACACACACACACACACACGTAAAAGTTGCTGACAATGGAAGTTTTTTTTCCTTTGAAGAGGAGAGCAAAGATGCTGGGACTAGATAGGTAACATTCCTGCTGCAGTCAGAAGTGGAAAGGAAACTGCTCATTCAGGATGGCCAGCAAGACAGGAAAAAATAAGAAAGTAAAATGAAGATTATCTCACAGAGATACACAGGACTTGTGAAGACCAGTCTGCCTACCCTCAGAGCTCATTCTAAAAAGTGGGGACACCTCTAAAACTCTTCTAGGGAACTTAATCAGCTACATTTTTCTTCCTTTTTCTTCGGGTGCTAAGGATCAAGTCTAAGGTCTTGGACATGCTAGACAAGCTCTCTACCACAGAGCCTGACTTTTCTTTTTACATGAAGTTACTGGAATGGACATGAATCTGTGGGCTTGGAATATAGTTCAGTAGTTGAGTGCGTGCCTAACAAAAACAAACAAATACAAAGAAAAAGAAGTCTGCTGCTATGGCCCCAGCCAGCACAGGAGTTCTGCAGGTCCTTGAATGGAATACATGGGCTCCCACGAAGTATCGTCTTTGCTTTTTTTTTTTTTTTTTTTTTTTTTTGGTGGTTGTGGGGTTTGAACTCTAGGCCTGGGAGCTGTCCCTTAGCTCTTCAACTCAAGGTGAGTGCTCTACCACTTGAGCCACAGTGCCACTTTGGTTTTAAGTGGTTTATTGGAGTGTAAGTGTCTCAAGGGCTGCCCTTGCTGCCAAGGAACCATGATCCTCAGATCTCAGCCTCCACAGTAGTTAGTATTACAGGCTAGTTAGGATTACAGGCATGAGCCACTGACATCCGGCTATCATCTTTGCTTTTTAAGCCAGTGGCTCATGCCTGAGCTACTCAGGAAGTTCAGATATGAGGACTGAGGTTCAAAGCTAATGGGGCAGAAAAATCCATGAGACTCATTATTTCCAATTAACCAGCAAAAAGCTGGGAGTGGAGGTGTGGCTCAAGTGGTAGAGTGCTAGCCTTGAGTGGAAGAAGCTAATAAGGAAGAATGGAAGAGTGCACCATGGTCCCAAGTTCAATCCCCTGGACCAGCAAAAGGGAAGGAGGGGAGTAAGGCATAGCAAGTGGTCTCCATTATTGTTACATTTCTCCTCCCAAGTGATTTAGAGACCTCCGGGGCAAAGTGGAATAAATGCATGGAACTCCTGCAAGTTCACTTCAGCCAGCAGCCCCCATTTCAGTTCCTGTCTCCCCTCATTTTCTCCTCCTCAGAGAACCTAATGGGAAGTTGATGAGCCCCAAGCAATCCCAAATGCAACACACATCACTCTGCATAAACTAATTGTAAAACTCTTTATAGTAGCTGATTAAAGTCACAAGCCTGTTAAAGGGCCAGAAACCACATCCGGATTGGAAGACCTTCTCCCCACCCCATTCCTTGGTCCTTAGCTGGGGCTCAGGCAGAAGCTCTGTGTGTGTGTGTGTGTGTGTGTGTGTGTGTGTGTGTGTGTGTGTGTGTGTGTGTGTGTGTGTGTGTGTGTGTGTGTGTGTGTGTGTGTGTGTGTGTGTGTGTGTGTGTGTGTGTGTGTGTGTGTGTGTGTGTACATATGGATGCTTGTGTGTGTGTGTGTGTGTGTGTGTGTGTGTGTGTGTGTACATATGGATGCTTGCCTTGAGCAGAGAGGGCTGAAAAGAGGAAATGGCATGGAAGTGGGTTCTGAGTGCACCTTTGGGAGCTATTTGCTGACCAGGGAACCAGATAGATGGAATGTAAGGAAACTATACAAAAGCAGAGGAAGGAAGAAACAATATTTTCAGTCACTTCCTGGCCATCCAGAAATTCACAATTCCTGAATGCCTATCTTGTTGGCAGACTAGAAACAGAACATTAATTAAGATCCACATACCTTTCCCCCACCTACCCTACCTATCCCCAGTGGGGTAAGAGAAGCTGCTCTTCCTTAGAACCCCCAAATGGACTCATCTCAGTCCCTATCATCCTGAATTTTTACTACACTTTTCTCAGCTAATGACTTAGGTCATCTCCCCAAGCCCCAATGTCTCTCTCCTACATGCACCTTTGAAACTACAGCCTGAGACTTCAGCTAGGAATCTGCTCCAACCTCAGGGTGTCAGGGAACATAAAATGAAAGATCCAATTCTACTGAACAACCTAGCACTCTTCAACCTGCTTGTCTGATCTCTCCAGGCCTTCTGTTGGGAGATGATGGATGAGATCTACTAGAAGGATCCATGACACAGGGTTTCTGGAGAGCTGTGGGAATGAGCTTCATTTACCTCCCTCCTGCTAAAGATGGCTTTCCCTGGCTGGTGCTCAGGGGTACAGTGTTGTCTAGAAAGCAAGAGGCCCTGAGTTCAGATCCCAGCACCAAATAAATATCTTCTTTTCATGTCATCCTATACACAGAACCCTTACAACATTCATAACCATTATTGACCCACATAAAATACATGCCAAAGACAGCCCTAGGCTACTTATTATAACTCTGTTTTGGAAGGAAGTTCAGAAGGAAGGGAGGGAGGGGGAAAAGGAGGGAAGGAGGAAGGGAGGGAAAGGAGGGAAAGAAGGGAGGGAAAGGAGGGAAAGGAGGGAAGGAAAGGAGGGAGGGAAAGAAGGAAGGAAGGGGGGAGAGGAAAAGAAACAAAGGAAGAAGCTAAAACACCCTAATCTGATACCTTAGATAAGTATCCAAGCTTCCACACATAGTACAGAAAAGACCAAAGACAAGGTGTATGGATACATTTTCAAGTGCCTGGGTATTTCTTCAGTTCCAGTTCTCCTGGAGGAGCATGGGGTGGGGCAGAGAACTGTAAAGGATGACCAGAGGACATATATTCTACAATGCTTAGCACCACTTTGCAGTTACAGAAACTGAGGTCTTCCTTTATTTATTTATATTTGGAGCCAGTACTGGGGCATGAACAGAGAGCCAGAGTGCTCTCCCTTACTTATTTCCAGTTAAGGTTGGTGCTTTACCACTTTAGCTAGTTAATGGGAGATCTTGGACTTTCCCACCCAGGCTGGCTTCAAACCATAATCCTCAGATCTCAGCCTCCTGAGTACCTAGGATTAGGGGCCTGAGCCAGGAGCACCCAGCAAGCTTTTAAAACACTGACTCATCCGGAGGAGGGTGAGCAAGGCAGGGGAAGGGCAGGTCATAAGACCAATCTGACCTGATCTCCCAGAGCTTCCTCCCACCTGGAGGCCTGAAGAATTTTGAATGATTCTTATCCTCACCTCCGGGGAAACAAACATTAACTCACAGAGATAACCCAACATTCTTGGATCCCCTGAAACCATCTTTACAAGTGGAATAAACTCATCTTTTACAATTTCTAAACCCTTGGGTTCAATCCCCAGCACCACAGAAATAAATGTTCAAACTTCTGATTTTTCTAATTTCTTCTCCTAAAACCCTCAAGTCTGTCCAATCAGCTAATCCAAATCATATGATTCTATATTGCTCAGCTTCACAGTTTACACTGATTTAAAAAAAAAAAAAAAACAGAGGTGAACTTAAAATTTTAAGCTCATGAATTCTTCTTTAGCCCTCTTTCCCTGAGGAAATATAAAAAAGACTGACCCCCAAATCCATAAAACAGAGGGCAAAGTGGAAATGGACCACTTACCTGGTCTTCTCTGCTGAGAGAAAATTTCCCTACCACCCTGGTCCCAACCCATGAGCAAAATTCCAGATAGTCCTTTCTATTTGCTTAATCACTGGACTTGTCCCAAGGAGTCTTGCAAATATCTAGGCAATCTAGCCCAAAAATTCTTTTCATCATCCAGCTGTATTTCGTTCTAAAGCTGGTTATGGATAGCCAGCCTTGCTCTTGGGAGCTGAACTTGAGTAGCAAGCAGGACTACATTTCTGATGGTGTTTGTTACATCTCAGGACATTGTCATGAGGTTTTCTCTCCAGCTGTATGTATCACAATTATGAGGTCCAGACCACCTTCCCCCATGTATTACTCATAATTAACACATTTTATTTCAGAAGTCTCAATTTAAGTCTGATGTATTTACTGCAAACCTTCTATGATGTAAAGGTAGGAAAGAGGTCTTACAAAGCTAAGTACTAGCATGACCCTTTCTCTACTGCTGACAAGTACATAGTCCTCTTTAAATAAAGCCTCAAGAACCATGCAGATTCTACTGGGACAGAGTGACTAACTGTGGACTGATTACCTTCCTGCTGGCAATCCATTCTTGCAACCATGTTTCTTCTAGCTTCTAAGATCATTTCTAGCCAAACCAAATTTTCTCATAACCAAATGAGCACCCACTGTGTTGAGTGCCTATTTTTTCAGACCCTTTCCTTCTGGTTTTGTTTAGAGAAGGTTTTCAAAGGTATAGGAGAGAAGAAGGAAAAATGGGAATGGATGGGAGCAAACATTTCTAACAAACATCCAGAAAGCTCCTCAAAGACTCCACCAAAGCCAAAGGGAAAAACCTGTTGTCTATGGTGTACCCATTGAATAAAATGAATCCTTCCAAGCCTTCCTTTTTACTCTGCCTTTTGGATGTGCAACCAGCCCATTCTGTAAAAATTACCCATTAAATAAATGGGCGCTGTTGACTCTTGGAGGTCTCGTTCCCCAGGCTAAGGGGCCCCAGCTTCGGAGAGAGAAGGCTCCGTGCACCTCCATTTTCTCTCTACCTCTCATTTTTCTTCCCTCCCTCTCCTCATTTCACTCTGCTTTGCCTCCCCTGGCCTTCGCCTTAGAATGGAAAGGTCTCACGAGGGATCTGTGGCCCCGCAGAGGAAGGCGCGGGACGTTTGAGATCTAGTCAGGCCAGGGAGGGGCTGGGTCTCGCAGGACGAAGGAATCTTGGGGTTCTGGGAAAGAAAGTCCGGGCGGGGGGGTGGGGGGGGGAGCCTACAAGCCTGCGGATGTTTTTGGCTAGGGGCAGGCTAAAAAGGCGGAAGGTGGACGGAACTGCTCGGAAGGCGGCCCCTGGGCGCGGACGCATGGCGGAGATGGCATTACGGGGCCGGACCAGAACGGGGCGCGCCAGCAGGGAAAAGCCCAGTTTGGGGGCTCTCTGAGAAGAGCCCCAAGCGCAGTGGTCCCTCCACACGCCGTCTTTTTTTTTTTTTTTTTTAAAGGGGAAGGGAAGGCGGCCAATTCCAAAAGCCAAAATAGCTTTGACAAGCGCTGTCTCCAAAACCTAGTGTCCACACGGGGCACAGACTCAACTTGTCTCTTAAAGGGAGGCGGGAAGTCTCTCCCCCATCCGCCTTTTCCCCCAACTCTCCCTTTTCTCTAACACTCCCAGCTCCAAATCTAAACTGTATTTTCTGGAAGACCTTGGGCATGTTTTTAGGAATCTTTCAAGAAAATGGGGAGTGAACTAACAAGACAATTTAAATTATAACTGCTGGGAAAACATCAGTTCTACCAAAGCTTTGAGTTCATTTATTAATTAGAACGACAACAATCAATAAACCTAGGACCCAAAGATAATTTCTTCACAAACTCTGTAAACTTCAACAAATGGGCACTTGAGTCAGACTCAGCTAAGCCTTCTGAAATTCCAAAAACTGTTTCATAAATGTCTATTTATCACTAGACGACCTCAATGCTATCTTTGTCAAATGACTTGTTCTAAGTACAGAATAAACTCTTTTGGGGGGGAAAAAATAAGGTCCCACACACATAAAATAGATCCAAATAATATATATTAAGGTTATTTTAAAGGTCCAGGAGCTCAGAATCTTTGAAACAAGATTCTTTCAATTGTGAATGTTAAGGCTTTTCATCTCTGAAACATGATTATAAGAATGTTTTGCTTTTCCACCGAAAGCTGTGCAATGAGAAACTATACATCTGGAATAGTTAACTATACTTGAAATAAGTTAGTGATGGGAATCATAGTTCTTCCCCTTCGTTACTAAAAGAGCTCTCCAGGAGTAACCATCAAGAGTAAAATTTCATCTTTCAAGTCAGAAAATCAGGGGTTTTGGAAAACTGCAAGGCTTCCAAAAGACAAATAACAATTAGGAAGTCTCATCTTAAAATGCTGCCCACCAGTAGGGCACCAGTGGCTTATGCCTGTAATTCTAGCCACTCAGGAGGCTGAGATCTGAGGATCACAGTTTGAAGCCACCCTGGGCAGAAAAGTCCATGAGACTCCAAGAAACTACTCAGAAAAACCCGGGAGTGGCACTGTGGCTAAGTGGTAGAAGAGTAGCCTTGGGCACAAACAAGCTCAGGGATAGCACCCAGGCCCTGAGTTCAAGCCCCAGGACTGGCAGAAAAATTTTTTAAATGCTGATCACCCAATGAAGAAAGTAAGGTTATTTTCTAGTAATGATGAAAACTCAGTTTATGAATTCACAAAGTTTAATTTATAGGTTGAACTTAATTAGAAAAAAGGAACCCCAATATCCACCCTTTCTCCTAAAAGGAATAAGGCTCAACTATCTTTACTTGTATTTAAAAAAAAAAAAAAACCTGGAAAACAAATATTTTCGTAAGTCATAAATTGTTTCTATTTGAAAGTTACTTTTTAAATCCTGTTCCTATGTATGTGTGCATGTTCTGCTTTATAAGAATTACTAACTCTTTGTAATTTAGATTCTAAGCCATAAACTAGAACCACTCAAGTAAAAGCACCTGAAAATCTTAATCTGGTTTTTTTCACTCCCTTTTTAAGCCTCCCTTCTTTCATTTCAGCTCTAACTCTTGAGGCTTGGATTTTTGTCTGGTTAGTTGTTGTGTTTCTTTTATGAAATGCAAAAACCTATTGAAGGGAAAGAAAAAGTTCTAGCTTGTCTTGAAAAGATTTGGTGATCCAACTATTCAGAGTCTCTAATAAATAACTTTTAACAAAAAAAAATTGCAGATTATTTTCTGCAATCTTAAAGCAGATTTTTTAAACTGCTAACAAAAAAACAGTAAGATCAAAATCAAGTCAGAACACATTCTCTTTTGAAAGTTTCAAACCTCTATGAATGGATATGAGAATAATTGTCATTTTAATAGTTGGAAGTTTAGGACATTTTAAGTCAAGGTAAAGGGGAAGAACCACCCTTAACCTGGGAATTAAAGAAAAAAAAAAATCACCAAGCTTAGAATTACTTAAGTTCAATACATTTCACCTAGAAAAATGCAGGGCATCTTTCATTTTTTAAACAGTAACACCTTTTATTTTGATAACACTAGCTGACAACAAATACACTATCTTAAAGTCACATTCCTCCAGAAAAAGGCATACCTCTGTGACAAGTGCAACAAGTTTAATTTCTTAAAAAGTAAGTCGATTGTGGGCCAAGAATGTGGCTTAGTGGTAGAGCACTTCCCTAGCATACATGAAAAGTCTGGGTTTGATTCCTCAGTACCACATAAACAGAAAAAGCTGGAAGTGGCACTGTGGCTCAAATGGTAGAGTGTTAGCCTTGAGCAAAAGAAGCTCAGGGACACTGCCCATGCCCTGAGTTCTGAGTTCAGGCCCCAGGACTGGCAAAATAGTAATAACAATAATGAATAAATAAATAAAACAAAAAGGTTAAATCATTCCTGAACTCACTAAATCTGCTAAGGTGGCACCACCTCAACTACTCTTCAGTCTTTCAGAAGAAAACCAACTCTCCAAAATTGCTTTTGGGTTTTCTCCCTAAAACCAAGCTTTGACAGTAAATATATACAAATTCTCAATTAAAAGTCAAAATTGTTAACCAAATTCCAACCCTGGTTAAAAGAGGGGTTTGGAAAAGGTTAATAGTGAATTTTAATGTCACAAATTCTTAAAACTCAGGTGTGTTGTTTTCAGTTTAAATATAATATTCAGTTTCTTGAACCCTTAGAAATGTATAAATTATACTTATCAAAGAGATTCAAAGTGAGAACAAGATATATTAATACTTTTAAGTCAGAACTCCTCAAAGGTACTTCTGTAATATTTTTTTAATTTGATTTCTCCCCTTTATAGAAACAGGAACATTCAGGTAACTGAATTTTTATGAGACTTTTAGAAATTTAAATCTCAACTCATTTGGAGCTCAGTGTATCACGAAGAGTTCTGTTTGAAATAGTGAAAACACAAGAATACACTATACACCAAATACATGGGCGCAAGTTGTTAATTTGGTTTGGAATGTTACTCACAAGGAGCTAACTAGTTTCTCTTCTGGATAGCCATGAGGTTGAAAAGCCAGTAACAAATTCAACTGAAGGAACGGGAGACAGACTGAAAACACATACCACAACATGGTTCCCCCAAGAACACAAAATGATAGAGCAAACTCACTTAATGAAAACAAACTCTTTCTTTTTTAAAATCCTGGGACTTCAAAAATTGATTCATGCTAGAAAAATGAAGTCCTTTACCACCAGTACATCCCAAAAAAAGAAAGAAAAAGGCAATTGACTCAATGTTTGGACTCAAAAATGATTTCAGGAAGGGGCTGAACACACAAAAGATCTAATTTAGTATGGGTGTGGAAAGGGAGATTTTTTTTTTTCAAACCCAGTCTTCTCACAAACCCCCTCCCCACTCCATCTCAAAAGAGCCCTCAGTGCTGCATTTTGGAGGGAACACACAGCCTAGAAATGGCTTAAAAGCAAGCAGATGGTTTGAGGAAAAAGCTCCATAAATACAGGGCACCATGAAAATTAAAATATAAATGTTTTGAGTTCCATTTCATCACATTTTGCTATTTCACATGCTTTACTCGCTTCATTCCCTTTAAAATTTAAACCATCCAAGAGGAAAAGAAGAAAAAAATGTCCACATATCTTAAACTTCCACTTAGAGGTATATCTCATCAGCACACAGTTTAAAATTCAAATATCTAGGTTCTTCCCAGTATATCTACTGTTGTCAATACATTTGTTTCTCATTCTATCTCCAGGAAATGTTTCAAAATAATAAGACTTTTTTGTTTCAACTTTATTGCTTCTTTACCTCTAACTCTGCCTTTCCAATAACAGAATATTCCAGGCATTTGAGGTTAAATAGCAAGTTCTAGAAACATAGTAACCAAACACATCGATCATTTATAGACACAATAGTTCCTAAGTTACTAAAATATCTCCAAGCTAAACCAATGAACAAATTATCTCGTTAAACTCCCTAGATTCTTTCGCCTCCTCCTACCCCACACCTCATCGTCCTACCCAGAAATGGCCAGAAACTGTTCGGAAATACATCGTTTTTCTGTTAAAAAAAAAAAGGGGTGGGGGATTCAAAGATTTACTGAGTTTGTTCTCAACTAGCAAAAACTGTTCTGTCAACATGTTTAAAGTCTGATGTGAGAAAGGTTGCTTTTATTTTCCAGCCAGAGTTCAACAAAAATTTCAGAGTTCAATGAAGAGTTGAAAACCATGAATTTTGGGGAAACATGTTGGATATACCCCATTTTGCTGAAGGAAGAAGGTAAGTGTATTGGCTGGCGCACACACGCACGCGCGCGCGCGCGCACACACACACACACAACCATTCATCCACGGAGTTCTAGACCCTCCAAAGAGCCTCAGCTCACAGCCTGAACACAAAGCTCTCATCCCAGATGGTCCCCTGGTAACAATGGACCGAGGGAGTGGGGGTGGGGGGGCTCGACAAGGATAGTACAGCTAAAGCATATTCGTTGCAAAAACCAGTTGGGGATGGAACAATGTAAGATGTGAGGGACTGGGGCTAGGAGTCTGTGGGGGTAAAAAAAATTCCTTATACTGTAGTAGAAATATAAATAAATACAAGCATAGGGGGATGGGGGGGAGGGGACCGGGACAGGAAGCTCATTCTACATCTCCTAGGGAGTAGAAAAGGACTCCCCCAAATCCATATAATTAGGGTGGGAAAATCAGAAAATGAGGCCTGCTAGGAACTTGCAAGAATCGTCCTCATCATGAGTTTGAACTCTTCAACTATTTTAAGCTTCCCCCTACCCAGGGGGAGGGGGGGAATGGCCCCACACTTTGAACTCCACAAAAGATTCGGCTCTGATTTATTTCTCTTTAATTTCTCCAAGGAGCATCTTTTAGTCTACACCAGCCTCAACTATTTTTTTTTAAGTAAGCTTTAAACCACCCATTACAAGATCTTGGCCAATCTTCCCTTCCAGCCCCCAACATCCGGATTGGGGGTGGGAAGGCCAGTAATGAGTTTCTTTCACTGGAGATGCTATGGACCCCAGAATACAGCTTCTCAGCCTTAAACACCCCCCTTCAATCCCCCCCCCCACACACACACCCCAGAACTCTTTCCTACCTTTGTTTTTTGGGGACAGAGTGCTCAATCTCTAGGCGTTTTCCTTGCAATTCCACTTTCCCTGAAGATTAAAAGAAAAAAAAAAGAGTGAGTGCTTGTGGGGGGGGGGGCGCAGTGGGGGAAGGGGAAGGGGACACATAAGCTACTTGGGATTTCAGATCTTGCAGGGAATGCAGACTGTGGCTTCCCCGCCTGGGTGGGCAAAGGTTGCCTGAGAAATTGTGCAACCTTATAAATTCATTCTTTCCTTCATTTTTTTATTTTTCTTGTGCTTAACCACGGATCCGGGCTAGGTGCACAGATCACTGGGAGCCCCATTTGGGGAAGGTGTGAGCGCACCGCCTCTCTGGCTACCAGATGTGTGGAGAAGGCGCCAGGAGAAGGCACCCCGTTTTCTCAGCAAGTGGGGTGGGGAGTTGGGGAGTGCAGAATTCAACTTTTCTTTTTCTGTGGGACCATGGAGGGTTCCGGGCATTGGGGCGGTCGGGAAGCGGGGGGGGGGGGGGGGGGGGGGGCCTGGAGGGAAGCGGAGGGAGCGGGGCTCGGCCCCTCGCCGCCACCGCGCGCGCTTCCTGGCCCAGCCTCGGCGTCTCGCGAAACAGCATGGCGACCCGGCGCCACCGCGCCACCCCGCTCACGCCCCACTTTCAAATCAAAATGGCTCAAGCCCCGGTCCAGGGCGGGAGGCGGGAGCCCCTTACTCTCCTGCCCTGCCTGAGGGCTGCAGTCTCCACAAAAAAGCGGGGAGATTGGAGGGAATGTGGGACCCCCTCCACGCCTGGGAAGGCCTAGGCGTAAGGGAGAGGTGGGGTATCCATGGTGGGGGGGGGCGTCCAGTGGCGGATAGGGAGGAGCTGGACGTGGAAATATCGCCCCGGTAGGGATCTAGGTGCCCTTAAAGCCACCCCCCCCGTACTGCCCAAGGGGGGGGGGGGCTTACCGCCCCATCGAGGTGGGGGGGGAAGGGAAAGGGAAACCCCGAGCTGGTAGAGGTGGTTAGGAGACATCCCGAATATTTCCGTGCGGGGAGGATGGGTGGGGGCGTCGAGGGAGGTGGGCGCAGCCCCCCGCAAACCGGGTGGGGGGGTGGAGAGGAGTTGGCGGGCCCGGCGAGCGGAGGTGCGGGTCTCCCGTTGTTCCGGGATCTCGCCGTGGTTTTTCCGGGGAGGTGGCTGCACGCTTACCCGAGAAAGTTTCGATGGCCTTCATCGCCCAGTGCTCGTCCGGGCAGTCCACGAAGGCGTAGCCGGATTTCACCAAGAACTGGCCGCTGTAGGAGATCTTGTGTTCCGCAAATACTTTCTCCAAGTCGGCGGGGGTCACGCTCTCGTTCAAGTTGCCGATGTAAAGCTTGTTCATGGTGGCGACGGTGCGGGGCAGGACGCGGTCCCGGGCAAGGCCGAGCGGGGAGAGGGCGCGCGCGGGCGGGCGGGCGGCGAGCCTCCTAGGCCGTGAGGCAGGGGAAGGCCGGTGGCAAGAACCGCAAACTTTCTTTGCACCCCACCCCTGAAGTTGTCCGGAGCCCGGGGCGGGGAGGACGGCCGGAGGGCGCGCGGGGGGTCGCGGCAGAGTTCGGCGGGGAGCTCGGCGGGGAGGGGGGGCGCGGGGGGAAGTGCCCGCGACGCGCTGGGGAGGCGGAGGACGAAGCGCGACTCTCCTTCCCTTCGGTCCGAAACCCCTCGGAGCGGGCTGGTGTGTCACGTTTCTCCACGGCCGCCCAGGCGCCGCCTCTAAATAAAATCGACTTGAAAAAAAAAAAATGGAGCGGAAAAAAAAAAGACTGAGCCACGTGGTGACAGCCCCCACCCACCCAGCCAGAAAAGACCCCCGACGCCGCCGGGCCCCACGGCCCCCGCAACCGGCCTAGCCCAGCAACCTGGGGGGGGGGGCACTCCATCCCCAGGGTAAAGTGGGACCGCGGGGACCGGAATCCCCGAAGAGCTCCGCGCCCCCTCCCTCTTGGCGAGAACCTGGCCCCTAGGGAAGCGCCCCGCCCCCACCCATCCTCCTACCTCAACCTGGACCCGGGGCGCGAGCGGAGCCCCAAATCTCCCCAGTCTGTGAGAATAACGGGGACGCTTATGTTATTATTATTATTATTCGTTCTGGGGGAGCTGGGTTGCCCACTCCACCCCCATAAACTGCGAGCGACTGACAGGCGGGGGACGGCGGAGATAGACAAAGAGAAGCCGAGGACTCTGGGGTCTTCTGGAAGGGGTCGCCCGAGCCGGCGGTTTAAAAAGAAAAGCGCCTTCTCCTCCCCCCCCAGATTCCTAAGTAGGGGCTCTCCGCCCACGTCGCCACACCCCCAGGAGGCTTCCCCCCCCACTCCCGCCCCCGGACTCTGGGACCCCCCCAGACACGAGCTTAGGACCAAGAAGCTGGGAACGTAAGGGAGGGCGGCGGAGAATCGGGGACCCCCTGGCAATCGTGTTTCTGTATCCCCCTCCCCACTAGGAAGGATGGCTCGCGCCCTGATTCCAGCTATTAAATGACAACCTTCTCAGGGTCTGGGGGAGCCCAAAGCCCCGGCCCGAGACGACCCCAGGATACCGGGTGGGAGAGAAGGACGATGGGTGGTCGCCGGGGCTAACCCGAGCAGACCAAACGGGGAAGTCTCCGGGAGGGAGTGACCGGGTGGGGATCCGAAAGATTTCCCCCCTTCCCCACCCCCGTGCGGGGGCAGACAGGTGGAGCCCCCCCACCCCCGCGCCCGCTCCAACCGGGACACCGGCTGCAGCTCTGCGGGCGCGGGGTTCGGGTCTCAGAACTTTGTTGGGGGTGCGGTGCCCGGCCGGCCCGAGCGGGGGCGGAGGGCGGGGGCCGGCGAGGCCCCGCCCACGTCCCCAGGTCAGACCCGCGGGGGGAGGGGGCGATTTCCGCTCAGCGCGGAGGAGCGAGGGGCGGGAGCTCGGGGGAGGGGGCGGCGGCCCCTCCCCCGCTCGTTCCTGGGGAGGGGGAAGCGGATCCGCCCAAGTCTCTTCGCTGAGCTCGGACCAAACTCAGTCTGGATCCTCGGGCTCCGCGAACCCGAGGGACCCTCACCGGGCAAGGGGCGACACGTGGGCGGTCGCAATCCCCCTCTTTTCTGGGCGGTGGGGGAGGGGGCGACGCGCGCGCTTCGGAGTCCCCGAGACGCGCTGGAGCGCGGGACGCGCGCTGCACCCGCAATCCCGGGATCCCCGGATCCCCGGCCCGGCGGCGGGCGAAGCCAACGAATTTCTAGTGGCAGGGGCTGGGAATGGGCCAGGGGGTGGCGGGGAGCGCAGCCCCAGGACCCCGGAGCCCGCTCGGCCAGCGAGCCAGGAGAAGAGGGTCCACTCGCTAGGGAGCTGCAGACGCCCCGAGGTGGGCGCGTGTTGGATCGTCCTCGGGGTCCGCGGGAGGGGGAGATGATTCCACGGCGGGGCACGCGCGTGGCGAGGGCAGGTGAGGCTGGGGGTCACTCGTCCCGGCCCCATTGTCTCCGTCGCCCGCGGCCCGGGCCGGCTCGGTAACACGTGTTGCCTACACCGAGGTGAATGAATTGAATTTTTTGTTGTTGTTGTTATGGTTAACTGCTTTTTTCCCCCTTTTTTTTTTTTTAGAGTCAGTGAGCCAATTCGGACTTGGGCTCGTCTGCCTGCGGCCGGAGCATGTCACACCTTTCTAAAAGTCCGGAGTTAAAAGACCGCATCCAGCACCTTTGTCCCCTTCCCCATTTTCCCGGCGAGCTGGGAAACCTCGGGGGCTGGGGCGTGGGGGAGGGGGAGGGCTTCCACTCGGCCTCTGTCTCCACCACCACCTTCAGCACCCACCCTCCCAAATCAGCGTTTTGTTCTAGCCTGCCACGTGTTTGACGGGTGTGTGTGTGTGTGTGTGTGTGTGTAGCATTTTTCTTCTTCCCACGAAGCAACAGGAATTAAAAGACTATGTAGGGTATCGGTTTCTGCCCAAGAAGGTGAGCGATGCCTGGGTGTCCACCCCCACCCCCACCCGCCTCCGACCCTCCCCCCCATCTGACTCTTAGACTCTTGTCAGCTGTTGACCACAAGCATCGTTTTTAAATAAACCAAACTAATGAGCTGGAAACTGCTTGCCACATAGTAGGCACGCAGACATCTTTTGAATGAAACACCAGATCATCTTCAAGAGCGAAGACCATTCAGGAAAATTACAGTCGGGGAAAAGAAAAAGAAGAAGAAAATCTGTGTTAGCTAGAGTGTGTGGATCGATTACATGGGGACTTTTTCTTGGTGATTTTGTAGGGTTGTTTTTGTTTGTTTGAAAGAGCTAAAAAAAAAAATGTTCCTAAAAAGGCTGTTGTGGCCCCTGGCCTTTTTCTAAATGGTAGCCCTCATCTCTTAATCTTTTCTGTTTTATTAGGGAACAAGGAACAGGCTAAGTAGGCAGGGCTTCCCAGCTCCTAGGAAGGTTCAGGGCTGTTTACTTGATTTAGTTTAAATCTTTAGGTATTGATAATAATTATCTCCCTGGAGAACATACCCACTATATCTCTTCCTAAAACAAAAGCAAGTTACAGCCTACAAAAACTAGGTCTAGACTTCTCCCTGTGACTCCAAGAGAAATTTTAAAGCAATCCTTGAATTCAACCTTTTATGAATATAATGGAACTCTAAATAATTAAACTAGACTTTTTAAAATAATATATTTGAAATGACAATTAAATTGTTTAATTAACAATGTACCAATTGTTGCCCCATTGAAACATTCTTTTTTGAAAGATCAACTGTTTAACTGAATTCTAATCCTGTCCATTCCCACCCCCACCCCACCCCACCCCCCCAAGGGCTTCTGTGTGTATAATCAGAGGCTGCACAAGCTGTCCTACCGAATACAGCTGGGTGAATGTGGCCCGCTTCAGTTTGCCTCAGTGACCTGGCTATCTTAGGCTGGGATAGAGGATATCTCAGGCAGAGAAGGGTTATTTCTTGTCAAGACTCACACCCCTAGGTTAAGGATAGGAAGGGGAAGATGTGGAGTACCAAAAGTTTTCATCTTCCCCTTCTTGTGTTCTTGGTTTTCTTTTGTTTGGTTTAGTATCAGAGCTAAGAAATAATGTATATATTATAATTGTTAAACTTCCTTTTTTTTTTTTCTTTTCTTGTTCTCTTCCTCCCTTTCATCTCCTTGCTTTTTCCTAAGTGAAGTGTTTGGTCTCCTTGTGGAATTCAATCCCCCTCTACACTTAGAAAATGTGACACCAGACTTTATTTTAAAGATAGGATTCTGATGTCCATTGAAATAAATGCAGAGAGAGAAAAAATTGCAAGAGAATAAAACAACTTTTTTTTAATGGAAGTATATGAGAACAATCAACAACAAAAAAAATCAATTCCACCATTGTCATACAAAATTAGTTTTGTTTTTAAAATGTTTCTTCCCAGCATTTGTAATGCTTTTACATTTTGTCATCCTTTTATATCCTTTTAAATTCTTTTAGTTTTTTACTTGCTGCCTCCAAATTTTTCTACCATTATTTTTATTCAGGCTAAAAGATTTAAGTCTCTGTGTTACACTAACTTTTTAAATTTTTCTTCCTTTTGTAAACAGTGCAGGAGACATAGGACATAAATTTGAGGATTCATTTTTCCCCTTTTTTGGAATAATTCCTTTGGATAAATCACCAGTATATTCCATTTTAAATATAACCTTTGTCAGTGAAATTTCTGTCTCAAAATTTTAGCATGTTTTATAAAAGAAAGGACACAAAATTCAAAAGCAGGGGGAAAATACATTCAATAGAATTTTTTTTTAGTTTTGTGTTTTCTAATAATTCTGAACTCATTATGGTTGCATGAAATAGAGAAAAAGAAAAAGTCCCATTTTCTGACTTCAAAGCTTTTGGAGGAATTTAGGGTTTTGCTTTTTTTGTTGTTGTTTGGATTTGGGGGGTTTTGTTTGTTTGGTTTTGGTTTTTTGTTGTTACTATTTTCATTGTTACTGCCTTGGGATGGTCTGTCTGTTCCTTCCTGCAATTTGAAGTGTGGTTCTTTTAAATGCCTATAAACTTTGAGAAAGTGTAAATTAGTCCCAGTTTAAAAGCACATGCAAGATTTTCTCCTGTCAAATAAATAAGGATAATTATGTGTTTAGGATATCTCATAAAACATAAGAGAACTATAACCAGAAAATGATATTCTCCTCCTCCAAATTAACATTCATTGAAGTGTTCAATGTGTTGCACTTTTTTAAAAAAATGTGTATCTCAGCTAGAAGGACTCAAAGGGGGAAAAAGAACTTCATTTGTTTTCTTGTGGGACATACTGTGTATAAGACCATGGAAACTCACTTTTTGTTGTTTTGGCTCAGGTTTACAATGCAGAAACTTTAAGGCAAAGAAGGGTGTAACTTAGTCTATCAGGTTTTTTAAGTAGATCTTTCCAGATTCATTTTGTTAGTAAATTAAACTATTTTGCTCACTTCTGATGATGTGTATAAAAATAGCCAAAACCATGCTTCCTTCTATACTATTTTGCATTTTTTGTTTTGGCCCAAAATCATTTGGTTGAAAGATAATGAACAATTTTATTTATTCCCTGTAACACAAAATGCAAAATGAATCCCTGATTCATTTGGAGGAAAATTGTGCAATTCATGAAAAGACAAAATTCATTTTAAAAAAATTGTGAAAGGCAAGAAAAGAGAGAAAATCTATACCTAAATATTATTTAAGATGGAAATAGTACTAAGCTAATTTTGTGTTTGAGATCAATCTAATTATTTAAATTATTTGAATTCAAGATGCATCTGTTCCAGTGTCAAACAGCATGAGGTTATTTCAAGTTTTAGCTATAAAATATCTATGCTTTTTTAAGACTGAAAGGATTTTTCAGGCTGAAAGCCAAATTATTTATTGCTTGATTTTAAAATTTTGACTCCTGATTAATTGATTTTACTCCTATTCCTAATGAGGATTTTTTTCAGAAGTTGCTTCAAACATTTCAAATTCTTAAGGAAAAATGTTGCTATGTTTTTAAGCTAAAAATTAATACATATTATTATGATTTCACTAGTACTTCATCACCAAAAAAGTGAAAGAATCCTTAAAAACATTTCGACCTTTCTTCATCTACAAATCAATTTTACAAACAAAAGGGATCTAGTTTAAAAAACTTTTTTCCTTTTACACTGGTTGTTTGACTGCATTAGAATACAGCTCTTGAAGTGATTTCTGTTTTCCATGAGTTAATCTAGAGTGAGTTTGGATTCATCAGCCTCTCTCACAAAAACTCCAACATTTTTAGAAATCATTATGACAACTAAATTTCCACTCTGAAACATTACCTGGAAAATATTTGAACAGCGTTTCTATGATAAATTATTGAATGTTTGGGGGTTTTCCATTTCATTTCTAAAAACGTGTTTATAAGTGTCTAGGCAACATATATTAGGAGTTATTTCTAAATGGCTTTCAAATGAAGTTCCCAATCCTATCTCTTCTCCTTCCTCTTCCTCACAGCCCCTCCCCCTCCCCTGCACCTCTCCCCCCCTCCTCTCTCTCTCTCCCTCCTCCTTCCTTTTGTTCCTCCATTTTTCTTCCTGCTCCCGACATTGTCAATTCCTTTCCTCCTCCCCCTTACCTTTACCCTCTTTTCAATTTTTCTTTTTTCTTTGTTGCCTCTCTTCACCCTCTTAGCATTCTCCTGCTCCTCCACCCTGAACCTCCTTTCTTCCCTCTTTTTAATCACTATGCTTATCCCCTCTTCTCTTCTTCCCTCTTCCCCTTTCCTTTCCCTCTATCCCTAATTTGTAAGCATTTCAAACTTGTTTTGAGTGAGGAGAAAGATGCAAAGATACTTGAATTCTTTTTTTTTCCACCAAAAGAACAAATGTGTTACTTTTTTGTTTGGTTTTAAGAGAAGCAGAGAGTAATTCAGACTTCAGGGCTCCTTCAGCCCTTCACTTCCAGCATTCACTGGTGGAACAGTTTGTTAGATTTCTATCTGTCAATTTTTCTGAGTCTTAAAAACCTCACTTTGGTTTTTAGAATTTCACGTGTGGAATCCTTGAGATCCAAGACTAGGTATCCCCCCCACAGTCTTAACAGTGCTCACAAATGTTCAACAATCACTGAGTAAATATTTCTGGATAGTATCTGAGAAGAGATAGCCATTGTGACTAAATAAAATGCAATGTTCAAGCCTTTCTCTGTTTTTTAATGAATATGATACAATCATCAGTTCAATGATCATAAAGGGAGTCTCTGGAATTTACTTCCTTTAAGATAGTTGGTCCACAAGAATGAACAACCAAAGGGGTTGTTTTGGCTCCTTAATTCTGGGTTCATGACAGTCTTGTGGTGCTCAGTGTCAATTGATAAGCACCCTTTTTGTCCCGGGTTTGGGCAGGCAGCTGAGAGTCCTCAGCTCAGAACTCCTGGTAGTTGTTGGCCACTATCAGAATTACATGCCAAGCCCCTTTGCCTTTCTGTTCTTTCTTCAGGTCAGCCAGGTTGCAGCCTCAAAGGGGAATCCCCACGTACTTTGCTGGGAAGTGCTATCTTAGGGTTTTCCTCTTGCATATGTAGCCCCCCCCTTCTGCCCCTTAGCCATGGGAATATTTGTTACTCTTGTTACCTTGCCCAGAGTAAAAACTGTCACCTCAAAACAGCTTTCCTTCTTGATAATTCCCAGCCCTTTGATGTAGTCACTTGTCAACCTTAGACACTTACTCAATACAGCTGCATCAAGGAGAAGGCAAAACCAATTTTAACAGGGGACTAAAATGGAAAATTAGGCAGGTCATAGAAATAGAGTTGGGCTTTAAAAGAATATAGAAAAAGAAAGCATTCCTTGTGGCTCTGGGGGAGAACTTAAAAAAAAACAAAAAACAAAAAACTTGTCCAAGGGATGGGAAAGGGAGAACAATGTTAAGACAAAAAAAAAAATTCTTTAAAAGCAGGTCTTCTGGTACCATCTACAATTCCAGCACTTGGAAGGCTGAGTTAGAAGGACCAAGAAGTCAAGGCTATCCCTGTCAAAACAACAAAACTAAACAATAACAATAAAAATGCCCTCAAACCCGAAAGAAGGTATGTAAAAAAATCATTCAGGGCAGCAATGGGAGGGAGGGAATGAGAGGGATAGAGGGAAAAGCTAACACTAAGCAAAAGGAAAGAAATGTACATATCACCCAATGCAGAAAAAATATTTGTATTGTCAAAGCTTATAGAATTCATGAACTTTATAGACCAAGATAATGACAATTTGCCTTGTGAAGGTTAAAATGTGTTGGTGACTTTAACTAAGTATCATTATCCTACAATACTGTGAAAATTGTGAAATTTATGTAATCACTTATCTCAATAAAAAAATTATTAAAAATCATTCAGCTCCCAGGCACACGTGGCTTAGCAAAAAAAAAAAAAAAAAAAGTTCAAGGATAACACCCAGGCCTTGAATTCAAGCCCCAGGACCAGGCAGGGAAAAAAGCAACAACAACAACAAAATTCATTCAGCCTTAAAAAAAAGTCAATAAAATCCAATACCTGCTATAACATGAACAAATCTTGAAAATATTATGTTAAATAAAATAAGCCAGACACAAAGGCAAGTTTATATGAACTTTTTTTTTTTTTGATTTGTTATGGGGCTTGAACTCAGGGCACTGTCCTGAGCTTGTTTTGCTCACTTGAGCTACAGTGCCACTTCTGGCTTTCTGGTTATTTATTGGAGATGAGAGTCTCACGGACTTTCCTGCCCAGGCTGGCTTTGAACTGCCATCCTCAGATCTCAGGCTCCTGAATAGCTAGGATTATAGGAGTGAGCCACCAGCGCCTGGCCTCTGGCTTTTTCTGTGTATGTGTTACTGAGGAATTGAACCCAGGGCTTTATGCTGCTAAGTAAGCACTCTGCTACTAAGCCACATTCCCAGCACTTTTAATTTTTTTAATTTTTTTTCCTTGAGGTTTTTTATTTTGGGGGGGAGGGGTCCAGTTGTAGGCCTGAACTTTGGGCCTAGGCGCTGTCCCTCAGCTCTTCAGCTCAAGGCTAGCGCTCTACCACTTGAGCCACAGCAACACTTCTGGCTTTTTTTTTTCTACTTATGTGGTGCTGAGGAATTGAACCCAGGGCCTCATGCATGCAAGGCAGGTACTCTATCACTGAACCACCTTCCCAGCCCATCCTTGAGTTCTTTTTGCCCAAGGCTAGTGCTCTACCTCTTTGAGCCACAGCTCCACTTTCCTTTTTTTTTTTTTTCCTGGTGGCTAACTGTAGATAATGGTCGCACAGATTTTCCTGTAGGGGCTGGCTTCAATCTGTGATTATCAGATCTCAGCCTCCTGAATAGCTAGGATTACAGGTATCGGTCCCCAGCACCAGGCTCTCATGGTTCTTAATGGTTACAGAATATCAATGTGGATTGAGGAAAAAAGAGTTCATGAGTTATACGCGTGGTGTTGGCAAAACAATTCACTTAATGACACTGAATTTTACCCTTAAAATACTTAAAACCTGAAATTTCATTGTGTATATTTTACCACATTTGGGGAGCGGGGGCAGTCGTGGGACTTGAACTCTGGGCATTGTCTCTCAGCTCTTCAGCTCAAGGCTAGCACTCTACCACTTGAGCCACAGCACCACTTCTGGGCACCCAGCCTTTACCATTTTTTAAAAGAGAGAGAGAGAAAAAAAAAAAAAACTATGTTTGAAGCCGGGCGCTGGTGGCTCACGCCTGTAATCCTAGCTACTCAGGAGGCTGAGATCTGAGGATCGAGGTTCAAAGCCAGCCTGATCAGGAGAGACCGTGAGACTCCTATCTCCAATAAACTACCAGAAAACCGGAAGTGGCGCTGTAGCTCAAGTGGTAGAGCGCTCGCCTTGAGCTGAAAAGCTAAGAGACAGCGCCCAGGCCCAGAGTTCAAGCCTCACAACCGACAAAAAAAACAAACAACAAAAAAAAGAAAAACAAAAACAAACTATGTTTGAAATCTTTAAAATAAAATGCACAAAAATATGTAACTGTCAAAAAATGGTACTGACATAAATACTCAAAATAGAGGAACATTCAAATAACCCTGTTCCCAAAGGCTTTAAAAAAAATGGTTATCCCAAAAGCACAAAGCAAAATAATTGTTTTGTGTTTATGTCATTAGAAACTAAAAAACAAAACAAAGCTGGGAACCCATGGTTCATGCCTCCTGTAATCCTAGCTACTCAGGATGCTGAGATCTGAAGATCAAGTTTGAAGTCAGACTGGCCTGGAAAGTCCATGAGACTCATATCTTCAAAGTGAGTGCGGGCGCACGCGCACACACACACACACACACACACACACACACACACACAAATTGTAGCTGTGGCTCAAGTGGAAGAGCATTAGCTTTGGGTACAAAGAGGCTCAGGGACAGCACCCTGAGTTCAAGCCCCAAGATCAGGGAAAAAAAAAAAGACATTGGTGTGGAAGACTAGAAATTAACCCACAGAAACCCTTGCATAGTGGTACCTGAAGGACATGTACAAGAAATTAACAACAGAACTAGAGACCCTGCAAGTGTTTGTCATCCTGAGCAGGTTCAAGGAGAGCTGGCTATCACCACTGCAGATATTAAGGACAATGACAACATTTGATGAATCTCAACATTGATATTAAAAAAAAACACTAAGCCGGGCGCCAGTGGCTCACGCCTGTAATCCTAGCTATTCAGGAGGCTGAGATCTGAGGATCACAGTTCAAAGCCAGCCTGGGCAGGAAAGTCCATGAGACTCTAATCTCCAATTAAGCACCAGAAAACTGGAAGTGGCGCTGTGGCTCAAGTGGTAGAGTGCTCACCTTGAGCTGAAGAGCTAAGGGACAGTGCCCAGGCCCAGAGTTCAAGCCCCACAACCAAACAACAACAACAACAACAAAAAAAAAAAACTAAGTGAAGCATTATATACATTATAGTTCTATTTCTATAAGTCTAAAAATGCTCAAAACTAAAAAGTGCTTAGCAATGTAAAGAAAATAAGGAGACTGATAAATACGTAGTTCTAGAATATGCTTAATTCTAGGAAAACATAAAGCTTACCAGAGATGGGACACAGGGCACTTCAAAGATATTGGAGTTGTTCTAGTTTTTACTCTGAATGGTAGGTGCTTGCCTTACTAATCAAGAAATTGTACCCATAAACTTTTATTATCTGTTAAGTATAAATATTTCAGAATAAAAACTGATTGAAATAAAAATCTGCAAAGTTAACAGTGATTCTTTTTAGTTTGAATCTCTCTCTCTTTCCCTCCTTCTCTCTTTTTTTTCTTTTTCTTTTCTTTTCTTTTTCTTTTTCTTTTTTTTTTTTTTTTTGGTCTAGTCATGGGGCTTGAACTCTGGGCCTGGGCGCTGTCCCTCAGCTCTTCAGCTCAAGGCTAGCGCTCTACCACTTGAGCTACAGCGCCACTTCCGGTTTTCTGGTGGTTTATTGGAGATAGGAGTCTCACTGTCTCTCCTGCCCGGGCTGGCTTTGAACCGCGATCCTCAGATCTCAGCCTCCTGAGTAGCTAGGATTACAGGCGTGAGCCACCAGCGCCCGGCATTCTTCCGGCCTTTTTTTTTTTTTCCTGCTTATGTGGTGCTGAGGCATCGAACCCAGGGCCTCATGCATGCAAGGCAAGCACTCTACCACTGAGCCACCTTCCCAGCCCCTCTTTTTTTCTTTTTCTTCTTCTTCTTTTTTTTTTTTGTCCATTGTGGAGCTTGAACTCTGGGCCTGGACCCTGTCCCTCAGCTCTTCAGCTCAAGGCAAGAGCTCTAGCTTTTGAGCCACAGCACCACATCCAGTTTTCTGGTGGTTAATTGGAGATCAGTGTCTCATGGACTTTCCTGCCCTGGCTGGCTTTGAACTGTGATCCTCAGATCTCAGCCTCTTGAGTAGCTAGGATTACAGGCATGAGCCACTGGTGCTTGGCTTCTCCCTCTTTTTTTTTTTTTGTCAGTAAGCTCTTCGGCTAAAGGCTAGCACTCTCTCCCACTTGAGCCACCTCTCATCCCCTCTCCCTCTTATTCTGTATCTTTAATTTTGCAAATTTGCCATACTGAGACTATTATATTTTAACAGAAACTGTTAAAATGTTAAATAAATATTCAATTAAATCATTCCAGAATACCTATACAAGACAAATCAGAACCCTTTGGGATCATTTGTTGTCCCAAGATTTGATACCAACAAAAATTCCCCTTCCAGATGGGTAGGAGCAATGGGTGACAATGTTATCAGACATTTTGTATTCATATACTGTTGTAGAATGGGAACTTCCTTGTACAACCACTTAAAGCTAAAAGTCTGGTTATTTATACATGTGTTCATAAAAAATGGAGGCAGTATGTGTTCAAACTTAGGTCCAGCAAGACCAACAAGAACGAATGAGCACTGAGATTCATTCACACCTAGCCCTGGTGGGTCCTGGATCCTATAGACACATTGTCCCTTTCAACTCCCAGGCAAGAGCTATGTGATTTGCATTCCCTAGAATCCTCGAGGGGTGAAGCCCACATCTCCCTCATCAGTCTAGGAGATTCTACTGCAAGGCAAGATTCATATTGCTTCCTTTCTGTATTTAAGTGGTTTCCATTATTTTTTACCACCACCGCCCTCCATTTTTATTTCTTTATGAGACCAAAGGTTTATTTTGTTTTGTATGTGTGTGCTGGTTGTAGCGCTTAATCTAAAGAGTTGGACACTGTCTCTGAGTTCCTTTTGCTCAAGGCTTTTAAGTTTCTTTTGCTCTACCACTAATCTACAGCTGTACTTCTTGCTGTTTTGGTGTTTAATTGCAGATAAGAGCCTCTCAGACTTTCCTCCCAGACTGACTTCAAATCTGGATCCTCAGATCTCAGCCTCCTGAATAGCTAGAATTACATGCATGAGCCACCAGAGCCTGGATTATTTTTTATTTTTATTTATTTTTGTGCTGGTTCTGGAGCTTGAACTCAGGGCCTGGGTGCTGTCCCTGAATTTTTTGTGCCCAAGGTTAGCACGCTACCACTTGGGCAACAGCTCTCCTTCTGGCTTTTTGCTCATTATCATTAATTTATAACTAATCTTTTTGTTGTTGTTGTTGTTGTTGGTTGTAGGGCTTGAACTCAGGGCCTGGGCACTGTCCCTCAGCTCTTCAGCTCTAGGCTAGTACTCTACCACTTGAACCACAACTCTACTTCTGGCTTTTTCTGTTTATGTAGTGCTGAGGAATCAAACCCAGGGCCTCATGCATGCAAGGCAAGCACTCTACCACTGAGCCACCTTTCCAGCCCAATTTATAACTAATCTTTGTACCATGATGTATTTCTTTTTTCTTTTAAGTTTCTTGAAGATCCTTCTTGAAAGTATCTATCTTGAGTTCAGTGGTGTTGGCTGATAGTGTTAGGCTAATGTGATGGTTATGGTGTGACTGTGGAGTAAAGCAGAAGGTAGTTCTAGGCATCTGGGTGACTGGCTGACTAATTTCAAGCATCTTGTCACCTCTGGCCTCCTGCTCTGCAGGAGATAAAAAGAGAGATCAGAGGGAAGTGGGATCTCGCTGGCTTTCTGAGTCAGCCAGTGAGTTTGAAGACCAGGGGAACTTCAAAAGCAGAGTCCACTTCAGGGAGGCTGGGGCCAGCTGAGTCAGCCTGGCTGTGGCTGTGAGAGTTAGGCCTGGAATGTCTGCAGTGCCTTGGGGGGAGGTGATGGGAGTGAGTCACGGGAAGGGGAGGGGGGAATGCTGGAAGAACCAGCAAACCCTGAAAGTTCTTCAGTGGCTCCAGTTCTCATTCCTGGGCCAAGACTAAGAATACAAGAAGAGCTTGGAAGAGGGAGCCTGGGTTCTCGGATCAAAGTACCACTTATCACCCTTCCTTTCCTATCTTACTCCAGGACTCCCAAACCAAATGCACTCCCTCCCTGACTGGGTTAGGGGCCTATTAAGGTTGTCTCCTATCTATCTCATCCTGTGTCTTCTCTGACCTCACACATCCTGGAAATTTTCCTGCTGCAGAACAGATCAAGGTGGGAGAGCTCTGCTCCATCCTGAGCTTTACCCTCCCTGACTTACCCTCAAACCACACAGGACTCCAGGCACCTTAGGGCACTGTGCCTGTTGGTGTGGCTAAGACTGGGTTGTTCGGTAGATTTATTGAACTATTTTGGTCAAGTCCACCAGGCTGGGCTGGAGTGTAGCTCAGTGGTAGAAAGCATATTTAGCATTCAGGAGGTTTGATCTCCAAAACCACACACCACACATGTGCGTGCATACTCATTCACCCACACATGTCCAACAAGCCCTTCTAATCACCAGTAAACTATACTATAAACCTCTCAAGGTCATCTTTTCCCCTTTCCTGCCTCCCAGCATACCCTGTGGGTCTTGCAGGCACTGCTTGGGAGTTAGACTTCTCTGATCTCTGGGCCTCTACACATCACACTGCAATGTGGCTCCTGGGAAATGTGGAGCTTGTAGACTTGAGCAGCAGCTCTGGTAACCCTCCCTGACTATCATTCCCCTCCCAGGGGCCAGGCCACATCCTCTCTTGCCTGTTCCAGGTCAGGGCAAGAGACCCACTTCATGATCAAAGAGAGATGTGGCCAGGGAGGTGGTTGCAGAGGGGATTGGAATGGGGACTTCAGGCACCATTGGCCTTCAAAGCTGCCTACCCCAAGTGCAGAAGACCAAATGGGCCTCTCCACTGCTGGAACCTACTATAGAACCCTTCTCTTCCTCCTCCACCCTCTTCACTTCTTTTTTTCTGTCTCCCTGCTTTCTTTTTCTCTTTTTTTCTTCTTCTTTTTTTGGTTGGTTGGTTGTGGGGCTTGAATTCTGGGCCTGGGTGCTGTCCATCAGCTCTTCAGCTCAAGGCTAGTGCTCTACCACTTGAGCCACAATACCACTTCCAGTTTTCTGGTGGTTAATTGGAGATAAGAGTCCCATGGACTTTCCTGCCCTGGCTGGTTTTGAACCTTGATCCTCAGATCTCAACCTCGTGAGCAGCTAGGATTACAGGCGTGAGCCACCAAAGCCCGGCTTCCTTACTTTCTTATACTTATTGACAATAAAAGTCTTCATGCTTGTTAGGCAGGTCCTCTACCACCTGAATCAGTTCCCTAATCTTGACTTTTGCTGAGTTTTTTGTTTGTTTTTTGGTTGTGGTTCTTGAACTCTGGGCCTGGGTACTGTCCTTGAGCTCTTCAGCTCAAGGTGAGCACTCTACCCCTTAAGCTACAGTGCCATCTGGTTTTCTGGTGGTTAATTGGAGATGAGTCTCACAGATTTTCCTGCCTGTGGCTGGCTCTGAAAAATCTTAGCCTCCTAAGTAGTTAGGATTACAGGTGTGAGCCACCACACCCAGCTTTTGCTTGTTGAGATTATGTCTTGCTTTCCACCCAGGCATGCCCTTATCCAGGATCCTCCTAATTCAGGCTTTCTGTCATTGCAGGGATGACAGGAGCGTGATGCCTCGTCCTGCTTCTCTTCATAGAGATCAAGTCTTATGGGCATTTCTGCCTGGGCTAGCCTGGCACCCTGATTCTTCCATTCTCAATCTCGTAAGTATCTTGGGATGACAGGCATGTACCACTGCAGCCAGCTATGAATTCAGGAGCCTCATGAACTTTTCTTTTTTTTTTTTTTTTGGGTCCGGTCATGGGGCCTGAACTCTGGGCCTGGGCGCTGTCCCTCAGCTCTTCAGCTCAAGGCCAGCACTCTACCACTTGAGCCACAGCGCCACTTCCGGCTTTTTTCTTTTTGCTTATGTGGTGCTGAGGAATTGAACCCAGGGCCTTGAGCATGCAAGACGAGTGCTCTACCACTGAGCCACCTTCCCAGCCCCCTCATGAACTTTTCTGTTCTGATTCTTTTCTAAATGCAATCCTGTCATTCTCAACATCCTAAATAACTAGGATTATAGATCTAAGGCATTGGTGGTTGGCTTTTTTTTTTTAGAGGGAGGGAGAGAGAGAGAGTATCACTAATAGCTTAAGCTGAACTAGAACTTGCTATGGAGCCCAGGTTGGCCTTGAATTCACAATCCTCCTGCTTCAGAATCCCAAGTGCTGGGATTAAAGATATGCACCACCAGAAGCTTCTTTTTTTTTTTTTTTTTTATTGACTCTGATTTGGAAGGAAACTTGGAGTGAGGGGTCCCAGGAAAATTGTTCACTTTCTTGGCTACCCTCTGCCTTCAAGCAGGAACAACCAGGTTTGGATACAAACCCTCCAAAGTCCACTATCTATGTTGCTTAGCAGAAAACAGCTTGCAGCCCCTGGATATGGAATCCAGGGTGATGTCCAATTTCTGCTCAGTGGCAGCTGAGAGATTGGAGTGTGGAGCACTCACCTGGAGAGAGGATTTTCTCCAAGGTGAACAATGAGTGAGTAGGCAGCTTAGGTTCCTAGGATGCAGAAATCAGCAGCCTTCCTTGTGCAGGCCTCTCAACCCACATAAGCACTTAACCTTGGATCTGCTCCCAGGCCCGTGAGCTCACCTGGGAAGCAAAGTGGCCTTGATTAGCTGATAAGGCAGAGCATGAGCTTGGCCATTTATGATTCCAAGGATCAGGGTGAGTGGAGAGGCCCAGAAGGAAGCCTCGGGAGTCTGCCAAAATTATAGCCTATACCCTACCCATCTACACTGACAGCCTTTGTGGGCAGAGCCATGTCCTAAGTACTTGGACAGAGACAGGGAGAGATCCAAGGGGCACAGCCTTCCACCCAGGAAGCCTCACTGTACTGAGAAGACACGGCACCGCTCAGCCCTTGGTGTGACAAGCACGTGCAGTGTGATATCAAGGCTCCCACACTGATGAAGACAGATGACAGACTCTAGGGAGTAGGCATTTGAGGAGGAGGCACATGTCCCATGTCTTTACAGAGAGACACAGGTACTGGACCTTCCTGGAAGAAGGGACACTCTTTGCTTCCCTGTTCTGTTGTGGCCCTAAGTAGATAGTGTGCATTCTCAGCTGACCTAAGCCATCATTAGGAAACCTCTCCATTCTCTGGCTTGCTGGGACAGTCTCCTGCTTAGCACTGCCACAGTGACCAAACCATGGGGGCACTCTGCAGAAATGGGGTTCAGATGACTTAGGGATGCTCCTCTTCTCCCAAAGTTAACTAACTGTTGCTTTATGGAAGGGGCCTCTGTCCCACCAGGGATTGCCACATATCCATGAAGCTAACCCTTTACAACTGAGGCACTCTGACTAGAAGTAGGTAGACAATTATACCTAGAGAAGCAGAAAAGAGAAAAAGGGAGGACTTAGGGTACCCTGACAATGGGCAGGCCCCAGATAGCAGCTAAAGATATACAAATGTTAATCACCAATTAGCTCAGCGTAGGTAGACAGGGCAAACTTCATTATGTGTGAAATGGACTTAATGTGGCAGGAGCTGTGGGCTTAATTTCCTGAGATAAGATGCTTTTAGGCTAATCAGCCGGTCTATGAGGCCTAGATATAAAGGAGCTTTCTTGAGGCAGGCTTCCAAGAGCTGGCAAGGAGGAAGAAGGAACCCCATCCTGCCCTTCAGGAAGTCAGAAAGCAAGTCTGGTAAGAGAAAGGCTGGGTCAGGGATGGTTGGGATGACCAGGGAGAGGGTGGAGGTGAATCTTGGCAGCCTGAGATGCTCAACTCTGGCATCTCTTCTGTGGAAGGTGGTTCTGAAGGTTTTTTAGTTGCATGACTCTCAGTCTAGTTCTGGTCTGCAGAGTTTGGTGGAAGGTTCCTTATTGATCTTCATCTTTATTGAAGACTGAAATAGATCAAGCCCCCAAAAGAAAAATACAGGTCAGACTTTAGGAAGAACTCTCCTGAGTTAAGTCTGAGAAGGGGAAGAATAGGATGGTTCTGTTTTTCTTTCTTGCTTTCTGTGTGTGTGTGTGGTTTGTTTTTTTTTTTTTTAATTTTTGGTAGTTGTGGGGCTTGAACTCAGGGCCTGGTTGCTGTCTCTGAGCTTTTTCACTCAGGACTAGTACTCTTATCACTTTGAGCCACAACACATGTCTGGTTTTATGTGGTTAATTGAAGAGTCTACAGGCTCCTGCCTGTGCTGGCTTTGAACCTTGATCTTCAGATCTCAGTTTCTTTAGTAGATAGGATTATAGGCATGAGCTACTAGTGCCTGGCTTTTTTTCTCTTTTCTTCCTTCTTTTTTTTTTGGGTCCGGTCTTGGGCCTGAACTCTGGGCCTGGGCGCTGTCCCTCAGCTCTTCAGCTCAAGGCCAGTGCTCTACCATTTGAGCCACAGCACCACTTCTGGCTTTTTTTTTCTTTTTTCTTATGTGGTGCTGAGGAATTGTACCCAGGGCCTCAGGCATGCAAGGCAAGCACTCTACCACTGAGCCACCTTCCCAGCCCTCTCTTTTCTTCCTTCTATTTATTTCTTTTCTTTTCTTTTTCTTTTTTTGAGGTAGGGTATTGCATAGCCCAGGCTGACCTCAAATTCACCATCCTCAAGCCTTACCCTCCTAAGTGCTGAGATTACAGGTATAAATCTGCATGTCCAGCTTCTGCACGTAGTTCTCATGTAGGGAAAGAGGGTTACAATAATTTAGCTTACAGCCCAATAAAAAGGAAGGAGGCTGGCTGCTACAAATTGGATCCAGAGAAGGGGAGTGTCCAGCATAGACCTTTACTGATTTATTCTTCCTAGATATCTCCCTCATCACCAACCTCCCAATCTACTCAGAATCCACTTAAAATGAAACAAGGAATAAGACAAGTTCCTCTCTTGGTCAGGCTTATGTCCCTTATAGTGAGCATACCTGTCCCAGCCTCCTAGAATCCATCCTTCCCCAGCTATCAGCACCGGCTCAGGCCCCAGCATTGCACAGCCTCCCTCATTGCAGCCCCTCATTCTGGTCTCTTTTTCTCTCAGGTCAGGAAATAAGCCGTGGAAGATGGTGGCTGCAAAGACCTGCTCGCTGTTGCTGGTGCTCCTGTTCCTGGCAGTGGGGCTGGGAGAAGAGGAAGAGGCTCAGTCCAGGTAAGGATACAGGAAGGCAGGGGGCTGGGGATGAGTTGGTTCACTGGGGGTAAGAGGGAGTGATGAACCCTAGACTAGACTAAGAGTAAATTAGAGATAGGCACTGGTGGCACAAAAAAAAAGAAAAAAGAAAAAAAAAAAAGAAAATAAGAGCCGGGCGCCAGTGACTCACGCCTGTAATCCTAGCTACTCAGGAGGCTGAGATCTGAGGATCACGGTTCAAAGCTAGCCTGAGCAGGAAAGTCCATGAGACTCTCATCTCCAATAAAAACCACTAGAAAACCAGAAGTGGCGCTGTGGCTCAAGCAGTAGAGTGCTCGCCTTGAGCTGAAGAGCTGAGGGACAGCATCCAAGCCCAGAGTTCAAGCCTCACGACTGACCAAAATAAATAAATAAATAAGTAAAATAAGAAAAAAGAAGTTGGGAAGAGAAGCCAGCTAGCTACTGAACAGTAAGAGAGAATTTCTTTTTCTTTCTTTCCTTCTTTCTTGTCCTTCCTTCCTTCCTTCCTTCCTTCCTCCCTCCCTCCCTCCCTCTCTCTCTCTCTTTCTCTCTTTCTTTCTTTCCTTCTTTCCTTCCTTCCTTCCTTCCTTCCTTCCTTCCTTCCTTCCTTTCTTTCTTTCTTTCTTTCTTTCTTTCTCTCTCTCTTTCTTTCTTTCTTTCTTTCTCTCTTTCTTTCTCTCTTTCTTCCTTCCTTCCTTCCTTCCTTCCTTCCTTCCTTCCTTTCTTTCTTTCTTTCTTTCTTTCTTTCTTTCTTTCTTTCTTTCTTTCTCTCTTTCTTTCTTTCTTTCTTTTTGGTACCAGTCATGGGGCTTGAACTCAGGGCCTGGGCACTGTCCCCAAGCTTTTTTGCTCAAGACCAGTGCTCTACCACTTTGTGTTACAGTGTCACATCTGGTTTTCTGGTGGTTAATTGACTTTCCTGCCTGGGCTAGCTTGGAACTGTGATCCTTGGATCTCAGCCTCTTTTGTTGCTAGGATTACAAGCATGAACCACCAGTACCTAGCTGAGAATCAAGAGTATTTCCTTTTTTTTTTTTTTTTTTTGGGGGGTCTGGTCATGGGGCCTGAACTCTGGGCCTGGGCGCTGTCCCTCAGTTCTTCAGCTCAAGGCTAGCGCTCTACCATTTGAGCCACAGCGCCACTTCCGGCTTTTTGCTTATGTGGTGCTGAGGAATCGAACCCAGGGCCTCTTGCATGCAAGGCAAGTGCTCTACCACTGAGCCACCTTCCCAGCCTCAAGAGTATTTCTAAGGTGCTATTGTTTCAGTAGTGGAGACTAGTTAGATCTGTGAACAAACTTCTCAGTGGCTGAGAACCTAAGGAAGATCTCCCTTCCTAGTGGAAGTTCAAACTGTTTTTTTTCTTTTTCTTTTCTTTCTTTCTTTCTTTTTTTTTTTTTTTTGTCTGTCGTGGGGCTTGAACTCTGGGCCTGGGCGCTGTCCCTGGATTCTTCAGCTCAAGGCGAGCGCTCTACTCCTTGAGCCACAGCGCCACTTCCGGTTTTCGAGTGGTTTATTGGAGATAAGAGTCTCACGGACTTTCCTGCCCAGGCTGGTTTTGAACTGGGATCCTCCGATCTCAGCCTCCTGAGTAGTTAGGGTTACAGGCATGAGCCACCGGCGCCTGGCGTTCAAACCGTTTTCTATTGTATGCCCCTCCTGGGCACTAGACATGGGACTGGGATTCATAGGACTGGTGATCTATGAACATCTGCTGTCAGGGAGCACACAGACCAGTCAGTCCTAAGTACTGTGAGCAAATCAAATATAGTGGTTGAAGACAGCAGCTCTTTTAGGGTGTCCAGGAACCCAGAGATGCTTGTCTCAGTAAAGCTGGATCTTCTCAGATTCAAGGACAGTCCCATTTGGCAATGTAAAATTATAAGTGTGCAGGATAGCTGTCAGAAACACATGGAGAGACAGCATTATGTGACCATTAAGAACCTATACTCACCACTGGGAGTTGGTGGCTTATACCCTTAATCGTAGCTACTTGGGAGGCTGAAATAGGAAGATAACATTTCAAAGCCATCCCAGATAGAAAAATCTAGGAGATACTCATTTCCAATTAACTAGCAAAAAACCAGAGCTCGGAGGTATGGGTGATAACTAGCCTTGAGGGAAAAGGCCAAGTTCAAACCCTAGTACACACAAGCACAAGGAAAATAGGACCCACCTCTCAGGGAAGCTGTGAGGATGTTAGGCTTATAGGATTGTCAGAGTCATAGTAAATGCTTTTCTATGAGCTCAGTATTATTAGTATTTTTATTATTGAGATGGTCTAGCTATGTAGTGCAGGCTGGCCTTGAACTCATGATCTTCCTGCCTCAGCTTCTATGTATCAGGATTATAGGGGTGTACCTCCACATTTGGCTCTGAGTTCACGATTATTATTTCTTTTCTTTCTTTCTTTTTTTTTTTTTTTTTGACTAGTCCTGGGGCTTGAACTCAGGGCCTGGACACTGTCCCTGAGCTTCTTTTGCTCAAGCCTAGCACTCTACCACTTGAACAACACCATTTCTGGCTCTGTTTATTTGGTACTGAGGAATGGAACCCAGGGCTTCATGCATGCTAGGCAAGCATTCTACCACTAAGCCACATTCCCAGCCCTCTATTATTATTGTCTCTATTGAATGTGAATCCAAGAGCTGAATCAGGAAAGGCCAGGAAAAGGGGGAGAAAGCAAGGCACTATGGTGATGCCAGCTTTTAGGATGAACACTTTATGGCTTTGTGCAGAATCCAGAATCACTCCCAGGCACAGAGACATATACACACATAGATGTGGAAAGTGGCCTCTTGAGCTGAGGATGAAGTCCCAGGGGGATCAGTGGAGTGACAGGTTGTCTGTGGAAATGATCCTGAGAACCTGCTGGGCTCACTTTCAGATGTGTGTCTTCCATTAGTGATAATCACTTCTTCAGCACTGTCATTTCCCCCTTCTCTGTCCCTCCTTCTGCCATTCTTGTGTCTATCACCCCTCAGATCTCATGCTAAGTATGGTGGCCCCCGAAGTGCAAGGTATGCAGAAGGAACTTTCATCAGTGACTACAGTATCGCCATGGACAAGATCCGCCAGCAGGACTTTGTGAACTGGCTGCTGGCCCAGAAGGGGAGGAAGAACGAGTGAGTGATTTCATGTAGTCCCTCCCATCACGTATAGCCATCTCTCCTCCATTCAGGCCAGTTCGCCAAATGTGATCACAAGGGCCAGGTGTGTGCAACTCCAGTGGCACCTCTTACTAAAAAACAAGGAGTTGGACATAGTAGGTGTGGCCAGGACTGACTGGGGCAGCAACCCAGTCTGGGGGTGCGATGAGGACTAGTCTCCTCTCCTTTGCTACTAGGGAGAAGACCAGGAAATTGAGTCCAGAGGGAGATCCTTAGAGGGCTGGGGATGAAGGCAGGAAGTGTCGGGCTGCTTCGTGTGACTGTTTGGAAACAATCTATCCTCATTCTCATGTGCTGCCCTTGCTGTTTGGGCAGCCTGGTAGATAGCTGACAGCCTGAGCAGTTGTCCCAGCAGTGGAAGGGTTAGGGGAGAAAGAGATTCCATAGTTCCTGGGGTGAAGGTACTGGAAAGTTCAAGTGTCCTTAGGGGGAGCAGTGTCTCCCCCACCCACTCTCAAGTCTTCCTCTTACCAGCTGGAAACACAACATCACCCAGAGGGAGGCCCGAGCCCTGGAGCTAGCCAGGCGACCTCAGAGGGATGAGGAGGCCACCAGGGAGCAGCAGAGGTGAGTCCCCACAGGGAAAGGCAGGGGCAGTTTCCAGCTCCCCTTCCAGATTGCAAGGAAGGGCATCCTTTTCTTCTTACAGTTCAGAATGGGGTCTCCATGAACAAACTCCTGGAGTACCCCCCAGGCTGCAGGGAGGATATGGGGAAGGGTCTCAAAGTTCCCATGCCTTAGTGCACAAGTGGATCTATTGAGTAAGGGAGGCGTGAGGAAGAAACCTCAGAATCAAGGCTGTGTGTGAATCAGGATTCTCCAAGGCCAGCCCTCTAATATCAGCTTCCCCTCTCTAAGGAAGGGAGGGATGTGTGGCATAGATTGTTCCAACCGGCAAATATCCCCCAAGTTCCCTCTAGGGTCTTTGGAATTTATTCTAGGAAACTTTTAAAGATGGGTGGGTAGCCTCACAGCAGAATGCTGTCTGGTTTTTTTGTTGTTGTTGTTTGTTTTTGTTTTTTTTTCTTTTGGGTCCGGTCGTGGGGCCTGAACTCTGGGCCTGGGCGCTGTCCCTCAGCTCTTCAGCTCAAGGCTAGCGCTCTACCACTTGAGCCACAGTGCCACTTCTGGCTTTTTTCTTTTTGCTTATGTGGTACTGAGGAATCGAACCCAGGGCCTCATGCATGCAAGGCAAGCACTCTACCACTGAGCCACCTTCCCAGCCCCGCTGTCTGGTTTTTGACTGTACTAAAGTGTCAGATCTAGGTGGGACAAGGCAAAAACCAGATTTTCATCTGCGGGCCCAGATGACAGAGGCAGCTGTGCTGGCTTCTTTCCCCATCCACTGGCCCCTTGGTGTCCAAGCACTAGCTGTATTTGCTCTCTTTAAGTGAATCCCAGGCTGAAACAGGCCCCTTCCCTCTCTCTCCTTTTCAGCTCCCTGCCCAAGGACTCCAGTGATGAAGATCT
This sequence comes from Dipodomys merriami, assembly GCF_024711535.1. NCBI lineage: Eukaryota > Metazoa > Chordata > Mammalia > Rodentia > Heteromyidae > Dipodomys > Dipodomys merriami. The sequence continues at coordinate 30,809,235 of NW_027203270.1, read as the reverse complement.
GATGAAGAAGCTACTGATTCAAGAACTGCTGGCCTGGATGGTGGACCAAACAGAACTCTGTGGCCTCAGGTAAGGGAATATGGTGGCTTTGGCATGTTGAACAGGAGGTAGAAGCTTCAGCTCTGGATCACATACTGTATGTGTTTGTTTGTGTGTGTGTGTGTGTGTGTGTGTGTGTGTGTGTGTGAGAGAGAGAGAGAGAGAGACAGACAGACAGACAGACAGACAGAGACAGAGAGACAGAGAGAGGAATGTGCCAACACCCACAGAGAAAGAGATATGAAAAAGTCTACATAGGAAGGTAGGAAACTATCAATTATTCTGAATTTTTATTATTAAAAAAGCCATTTGGGGCCAGTCAGAGTAGCACAGGCCTGTAATCCAACTACTTGGAAGGAAGGCAATTAGAGACCATGCTGGGAAAGAAGTTAGCAAGATGGCCACTCAATCAATACCTCAGCAAGGTGGTGTGTCTATCGTGCCTATCTGTCATCCTACCTACTGGGAGGCATATATAAGAGGATTGTGCTGGGAGCCAGTGGCTCACACCTGTAATCCTAGCAACGGCGGAGGCTGACATTTGAGGATCTCAGTTCAAAGCCAGCCCGGGCAGGCTCCAATAAATCACCAGAAAACCAGAAGTGGTGCTCTGGGTCAAATGGTAGAGCACTAGTCTTGAACTGAAGAGCTGGGGGACAGCGCCCAGGCTCAGAGTTCAAGCCCCACGACTGACCAAAAAAAAAAAAAAAATAGGATTGTGGTTCTTTATGATGTAGGGCAAAAATCTGAGACCTAGCCAGGTGGCTCACACCTGTTATCCTAGCTACTCAGGAGGATATCTGAGGGTCGAGGTTCAAAGCCAGCCCAAGCAGGAAACAGTGAAACTCTTTTTTTTTTTTTTTTGTCGGTCGTGGGGCTTGAACTCTGGGCCTGGACGCTGTCCCTCAGCTCTTCAGCTCAAGGCGAGTGCTCTACCACTTGAGCTACAGCGCCACTTCCGGTTTTCTGGTGGTTTATTGGAGATAGGAGTCTCGAGGTCTTTCCTGCCCGGGCTGGCTTTGAACCGCTATCCTCAGATCTCAGCCTCCTGAGTAGCTAGGATTACAGGCGTGAGCCACCAGCGCCCAGCTAACAGTGAAACTCTTATCTCCAATAAACCACTAGAAAACCGGAAGTGGCGTTGTAGCTCAAGTGCTAGAGTGTTAGCCTTGAGCTGAAGAGCTGAGGGACAGCGCCCAGACCCAGAGTTCAACCCTAATGACCAACAAAAACAACCACAAAAATTGAGACCTGAGAGATCCTCTTTGAAAAATTATTAAAGCAAAAAGTGTTGGGCTCAAGTGGTAGAGTACCTACCAGTATCATCAAAAACAAAATGAAAGAATGAAAGCTTGGAGGCACGAGGGGCATAATTATGGCTGGGTGCCAGGATAAACTTGCTTCACTAACGTCAAGTTGTAATGACCCTTCTCTCCATCCCTCCTTTTCTGCCCCCACTTTCCTAGGTCTCAGTGACTCCAGCCCAGAGCAGGACTGGTCTCTGCCCTTTACATACTCAGTTCCTACTTCCTGCCTTCTCTAGAGTCTCCAAGAAGCCAAACCAATAAAGTCTAAGCTGAGATAAATCATTGTGTCCTTGTGGAAAGTAATGTCAGCTGAGCACTAACAGGATACATTTGTGGGTTTCTGCATGCCACTGTGCTTCCCAATAAAAAGGATGCCATTCATTTGTCTATTCTTTCTACAAACACTTAACTAGAAATTTCACATAGGTAAGAAGCATGCTAAACACTGCGTGTAGCAAAGGAGGAGATAAGACACAAGGCTTGCCTCTGAGGAGCTCAAAATTTAGCCACAAGTTGAGTGCCAGTGGCTCATGCCTGTAATCCTAGGAGGCTATAATCAGGAAGCTGAGATCTGAGGATTGTGGTTTGAAGCCAGCCTGGTCCAGAAAGTCCATGAGACTTTAACCTCTAAGAAACTGCCCCTAAAAAGCTGGAAGTGGAGCCAGGTGCAAGTGGTCATGCTTATAATCCTAGCTACTTAGTAGGCTGAGATTTGAGGATTGTAGTTTAAAGCCAGTCCAGGCAGAAAAGTCTATAAGAACACTTTTTTTCTTAATCATGAGGCCTGAATGCTGTCCCTCAGCTCTTCAGCTCAAGGCTAGAGCTCTACTACTTAAGCCACAGTACCACTTCTGGCTTTTTCTGCTTCTGTGGTGCTGAGGAATCGAACCTAGGGCCTCATGCATTCAAGGCAAGCACTCTACCACTGAGCCACCTTCCTAGCCTCAAGAGAACACTCTTATCTCCAATAAACTACTCAGAAAAAGCCAGTAGTGGTGCTGTGGCTCAAAGTGGTAGAGTGCTAGCCTTGAGCAAAAGTAGCTCAGGGACAGCACCCAGGCCCAGAGTTTAAGATCCAGGAGCATTGTGTGTGACTCAAGTGGTAGAGTACTAGCCTTGTAGCCCTGAGTTAAAGCCCTAGGAGACACACACACACACACACACACACACACACACACACACACACACACACACACACACACACACACACACACACACACACACACACACACACACACACACACACACACACACACACACACACACACACACACACACACACACACACGCGCCACAGGCATAGTTCTTAAATGTTTGTTTTTTTCTGTTGCCAGTCCTGGGGCTTGAACTCAGGGCCTGGGCGCTGTCCCCCAGCTCTTCAGCTCAAGGCTAGTGCTCTACCCTTAGTCACATTTTAGCAGCCTAGAGCTAATCACAGCAAATCCCAGTTACTCCACAGGTCTCTCAGGCAAGTTATTTTTGTGTGTGTGCCAGTCCTAGGCTTGAACTCAGGAGTGCCATCCCTGAGCTTTTTTTTTTTTTTTTTAATCGGTTGTGGGGCTTGAACTCTGGCCTTGGGCGCTGTCCCTGTGCTCTTCAGCTCAAGGCAAGTGCTCTACCTCTTGAGCCACAGAGCCACTTCCGGTTTATTGGAGGTAAGAGTCTCACGGACTTTCCTGCCCAGGCTGGCTCTGAACCGTGATCCTCAGATCTCAGCCTTCTGAGTAGCTAGGATTACAGGCGTGAGCCACCAGCGCCCGGCCTATGGTAGCTTTTTTGCTAGGTAGGCTAGTGCTCTACCACTGGAGCCAAAGCTCCACTTCTGGCCTGGGTAGTTAATTGGGAGATAAGAGTCTCAGGATTTCCTGCCAGGGCTGGGTTTGAACTGTGATCCTGAGATCTCAGTCTCCTGAGAAGGTAGGATTTCAGGTGTAAATTACTGGCACTTGGCTTATCACCAGCATTATGAAGCAAAAACAATACCAGCAACAAAGCACCTCCCTCATGGGGTAGAAGATAATATTCAGGTAATGTGTTGCGCAGAGTAAGTAGTCAATAAAAATCAATTGTGGTTATGATGTTTTTGACAACTAAGCCTATTTCCCCATCTGAAAAAACAAAGGCATTACTTTAGAATCGGCATGGTGAATTGGATAGACCAGCAATCTAAAAGAGTAAAGTAAGGCTCAGTAGATCATTAGAAGAGGGGCATGTTTTTTGGTGGTGCTGGAGATAGAACCCAGAGCCTTGAACATATTAGGCAAATGCTTTACTACTGAGTCATATTTCTAGCCTCAAAATCTTATCAGAATTAAGTTCTGGAAACCTGTAAAATTTATTTCAAGGAGAACAAGGGGTAATGGAGAGTGATAAAAGGGTGAGGGGGTGGGGATACACTATATGCATGTATGGAATTGTCCTAAGAAAGCACCCCTTATTCAATTAATGCATTAATGCATGTTAATAAGAATAAAGATTAAAGCAAGGTTGCAAATATGGCTGTTGAAGGCCTTTTGAGTGTATCCTTAGAAGACGATGTGTGAATGTACATTTGGATTAGCTCCTGAGTGAGAGGATGAGTACACAAACATTAAGTGTAAAAGTGTGTCCTGGAGGAAAGGAGGAAGTAGGGACTAGATGGTGTCCGTACCTCAGGGACCAAAGTTTTTAGAAGTGATGTAGTGCTGGGCGCTGGTGGCTCACACCTGAATCCTAGCTACTCTGAGATCTGAAGGCTGAAGTTCAAAGCCAGCCTAGGCAGGAATCTCTGTTACACTTTTATCTCCTCTTAATCACTAGAACACTGGAAGTGGCTCAAAGTGGTAGAGCACTAACCTTGAGCAAAGGAGCTCAGGGATAGTGCCCAGGCCCTGAGTTCAAGCCCCTTGACTGACCAAAAAAAAAAAAAAAAAAAAAAAGATGTAAGCATATAGACCAGATATAGTGGCTCAAGCCTCAAGCCTATAGTCCTGGCTATTCAGGATGCTGAAGTAGGAGGACCATTTGAGCCCAGGAGTATGAGAGAAGCCTGGGCAACATATACAGATCCCACCTCAAAGAAAATAATGAAGATATGAAGTCAGTGTTTTACTTATTTATTTGCCAGTTCTGGGGCTTGAACTCAGGGCCTGGGCTGTCCAGAGCCTCTCTGTGCTCAAGGCTAGAGCTCTACTAGTTGAGCCACCGTACCACTTCCAGTCTTTTCTGAATAGTTTATTGTAGATAAGAGTCCCACAGACTTTCCTGCATAGGCTGGTCTTGAACTGTGATCTGCAGATTTTAGCCTCCTGAGGATTACAGGTATGAGCCACCAGTGCCTGGCATCAGCGTTTTAAATAAAAGGTAAAAGCTGGGTGCTGGGGCTGGGAAGGTAGTTCAGTGGTAGAGTGCTTGCTTCGCATGCATGAGGCCCTGGATTCGATTCTTCAGCACCACATAAGCAGAAAAAGCCAGAAGTGGCTCTGTGGCTCAAGTGGGAGAGCACTAGCCTTGAGCTGAAAGCTGAAGGACAGCGCCCAGGCCCAGAGTTCAAGCCCCAGGATTGACAAAAAAAAAAAAAAAAAAAAAAAAAAAAAAAAAAAAAAGCTGGGCGCTGGTGGCTCACACCTGTAATCCTAGCTATTCAGGAGGCTGAGATCTGAGGATCAACCATAGTTCGAAGCCAACCTGGGCAGGAAAGTCCATGAGACTCTTACCTCCAATTAACCACCAAAAAAGAGAGAGAGAAAGAGAAAGAGAGGGAGAGGGAGAGGGAGAGGGAGAGAGAGAGAGAGAGAGAGAGAGAGAGAGAGAGAGAGAGAGAGAGAGAGAGAGAGAGAGAGAGAGAGAAGTGGTGCTGTGGCTCAAAGTTGTAGAGTGATAGCCTTGAGCAAGAGTTCAGGGACAGTGCCCTAGCCCTGAGTTCAAGCCCCACAACTCACACAAAAAAATAAATAAATATTATAGGTGGTTGTTTTGGACTACTTCTATGCCAGGCCCTCAACAGATCAAGATGAAAAATTAATAGAATCACTCATATAAAAGTTTCATATTCTCAAGCTGAAACTAATGTTCTAGCTTCCTTCCTGAGATATCAATACTAGAGAATTAACAGCCAAAATTCCCAAACAGATTAGTTTCAACTGACCTAATAATCAGGTTTTTCCCTCCTTCCCTCCCTTCCTTCCTTGTTTCCTTCCCCCCTCCTCTTCCTTCTCCTTCTTTTTTGCCAGTCCTGGAGCTTGAACTCAGGGCCTGGGCACTGTACCTGAGCTTCTTTTGCTCAAGGCTAGCACTCTACCCCTTGAGCCACTGCTCCACTTTTGACATTTTCTGCTGATGTGGTACCGAGGAATCAAACCCAGGCTTTCATGTGTGCTAGGCAAGCACTGTACCACTAAGCCACATTCCCAGCCCCATCTCTTCCTTCTTTTTTGAGAAAGGGTTTTGTTATATAGCCCAGGCTGATCTTGAACTCATTTTGTAACACTGGCAGCAGGCTGATCTCAACTTTTTTTTTTTTTTTGGTCATGGGGCTTGAACCTGGGGTCTGGGCGCTGTCCTGAATTCTTTCATTCAAGGCTATGGCTCTACCTCTTTGAGTCACAGTGCCACTTCCGGTTTTCTGGTGGTTAATTGGAGATAAGAATCTCACAGACTTTCTTGCCCAGGCTAACTTGAATCACAATCCTCAGATCTTAGCTTCCTGAGTAGCTAGGATTACAGATGTGAGCCACCAGCACTAGGCTCAATCTTTTGATCCTCAGGCCTTAGTCTCACTAGGGAGGCTAGGATTACAAGCATGAACCACCATGCTGAGTCCCCTTTGAGACAGGATCTTATAATATATCCAGGATCTTAACCATATAATTCAGGCTGGCCTTAAACTTGTAACTCTCTTATCTTACTCTCCAGATTCTAGCCACACACCGCCAGGTCATAGACTTATTTTTTATTTTTATTTTATTTTTTTTGGGTCCAGTTGTGGGGCCTGAACTCTGGGCCTGGGCGCTGTCCCTCAGCTCTTCAGCTCAAGGCTAGCACTCTACCACTTGAGCCACAGCGCCACTTTCGGCTTTTTTTTTCTTGTTGCTTATGTGGTGCTGAAGAATCGAACCCAGGGCCTCATGCATGCAAGGCAAGCGCTCTACCACTGAGCCACCTTCCCACCCAAGGTCATAGATTTAATAAAAAAAAATTTTAATAATGGAACAAAATACATCTAAAATCAAAGCTTCTAAAATAACCACTTGTTTTTGCCCTTCTTGTATCTCTTCTGAAACTTGATGTTGGCATATATCTCCTTACATTTGAGTTGGATGTCTGAAGACATTCTTGCTGAGTTTTGTCCATTGAGTTATGATTATAAACTTTCATGAAGGCCTTTATCTCTGGCCTCTTGGTTATCTTCTTCTTGCCCATTGTGGCTGTCACTCTGTGGGGACAGAGGTTAAGTGATGGTGCCACCATCAATGTTCTTCATGATAATGGCTTTCAATCCAGAGTAGCATCTGGCCAGGACCAGCATCACTTTCCCAGATTTCATTAAATTGTCCATTTTCACAGCACCTAGCAAGCTTACAACAGGTAAGCACCCAAGCACTAAGTTCAAGCACCACAAACATCTCCCCCCCCCCCCGGAAAAAAAAGCATGAGCCATCAACATTCTATTCCCTTAATAATTCCCAAACCTGTCCCACTGGAACCATTGCCACTACCTTAGTTCTGCCACTCACCATTCCTAATTTTAATTCCTACAACTGACTTAAGTCCAAGTTGCCACTAAGAGTACTTTTATAAAACTGGGCACTAGCCGGGCGTGGGTGGCTCAAGCCTGTAATCCTAGGTATTCAGGAGGCTGAGATCTGAGGATTGCAGTTCAAAGCCAACCCGGGCAGAAAGGCCATGAGAGTCTTATCTCCACGTAACCAGAAAACCAGAAGTGGCGCTGTGGTTCAAGTGGTGGTGCACTAGCCTTGAGGTGAAGAGACAGTACTCAGGTCGAGTTCAAGCTCCATGACTGACAAAAACAACAACAAAAAAACCCCCAAAACTGAGCACTGTGGCCTCAATGCCTATAATCCTAGCTTAGCTGAAATCTGAGGATTGTGGTTCAAAGCCATCCCAGGCAGGAACGTCCCTGAGACTCTTATCCATAATTAACCATTAAAAAGTGGAAAGCATAACCTTTTGGCTCAAGTGGTAGAGCTCTAGCCTTGAGCAAAAGAGCTCAGAGACTTCATCCAGTCCCTAAATTCAATCTCCAGGAACACACACACACCGAAGAACTTTCTAAACACAGAGATGGAAGATTACACCATATAAGCACCATATTTTTGCGTCGTGCAGCTAAAAGCTTTTCTCCCAACACTCATGTTCACGTGTAGGTATTTGCAACTGTGGATACTGGAACACAAGTGGTAACAGAATCTGCCTGCAATGACTGACTGACTGTCTATAGTAGAATTGAGATCTGGAGAATTTCCAGGCAACCATCTACACCACAGCTCAGTTCTCTCTTTAAAAAACAAAACACTTTAAGCAGCTATATATTCAACAAGGCAGTTTCTGAATACAATGGCCTTGATCAACGTCACCTTCTCCACCTTCTCACTCTTCCCTCCCCACCGACCCCTCTAAGTCAGCTCTTAACTGCCGGCCCTCACACGTTGAAATCTCTGCTTGGGACTCCAACTTTACTCCCTTAGAACCTTCAATGGCCAGCACAGCAGACGGGTTGGGAGACCCGAACCCGAGGCGTCGACGGTGGCGGGACGCAGGTCCCCGCGCCGGCCACCCCCCCACGTCCCGCGCCTTCCCGGACGGGAGCGACAAGGCGGGGCGGCGACGCCCCCGCGGCGAGACGCTGCGCCCAGCCGCGGGAGAGACTCTGCACTCCGCGGAAGGAAGTGGGCGCGCGATTTCCGGCGCGCGCAGTTGACGCAGGCCGGACTTCCGCATTGGAGCTGGCGACTGAGACCCGAACGCCCAGCTCAGGGGTCCAGGCAGCCGTGCGGCCCACGGGCCCGAGGCGGGGATGCACCGCCGCGGGGTGGGAGCCGGCGCCATCGCCAAGAAGAAGCTCGCCGAGGTGAGGGGGGAGAGTGGCCGTGCTCACCCGCGAGACACTTGAGTTCTGTTCCCTTCGGTTGCCTCCTGATCGATTCTTGGGCTTCTCGTGTGCGGGAGTCCAGGCACTCGCGGAGAAATCAGCTCCCTGCTTCGGGGTGTCAGGTTCCGCAGGCCCACCAGCCCCACTGCTCTTTTTTTTTTTTTTCTCTCCCAAACTTGACTGGAGGTGCAAGGCATCGATTCTACCTTCCTCAATCTGCCCTTCCTAAAAGAGCGTTTAGAGAGACCCTCCCTTTCGTACTTCTGTCTGCAACGCAGCCGAGGATCCCATCGCCCACTCTCTCAACTCATGCCCATCTTTTTGTCTGACAGGCCAAGTATAAGGAACGAGGGACTGTCCTGGCTGAGGACCAGTTGGCCCAGGTGAGTGATGGCAGAGCTCCAGGCAGGAAGATCGACAGAACAGGACTGGGCAGCAAGTTTTAGATGTACACTAGATTATTTAGCTCGGGCTAAAGTAAGGTGGCTGACAAGTCTGGATTTCTGGGCTGCTGTGCCCTTTTTAGACAACCTGCTAATAGTAGTAGCTAACGTTTTTGATCCATGCTATGCTTCTAAGGTTCTAGGCACTTGTCTATTTTCTTTCTTCCTGGAGCATGCTAAGTGAGCACTGTTAACATTGATCTGCATTCCTAGCCCTTGTCCACTTTCCTTTGTTTCTGGCTTTTCTCCTGTCTTTCCTCCCTCCTTCCTTAGCCTCACTATGTTAACAAGGTTGGATATGAATTTATGATCTTTCTCAACTCCAGTACTGGCAAAAAACAAACGTCTTGATTTTAGAACAAAGTCATGTAGAAAGCTGTTAAGCCAGGTGGCTCCTGCCTGTTGAGAGGCAGAGATCTGAGGATTGAGTTTCCAAGCCAGCCCAAGCAGAAAAACCTGCAAATATCCAACCAAAGTCTGTGATACTCTTATTAACCAGAAAAAAAAAAAAAAAGCACAAGAGCTACAGTGCCAGCCTTGAGCAAAAAAAGCTAAGCCAGAGCAAGTAGCCCTGTGTTCAAGCTCCATTAATGGCACAAAAATAAAAGCTATTTTAGAGTTGAGGGGTATCTCATTTTTGCTGACAGTAAAACTGTGCAAGAGAAGCAGAGGTTAAAAATAGATGAGACAAGCTATGAACAGTGGCTCACACATAATCCTAGCTCAGGTCGCTGAGATTTAAGGGGACTAGGGTTCTAGGCTAGCTTGTGTAGAAAAGTTAGTGAGACTACATTTCAGCTAATAGCTGGGTATTTTGGCATGTGCCTATCATTTTAGGTAGGCACTGTGGTATATGCCTGGCATCTCAGTTATGGTGGGAGGTATGAATAGATAGATCATTGTCTGGGCTGGCTCAAGCAAAAGGCAAGACCCTATGTCAAAAGTAATCAGGGAGCCAGGTACCGATGACTTACACCTGTAATCCTAGCTACTCAGGAGGCTGAGTTCTGAGGATTGTGGTTCGAAGCTGGCCCAGGCAGAAAAGTTCCATGAGACTGTTATCTTTAATAACCACTCAAAAACTGGAAGTGGTACTGTAGCTCAAGTGGTAGAGTGCTAGCCTTGAGCTAGCTTGAGCTTCATAGACAGTGCCCAGGCCCTGAGTTTAAGCCCCACAGCCAACAACAACAACAAAATCAGGGTGCTGGGCTCTGGTGGCTCATGCCTGTAATCTGAAGAGTGCAGTTCAAAGCTAGCCCAGGCAGAAAAGTCCATGAAACTTTTTCTCCAATTAATCAATAAAATGACAAATGGGAGGCATGGCTCAAGTGGTAGAGTGCTGTGAGTGAAAAAAACAGCTCAAAATCCTGGTACCAGTACTAACACACACACACATACACCCCTCTACACCTACCTGAGCAAGAAGAAAAGAATGGCTCAAGCAGTAGAGTGCTCATCTAGCAAGTATGAAATCCTGAGTTCAAATCCCAGTATTACCAAAAATAGAGGGGAAGTGGATAATAAGCAGCATAATGGTAGACCTGAAGGAGTTAGCTTATATTAGACCTACCTCTGCCACTTTATTAAGGACCTACTTTTGGTATCTGATTATTATCTGGGCTGCCTTAATCTTTCCCTTGTCCATTCAACAGATGTCAAAGCAGTTGGACATGTTCAAGACCAACCTGGAGGAATTTGCCAGCAAGCACAAGCAGGAGATCCGGAAGAATCCTGAGTTTCGGGTGCAGTTCCAGGACATGTGTGCAACCATTGGGGTGGATCCTCTGGCCTGTAAGGAATTATCTGTAGGAGTCAGGTGTCCCCACAGGGCTCTTAAGGGACAGAAATTCACTTGTTCTCGCTACTATTGAGACATCTTCTAGCAGAGCTGCAGGAAGATCTCTGGATGTTGTCTTTCAAAAATATCTAGCAAGATGACTATTGCCCAAGCTGACCTGAGAACATGACCCTCCTTTGAATAATCTCTGGTAGTGGACTTCTAAAATATTTTCCCTCTTTACAAAGAAGGGAAAGGGCACATGTGGGATGTGGATCAAGTGGTACTTGCTTAGCAATTGTGAGGTCCTGAGTTCAAACCTCAGTTACTTAAGAAGAAAAAAGGTCTGGGGTATGGCTCAAGTGATGCTCTGGGTTCAATTCCTAGTATTAAAAGAAGAAAAAAATTAACAAAAGTAGTATGAGGTCATTCATTTAGTGAAACTATATGAAAAGAAGTATAAGTCTCTTGATCCTGTCTCATAATTGTAGAGATCAGTACTACTTGCAATTTAAGATACAGGTCTCTAACTTATGATGGCTTGATTTTTGATAAGCTGCAGAAACAATAGACACATTAGATTTTGATCTTTTACCAGTTTAGTGATTGTGATCAGTTACTTTCTTTTGATGTTGGGCAGCAGCATCTGGACCATAAATAACTGAAACTTTACTTTTCACTTTTTTTTGGGTGTTGGTCCTGGGGCTTGAACTCAGGTTCTGAGTGTTGTCCCTGAGTTTCTTTTTCTCAGAGATGTTGCTCTACTACTTGAGCCATAGTGCCACTACTGGCTTTTTCTGAACTGGATGCTAATAACTCACACCTGTAATCCTAGCTACTTAGGAGGCTGAGATCTGAGGATCATGGTTTGAAGTCATCTGGAACGGAAAAGTCTATGAGACGATTATCTCCAATTAAGCAGTAAAAAAGCCAGAAGTGGAGCAGTAGTTCAAGTGGTAGAGTACTTGGCTTGAGCAGAAAAGCTCAGGGACAGTGCTTAGGCCCTGAGTTCAAGCCCTAAGACTGGCATGCACCCCCCCCCCCCCCCCCCCCCCCCCGCACACACACACAAGAGCCTCATAGACTTTTCTGTCTGGGCTGGCTTTGAATCACAATCCTCAGATCTCAGCCTTCTGAGTAATTAGGATTTATAGGCATGAGCCACCAGTGCCTGGTTTGTACTGTTTTATTAACCTATGATGTTGAATAAGTTAATGCTTCCCCCTACATCCCCTCCCCACACACTGCGGATTGATCCCTGGGTCTAGACATACAGGACACTTGGGCTGTGACACCTGAGCTATACCCTTTTGTTTGCATTTGTGGGATTACAAACATACAATAGTATGCGTGACTAAATGCGTTTTGTTTTGTTTTTTATGCTGGTACTGAGGCTTGAACTCAAGTTCTCACCCTCTTGCTCAGTTTGCTTGCTAATAGCTGGCACTCTACCACTTGAACCATGCTTCTAGTTCTGCATTTTTCTAGTTAATTAGAAATGGAATCTCACAGATTTCTGCCTAGGCTGGCTTTGAGCTGTCATCCTTCAGATCACAGCTAGAATTACAAGAGTGAACCACTGGTGTCTGGCTTTTTTTTTTTTTTTGTTAGTCGTGGGGCTTGAACTCTGGGCCTGGGCGCTGTCCCTGAGCTCTTCAGCTCAAGGAGAGTGCTCTCCCACATGAGCCCAGTGCCACTTACTGTTTTCTGGTGGTTAATTGGAGATAAGAGTCTCACGGACTTTCCTGCCTGGGCTGGCTTTCAACTGCCATCCTCAGATCTCGGCCTCTTGAGTAGCTAGGATTACAGGCATGAGCCACCAGTGCCTGGCTGGTGTCTGGCTTTTAAGTGCATTTCTGATGTAAGTTTACAGGGGGTTTATTGGGATGCAATCTCATTGTAAGTTTTGCAGCATCTGACTTATTATTATTATTATTATTGTATTGGTCCTGGGGCTGGAACTCAGGGCCTGGGTATGGTCTCTGAGATTCTTTTTCTCCAGGCTAGCACTCTACCACTTGAGCCACAGCACCACTTCCAGCTTTTTTTGAGTAGTTTATTGGAGATAAGAGTCTCATAGATGGGCTGGCTTTGAACTGTGATCCTCAGATCTCAGCCTCCTGAGTAGCTAGCATATGCCACAGGAGCCCAGCTTAACATTTGACATGTTTCTAGACAGTTTTTTTTTATACTTTCATACTGTTTTCATATGTTTGGAATCGTTCTATAATTACCATATAACCTAACCTGCAATTTACACTTAATACTGTTTTTGAATTACAAGTCAGCATTTTTTTTGGGGGGTCCGGTCGTGGGGCCTGATCTCTGGGCCTGGGTGTTGTCCCTCAGCTCTTCAGCTCAAGGCTAGCTCTCTACCATTTGAGCCACAGTGCCACTTCCAGCTTTTTTCTTTTTGCTTATGTGGTGCTGAGGAATCCAACCCAGGGCCTCATGCATGCAAGGCAAGCACTCTACCACTAGTCACCTTCCCAGCCCCCAAGTCAGCATTTTTTTTTTTCTCTTAGCTTTATCTTTTCCATAGCTCCTACAAGGGTGAGAATGTGGCTTACTGGTAGAGTGCTTGTCTAGCATGCATGAAGCCCTGGCTTTGATTCCTCAGTACTACATAAACAGAAAAAGCTGGAAATTTGCACTGTGCTTCAAGTGGTAGCGAGCTAGTCTTGAGTAAAAGAAGCTCAGGGACAGTGCCTAGGGCCTGAGTTCAAGTCCCAGGACTGGCCAACAAAACAAAACATAGCTCCTATTATATTTTATTGTATGCTTTGAGAAAAGAAAGTTATATAGTAGCCTCTTGCTGAGATAAATGACGCATATTCTCCCTGATATGCAGAAGTCAGGTTTAAAATGCAATGGGACATGACAAATTACACAGCATTCTAGACACTCACAGTGAGATCAAATGAGGATAGTTTTAGGAGAAAATCACCAAGTTGTAATACCCAGGCACCTCTTTATATGTATATAAAATATACATACTGAAATGAACTCCAAAAATATGGAAACAAAGGACCTTTTTCCTAATTTTTCCTTTTTCTGATGACTGCCCCTTATATGGTGTATTCACGTGCACTTCTCAGGGAAGGTGGGGGGAGGGCACAGAATTGAGAAAATGGATGAAAAATTACAGCAGCAGAGCTCGCTGGCTGCACTGGACATTGATGAAAGTGAGCTACACAATTCCTGGGTAGAGAAGGGGAGTGGGGAATGGAGAGAATGAGGGAACAGATGATACTATGCAAAAAGAAGGAAATGTACTTACTACCTGACATATGCAAAGGTAATCCTGTTGTATATCACCTCTAAAACAACAATAAAAAAAAAAAAAGCTCTTGCCTTAGCCTTTTTTGCTCTTTCTTTGTCCTCCTATCCTTCTTTCCTTCCCTTCCTTCTCGCCTTCCCTCCCTCCCTCCCTCCCTCCTTCCCTTCCTTCCTTCGTTTCCTGTCTCCTTTCTCCTCTCTCCTGTGTAGCTCAGGCTGGCCTCCAACACACAAGATCCCTCTGCCTTTATAGTCTTTCAGTTACAGATTACAGGTATGGTGCACACCAAGCTCTCAAAGGATCTTGAGTAGCAAGCAGAGCAAGATGTAGGACTAGACAATAGGACTTGCTAGGATAGATGTTTTAATTCAATATGAAGTAAACAGAAAGGACAAAAAATCATCAGTAACCTAGCTTCTGTTTTTCTTTGTAGCTGGAAAAGGATTTTGGTCTGAGATGCTGGGCGTTGGGGACTTCTATTATGAACTTGGCGTCCAGATTATCGAAGTATGCCTGGCCCTGAAACACCGGAATGGAGGTGAGGGTGGCTGGGTCCTCAAGTCTGGTCTCTGGGCTTTTCTGAGGCCCAGGAGGGAGGGTGGGGAGGGATAGTGAGAGATTTTCTTTTCACCATCCTGAAGTCTTCAGGACTTCAGTGTGTTGAAATACAGGTTTCATGCTGTTGAATCCATGGCAGGTCTTCATGGCCACAGATAAATAGAATTATGTAGTTATCTCTAAAGATCTTCGACAGTGCTACAAGTTAAAAGACAACTCCAAACAAGTTACAGATCATTGGCTTGTAAGTAGACACTAGTCTTGAGCAAGAAAAGAAAATATATGAATATTAATATATGCAGTAGACCCCCTTGGTGGCATGTTATAAAGACTGCGAAGGAAAACTGCCATTTCTCAGGATGCAGAGTTCAGTGCTGTACTGAGAATGCTTGGATCATTGTGTTTATAAAGCCACCAGTTTCTGCTAAAGACATGGCACCTTTAAATCTAAAATTTGATCACTTAAGCACATTGTGTACCATTTTTGACTTGGGAAGACCCTACCCTACTTGTTTGTTGGGCACTATTTGCTTTTATTTTTAGTTTTATTGTTTTAATTTTGGGAGGTTGGGGGCACAATATGGTCTTTCTTGAACTTACCCACCAGAGTAGAAATAATGTCTCTGCCAAATCAAATGTGGTAACTATAATTTCTGCATTGCAATTACAATCCAGTGTTTTAAAAATTGACAACCCTGCTCGGGAATCAATAGCTTTTTTGAAGCCACAGTAACACAAGTATGGTTAAGACTCAAATGCAGAAATTTGGCTGGTTGGAAAGCTGATAAAAATTCCAACATGCTCCAGGGGAACTACAGAAAGGCAAAATTGTGATTTTTCACGGAGATAAGAGTTTACTGGAATCCCACCTCTGGACAGCTGTTAAGAGTATTTAAGGTCCTGAGGTAACAAGGAATCCAGGCATGAAGGGGTGGGGGAACAGCTGGCCCACAGGCCATGTAAGGGAGTCAAAGTCATTTGGTACATGATGAGGCAGACATGTAGTTCTTGTTGGCTGCCAGAAGCCTGTCTGCCTGTATTGATAATTTTGTATGGCTCTTAATGATGGTATAAAGCCCTTGGCTATGAAAAGTTCCCAAACCCTGCTAGACAGTCTTCTGTTGTCCTTTCTTCTCAATCAGAGATTTGTGAATGTGGGGGATGACATCACCACCAGCAGTTGTAGCCTTGATGACAGTCCGATTCTTCATCTCCACAAATAGCAAGTTGCAAGGGATGAGGGGTAATATGCTTTACCTTTAAATCTTTCCGTGCTTTTCCTGCCAGTTCAGGCACCTCTGTGGTGAAGTACTCTGGGATGGCAGTTGATAGCAGCAGTCATGCACGCACACCCACAATGGTTGTCCTAGATTTCAGTTGTGGATGAATATGTCCAACAGGGAACTGCAAGTTAAGTAGCTGAGAGTGGGAAATGGCCTTTATTTTGGCCTTCCCAGAGTCCTTCCCAGCTTTAATTCCATTTGGAATTCTGCTGAAGTTCACACAAGAAAGGCAGAGAAAAAGCTGGTCTGCCACACAGCAAGGTCTCACCACCTGTTCCCATCATGATTTAAACAAACTGACAACGATCTAACAGAGCTTCACGTGCAATAAGCTGTGTAACATAGGCCTGGAAATTGAAAATTTTGTTTTGAAAAAAAATTTTTTGGACCATGGTGGGGTTTGAACTCAGGACCTCACACTTGGTAGGTAGCCACTCTTACCACTTGAATCATATTCTAATTTCTTTTTCTTTTTAAAAGTTAGTATTATTGTGTCTGCATTTGGCCAAACCACAGGTAATAAATCTGGAATGATTTCCTGTATAGCTTTTCAAAGATACTGCTACCTTTGCTTTTAGATTTTAGTATCTCCTATTGAAGTTCTAATGAGGCCTCAGACCCCATCTCTGGCCAGTTATTTTATGTAAATAATTAATTTTAGTTTTATTGAGTCAGGGTCTTACTATGTAGCCCAAGCTGGCCTCAAAACCATCGTCTTCCCTCAGCTTCCCCAGTTCCTGGATTACAGGTGTGTGCCATCATACCCAGCTTGCCAGTTACTTTAGAAGAAAGGGAAAGAAATTTACTAGAATGCTATTTTTACTACTTGTAAAAAACTACTGGAAAGAAATAACTGGGCATTTATTTAAATTAGTGGCAGTCATAAAGGTAATCTTCATTTGCTTTCTGTTCCCTCTACAACAGGTCTGATAACTCTGGAGGAACTACATCAACAAGTGTTGAAAGGAAGGGGCAAATTCGCCCAGGATGTTAGCCAGTAGGTCTTGTTTTCCAACCCTTTTGAGTACAGAAAGAGGGGGGTGTTGTGGTGGTGATGGTGTTGTTGGTGGTGGTGTATGTGTGTGCGCACATGTGCAGTCCTCCATCCTGGGGCTTGAACTCAGGACCTGGACGCTGTTCAAGAGCTCTTTTGCTCAAGGCTAGTGCTCTTATCATTTTGCAAGGCAAGCACTCTACCACTGAGCCACCTTCCCAGCCCAGTAAATTTTTTTTTTTTTTTTTTTGGTCAGTCATGGGGCTTGAACTCTGGGCTTGGGTGCTGTCCTTGCGCTCTTCAGCTCAAGGCGAGCACTCTACCGCTTGAGCCACAGTGCCACTTTGCTCTACCATTTTGGACCACAGCACTACTTCTGGGTTTTAGATTTTCTGCACAGGCTGGTGTTGAACCACTGTCCTCAGATCTCAGCCTCCTGGGTAGCTAGGATTATAGGCAAGAACCAGCAACATCCTGCTGAAACATCTCTTTTAATGAGATTGTCATATTGCTCAGCGCTGGGTCTTTAGCCAGAGAACTTTCTGGAGCCATTAAGGAGATCATGGGGAGTGCCCAGTTTGTGCCATGTGATATTGATGGCCACCACCTTCATGACATCATAGATGACATTAATAGTGATGTGACATTAATAGTGATGCAGTGGAATGCCCTGGTAGTATAAGAGAAGCTATTTCAATAAAAGATGATCTGACAAAAAAAAAAATTAGGCTGAAAGTATGGCTGAAGTGGTAAAACGTGTCTAACAAGCATAAAGTCCTGAGTTCAGACTCCAGTATTACCAAAACAATGTCTTTAACCATAAAGTTGGCAGTCCTGGCTTGAATTTCCAAGCAATCAGGTGTATTAACCCCTTTAGAAATGGATGAACGTTCTTTAGTCTGCTACAGTTCACAATACTCGGCTCACTCACCTGATGGGCTATAGTAGGTTTATTTTGACCTGTTTGGAGTTGGAATCACTGACTACTGAGTAGGATAGCCCAACTCCTCTACCATCCATGGTCTTTTTTCTTTTTTTCTTTTGGTGCCTGTATTGGGGTTTGAACTCAGGGCCTGGGCTGAGCTTCTTTTAGCTCAAGCTAGCACTCTACAACTTGAGCCACAGCACCGCTTCTGGCTGTTTCTGTTTATGTAGTGCTGAGGAATCAAACCCAGGGCTTCATGCATGTTAGGCAAGCACTGTACAACAAAGCCATGTTCCCAGCCCTGAGGACTTATTCTTGCTTGGCTTTTTCACTTAAGGCTGGTGCCTTTACCACTTGAGCCAAATGTCCACTTCCAGCTTTTTGGTGGATAATTGGGCTTTCTGCCCAGGCTGGCTTTGAGCCAAGATCCTTAAATCTCAACCTGAGTAGCTAGGATTACAGGCATGAAACACTGGTGCCCAGCTTTAACTTGCTGTTTTACTAATATAGGTGAGTGTGTGCAGCCTTTATTTTGCGTCAAGTATCCTTCCTGGGCAGAGCTGAAACTGGGTTGCCAAGGGTCTTTTTTTTTTTTGGTAGGTTGTGGGGCTTGAACTCACAGCCTGAGCACTGACCTTGAGCTCTTTTTGCTCAAGGCTATTGTTCTACCACTTTGAGCTACAGTGCCCCTTCCAGATAAGAATCTCATGGACTTTCCTGTCTGGGCTGGCTTTGAACTGAGATTCTCAGATCCCAGCCTCCTGAGTAGCCAGGATTATAGGTGTGAGCCAGTGGTATCCGGCCTGCCAACCAACCATCTTCAAACTGTTCTTTCTTACCTCAGGGACGATCTCATCAGGGCCATCAAGAAACTAAAGGCACTGGGCACTGGCTTCGGCATCATCCCTGTGGGCGGCACTTATCTCATTCAGTCTGTTCCAGCTGAGCTTAATATGGATCACACTGTGGTGCTGCAGCTGGCAGAGGTACTGGTGTGCTTGCTTCCAGACAGTGCAGGGGGCATCCTGGGGTGGGAGTCAGGAGCAATCTGGCCTCCTCCTTGTCACTCAGGTCTTTTGCGCAGAGATTGTTTTATAGATGAACTAAGGCGTGTGCTCATTTGGCAGTCATTTATTGAGCAGCTGCAGTGCCAAGCACTGGGCTGGGCTGTGGAGCAGAGAGAGGTGGGATATACTCCTTGCTCTCGAGGAGCAGTCTTAGGGAGACAGCCATTCTTAGCACTACATTGTGAATTCTAAATTTTGCCTCTCATCTCCACATTCCTCAGCATGCCTGCGGCTTCCTCCAAAAGCCCATTATGTATTTGTAAAAGATGTTCTGTTTTCTTAACTCTAATATAAAATGCAACTAAAAGGGGAGGAGGCTTTTATATTGGTGGACGGTTAGGGTAAGGCAGGGTCAGGGGTAAATAGTTTAGATTAATAGTTTATCCCCATTCTATATGAATTGATCATTCCCAGTCTTACACACATTGGTGTGAAGTCCAGCCTAACACCTTGGAACCTACTTAAGACAACCCACCAAACTCTATTCTCCCTGAAAGTTACTTGTCTCTTAGTGCTGGGCTCGAGGGAACATGCACTCAACTCAGTCCCCATTCTCCTTTAGAAAAATGGGTACGTGACGGTCAGTGAAATCCAAGCCAGTCTTAAATGGGAGACTGAACGAGCGCGGCAAGTGCTGGTATGTGACTGAATGGCCCAGAACACATGGGCCCTGGTTGGGAGGTGGGCTGCACATGGGCAGGCATTTTAGTCTTGCTCTGCTGTTTCCACACTTGGAGTAAGGCTGGCATTTTTCATGGCACTCAGAAGGTAGACTACTTGAGGGTCCTCTGACCCTGGAACTGATAGTCAGGGGCTTAATACAATTTGTATTGAAAGCAGCATTACAGAGTGAGGGGAATTAATAACTGCTTGTGGTGATTACACATTTATAACAATACATTAAATATATTGCATAATATGTATGACAGTGATGGAAGACTGATGTGGAAATGGAGCAGTATGAGAATGTAGCTGCTCTGGCTTCAGTTACTGTTTTCCTTATCCAGGCAATTTGGCATCTGTAAAATGGGAGGACATAAATATCACTCTCAACAGTATTGGGCAGAAACAGCTTGTCCTGTGTATTTCCAGCCTAGGAGCCGTGAGTCCATTCTAGTATAAATAAGGTCCTTCCCATCTGTTCCCAGCAAGTTAACTCACAGCCAGCCAGAACACTACTCTCCCTTCTGATGCAGGGAGATGCAATGATTTCCTCAAGTTGTGGCCCTGCGTTTCCACTACCTCCATTTTGCCTTGGCTTTCTCTCTCCTGCCTAGACGGAAGGTTAAATGGCTTCGGTTTTTTCCACGCTACAGGCCAAGGACAGAGGCCAACAGATTATTCCAGTATGGTTGCAAATGCATGAAGGCACATGTAGGTTGTTTGAAAACCTCACTGAAGCCAAAATAGGTTTGGGGATATAGCTTCTTTCTCAGATTTCTCTTCTTCCTCCCCATTCAGGAACACCTGCTGAAGGAAGGGCTGGCCTGGCTGGATTTGCAAGCCCCTGGGGAGGCCCACTACTGGCTGCCAGCTCTCTTCACAGACCTCTATTCCCAGGAGATTACTGCAGAGGAGGCCAGAGAAGCCCTCCCTTGATGGAGTGTGGAGGGACACACAGCAGCAGCTAGAAGAGGGAGGAAAATCATGGTGAATAAACCTGGACAATTTTGTTTATAAAAGAAAAAAGTTCCAAGTTTTTCTTTCTTCCCCCAGTATTTTATTTTTTTAAAGTGCCTTCACATTGCATTGGTTTTTTTTTGGAGGAAGCCTCATTTATCCAGTAGGCTAACCTGAGTAACACAGGTAACAGCAAGCACATCTGAAATACTTGCATAGAACATCTACAAATTTGTGGAGGAACTGGGCCTGGAACACAAGCTGTGTCTTGGCTAGACAGGGCCTAGTCTTTCTGTAGCAGGTACAATTTCCTCTCTAAGTCCAACTTCCAATTCATGTTCCTAATCATATTAGCAGGCCCTCACGAACCAGTCACTCTGATCTGAGTCTCTCTCTTTCAGCTTCCTGTGTATGGCTCGTGGCTTTAGACTGACTGGGGCTTGGCTTTGTGAAGGAAACCGAAGCTAGGTGTTGAAATGGTGGCTAGGCTGGAGGAAAAAAAAAAAGCAATGAAACTTGAAGGGAACTGAACAATCAGCAAATTTGTTCCTCAAGATTCCCTCCCTTCAAGTCTTTCTCCTCTCCCACACTAGGCCCATCTAGCCTCAGTGGTGGAAAAGGAACCTTACTGTAAATCGACTGCTTTTCCCTACACATTTCCTCAACTTCATAGATAATAAACCAAAGTGATTTACCAAGGGCCACCAGCTTAGGCAGTGCCAAGGCTGGGACCTAGGTCCCAAAGCTCATACTGTACTGCATCACTGCTTTGTACAGTACAGGCTGGCAAGACATAATGTGTGTAGATATTTTCTCCTACACGTGGTCAGCCAAGAGGAGAAAATTTCTGCCCCAGAACGTTATGGTTCCTACAGCAAGTAGGCGGTTACAAGGGAAGAGGCCGAAGTTTATGGTTTCTAGTCCTCAGGGTCTGATGCTTCAGCAATTCTGGTTTCATAACTGAAATTCAGCAGCTTTCCCATACCAAGACAACCTTCCTTAGCAAATATGCCTGGGCATAGCTCTACCTCTGCCTATTCTCACAGGACCTGCTCACTCCCCCCCGAGCTTCCTTTCTCTGGAAGCCACCAAGGCCAAAGTGGCTTTCCTCTCACTGACTCCCAGAGCCATAACTTCTAAATTGGGCCAGCTTTCAGTAAATCTGGTATTCCTGCTCCCTTCCCTCCTCCCCCAGACAAGCCAGCTCTTCAGATCCCAGACCTAGGTGAGGTGTGGTGGGTGAGATGATCCCATTCTTCCTTTCCATTAAACCCTCCCACACCCACAGGCGCTTCCTCCTTCTGCCAAAACAAACTTTATTGCACCAAAAAGAAAAAAAAAACTTCATTTATGTACAGTCAGATATAAAGACATCTCTTTGACTCCTGTGCATATATTTTCTCAACTTAAGATTAGGGCATAAAAGTCAGGCTGCTATGCCAGACATGCTCTGCCCCATGGCAGGGCCAAGGAGAAGATTGTCACTTGAAAGTGGGAACACTTAAGTGGATGACAGACAATACTGGACCCACAGACCAAGGGCATTCTTCTCGGCCCTGGACTAGCTCTGGGAATGGAAGAGGAAAATTGGAAGCAGGGTCCCTTTTTGAGTCTCTACGTGAACAAACTCAGGCTTCAGATATCCAAGATAAACAAGTTCCCCAAGCACACCACACTGTCTACTTCCTTTGCTTCCTGCCCTCTCAAGTAGGATGGTGCCCTTTGTGCCCTATCTCCTTCTACTTATTTCCCCAGCATCCCCATGATCCATATGGCAGAGACCTTCAGGTAAGCAAGGCAGGGAGGCATCATAGTCTCCCTTCTGTGTTTCTGGATGGAATAAAGCCCTGCACCACATGGATCACCGTTCCCTACTGGGCATCCCAATGGTAAGAATCTGCAAGTTTGGGGGAGAACAAATCAAACAGGAAGGATGGACTCCCTTGGTGTCCAAGTTACAGGGCATCCGAAGCACATTTTTCTGAGCCAACCAACTAAAGCATCACTGCAGCTAAACACAGAAGCAACACAGCCAGGCAAACACCCAATCAGAGCCAGTGACAAAGAGCAGCCGGGAGGGGATCAGGGAGTAGTCCCAGCTCCAATCCCCTTCTGCCACTGGCTACCATTGCTTCCCACAAATCCCCAGGGGTGAAGTGAGGAGGAGGACTATCGGCTGGGGTGAAAATACACAAGGACAGCCAAACAAATTACAATAAAGACTAGCATCAGTCTCCCCACTGTGTCCCACCCTCGAGAAATACCCTCATTGACTAGTACTCATGAAAATCTGTAAGGACTATTCTATGTAGTGGCTCTAATACCATACACACTGCACCGGCCTGCGTCAGGAACTTTTCAAATCAGTGATTGTGGGAACAGACAGTACTTTCAGGCTTCTTACGGTGCCTGGGTAGGCTTCACCAAGACCTGGGTTAGTCCCAGGCCTATTTTACCTTGTGTCTGAAACCTAAAATGGAGGAAATGGAGGGAGGGGAAAAAGGTGCTCAGGTGCTAGGTAAAGCTTACTGATCAGCAGCCTAGACTCCACCACTGTTCCTTCTCTTTGGTCTGTCTAGAACAGTGACTATAAATTAGGAAAAACAAAATTATGCTGGCCTGTGGGAAATAACATGGGAGGGGAGAGAGGGACGAAAAGGGCATTGGGGAGCCCTGCTTCAAGATTGAATATGAACAGAAACACCCAGACAGCTTAAATGTCACAAGACAGCCCCCACCCCAAGTTCCCTTCCAGATACCCCCGTAAGTCACTTGGGCACACTCCCTCTTGGAACTGCAATTTGTCTTCTCTCCTTAAGGAGCTGGCCCTGCGGAGAGGTGTGATGGTTGTTCTGTTTTGCCAGAGGCCTTTACCCCGGGTGCTCCTATAAAGGTACCTTGGCCCTGATTCAGGATGAACACAGCCCCAGGTGCTCCAGCGCCAAGGAGGTCAGACTGGGAACCCCCCCATTCCCACACTCTGGGATCTGAGCTTGCTCATTTCTTGCCATCTTGCAAGATGACGTCACGTTTGGAGGGAGATACACGGTGTGCCTCTCCATTCCTGGGGTGGGGGAAAGGGACTCTGCTGGGACTCTCAAGTTGGGGGAGGGAAGAGGGGGGTGGGGTCTAAACCCTCAGGCTCCCGTGCAGGTCTGTCTCTGTCCCAGATGAGCTGCTATCAGAGTCCATTTCAGCGTTCTCATTGTGGAGCCTCTCCAGCACTTTCTGACGAATCAGTCCCAGCCGCATCAGGAGGGACTGGTAGTCAAAGTGGCCTCGCTTCTCTCCAAAAGGGTCCTGCAAATAAAAGCAGACAAGGGAATTGAATGTTTAAGCATGGGTGGCTCAGCCTAGAGAGAACAGCTTTGGACCCAAGTGAAATACAAACTCACTTTCTAAACCATGAGAAGAAAAAACCTGAGCAGGGGCTGGGAAGGTGGCTCAGTGGTGGAGTGCTTGCCTTGCATGCATGAGGCCCTGGGTTCCATTCCTCAGCAGCACATAAGCAGAAAAAGCCGGAAGTGGCGCTGTGGCTCAAGTGGTAGCGTGCTAGCCTTGAGCTGAAGAGCTGAGGGACAGTGCCCAGGCCCAGAGTTCAGGCCCATGACCAACCAAAAAAAAAAAAAACCTTGAGCAGTTACAAATGCTGCGGCACACTTGCTGCCCCAGCCTCAGCTTGGGCTGACATTGAAATGTTTGCATTCAGCCGGGTACTAGTGGCTCATGCCTGTAATCCTAGCTACTTTACTCAGGAGGCTGAGTTCTGAGGATGAAGTTTAAAGCCAGCCTGGGCAAGGAAGTCCATGAGACTTATCTCCAATAAACTTTCAGAAAGTTGGAAGTGGAGCAATAACTCACATGGTAGAGCACTAGCCTTGAGCACAAAAGCTCGGGGACAGCACCCCGGCAGAGTTCAAGTTCTAGAACCCCGCCCCCCAACAACCCTTCCAGCGGCCTCCCCCCCCCCCACACCAAATGCCAATAATACAGAAAGACGGAGACATTCTATGAGAGGTGGGCTATCATTATTTGTGGGGGGATTTCACATGGGCTTCTGGAAATCAATGAGACAGCTAGAAAAGTTCAATACCTACTCTATAATCATTTAAGTATGCCTGTTTCCAACTAATCTCTAAAACCAAAGGGAATAATCATCCTTTATTTGCTATATGCAGGTATAGAAGCAAAAGTTCTAACTTCCAGATAAGCACCTGAACTCTTCCCCAGAGTTCATGTCATGACATGACATGACATCTTGGCAATCTCATCTAGGTTTCTGGACACTGCTCCAGGGCTACCTGGCTTTGATCTTTCTTAGTCTCTGTGATTTGAGATCAAACAGTATGGAAAAGTTTAACTGTCCTCAAACAATAAAATATGGGGAGCTGGATGCTGGTGACTCACACATGTAATCCTACCTACTCAGGAGGCTGAGATCTGAAGATCCACAGTTCAGGCAATAAAGTCCATGATTCTAAAGATTCTAAAGCTGGAAGTATAGCTGTGACTCAAGTTCTAGAGTGCTAACCTTGAGCATAAAAGCTCAGGAATAATCCCTAGGACCAAAGTTCAAGCCCCAGGAACTGCACAAAACAAAAACCAAACAACCAAATAAAACAAATGAAACATACCAAAAAAAGAACCATGGGTTGGGGACTGCAGTGCTTAATGCCTATATAATTCTATCTACTCAAGAGACCCAGCCTCAAAACTAGATGGGGGCAGAGTGCCAGCCCTAAGCAAGAAAGCCAAGTGAGAACTCAGTCTTGAGTTCAAGCCACAATACCAAAAAAAAAAAAAAAAAGTTTTAAGTACAATATAAGAACTTCAGCAGCACACTGCAGGGTTCAAGGTAAAACCTCTTTGCATGACAGTCACAAAAAGCTACACAATTTTCAATAGTCTGTCCTCTTTGCAGCTCACACAAAAAAATGCATTCCACTTTTTCTTTTTTTAGTTCTAAGGACAGAACCTAGAGCTTTGTGCATTTCTGTACTGGTTCTGGGGCTTGAACTCAGAGCCTGGGTACTATCCCTGAGATGCTTTACTACTTGTGCCACAGCCTTACTTCTGACTTTTTTGGTAGTTAATTGGAGATAAAAGTCAAACCATCTCTTTTCTAGCTAAGACACCAATGAGGGACCCAGCCAGAGACATAGAAGTGACTCTGGACAGAAGAACTGATCTGAAATTTGGTCAGTAAGAATCTCTTCCCTCCCTGTGTGCCAGTGGCACATGACTGTAATCCTTGTTCTCAAGTGACTGAGATCTGGAGAACTAAGGTTCAAGCCCAGGCACAAATCAGTGAGACTCTTGTCTCCAAAAATACCTGCAAAAAAACAGGGCTGTATTGGCTCACTCCTATAAAACTAGCTACTTAGGAGACTGAGATCTGAGGATCTGGGTTTGGAATCTATGGTGGCAGACAAATCTTCTACTTTTTTCTCCAGCTAACCAACAAAAAAGCCAGAAACTAGAGGCCTGGATCAAGTGGTAAAGTACCAGACAGGAACAACAACCAAAAAATTCCAATCAACACTGAGAACATGAGGCTCAGAGTTCAAACCCCACCATAAGCACATAAACAAACCAACACACAAACACAAATGCAATGCAGGCTGAAAGTGTGATTCAAGTAATGAGTGTCATCTGAGCAAGCAAGCAAGCAGAGAAAATGTGAGGCCATGTTTAAACTCTGGTACTGCGTCCACCTCCCAACCATATAATAGAAAGGAACTTCTTAATTAGGTAGGTGTGGTGGCGCATTTATATGGGTGATGGCATTTATATGGGAAGTGGAAGCAGGAGTACTTCAAGTTTAAGGCCAGCTCATGAAAAATGTAAGACCCTGGCTCAAAAAATTAAAAAAAGGGAACTGGGAGTGGCTCAAGGGATAGAGTATTTGTCTGACATGTCTGAGGTTCTGGGTTCTACTTCCTAGTACCACAAACAACAAAAACAACAACTTTTTTCTCTTCCTATACTAGGATTTGAACTCAGGGCCTCACATGTGCTTAACCTGCTGGCTGGGATGGTACTCCACCATTTGAACCATACCTCCAGCCCAGCTTCTTGCTGGTTATTTTGCAGGATTCTCCCAGGCTTTTCTGCTTAGGCTGACTTCAAACTGTGTGACCTTTCAGATCTTAGCCTCCCAAGTAGATAGGATTATAGGCACAAGCCACCACTTCTAAAACAAGAACCTCTTTATTTTTTGGTGGTCATGAGGCTTGAACTCTGCATGCTGTCCCTGAACAATTCAGCTCTATCACTACCACTTGAGCCACAGCATCACTTCCGGCTTTATCTGTGGTGCTGAGGAATCAAACCCAGGGCCTCATGCATGTGAGGCAAGCATTCTACAACTGAGCCACCTTCCCAGCCCCAAGAACCTCTTTATTAAAAGAAGCCCCAACCTGTCTATATTTTGAGTAACTAATCCAAATTAGCCCGGAACTTACCCTGAATTTTGACTCAGCCTCCTAGGTACCAGATTTACAGGCATGTGCCATCACACTCTCCCCACAACTGCATTCTTACTGGAAGCAAGATCACATCTCCCAAGTAAAGACAAAATGAACTGTTAATTGGCTATCACTTCTAGAAGAGAACTGAACATCCATGATTTGTTCGAACTACCTTTCTGTGATCCCTTAGGGATAGGGAAAAAATTTCAGGAGTAACTGTCATCATCCCTGAGATTCAGAGTGGTTGAAGATTATTGAGCAAAAAAGAATACTTCCTGGAGAAGAGGATGATTCAAATTACTCTGAGTACCTACTTTATGCCACGAACTAGGAACCAATTGTACATGACTTCAAACCAGTCAGTCTCTTCTCTGGGTTTCAATTCCTCAAATGACACAGGTTCCTTTAAGCTGTGCTATTCTCCAAGATGTGGATATTAACTTTAGGGTGTGGGGATTTCACATGATTTTCTGTGAGGCTTCTAGAATTAGCAGCAGAGGCTGTATTACCTGCATAGTCTGGCCTTGGAGGTGCAGGCGATCTTTGCAAGCTACCTCATAGAAGTCATAATATTCCAGGAAGGACTTTTCCATCACCCCTCTGAAAAATAAGTAGAGAAGTTAGAAACATTGAGGCAAATCTTCCTTTCACTTCTGAATCTTAATGTCAAATTACACAGCCAGAGTTCCTAAGGCCAGATTTTGTTTCCCACACAGATCTTTAAATGGAAAAACAGATGTTTGAGATAGCTCATTTCCCTTATAACTCAGAAATCACAAAACGAAAAGTCTGTAATACTCATCAATTGAATCCCAACCCTAACTCATGCCGTGCTCAGCTCTATAGTTTCCAAAGGTCTTCCCAAGCCTAAATCCTACTCAAAATCTCCTAGGAAGTTTAATTACAACTTTGTTTACTGAGGTCTAACACTCAGAAATAAACAACACTAAGAAATAGGTTTATTATGAAATGTTCCCTCCCTCACTGTCTATGCAACAGTTAGTATGAAGCCTTCATCAAATTGGAGGCTTCCTAAAGGCATGAACTGTCTCTCCCACCACTCTTCCCACTGGGACTCTTCAACAACTGAGAAACTCTCTGAACTTCCTCTTGGGTAATCCACATCTCTTTAAAAGCATGAGCCAGGACAGATATGGTGGTGTACTCGTGTAATATGGCAGCACTCAGGAGGCAGAGGCAGGAGGATTGAGATTGAAGCCAACCTTGCACTACATAGACCCTGTCTAAAAATAAAACAAGGGCTGGGGCACTTAAGCAAATGGCAGGACACTAAGTATGCCAAGCTCTTGGTTTGATCTGAACTACCAAGGAGGTAAAAAAATGTATGAACTACATTTTTCCTTTTCTATCTCCCTCAACACTGGATTCCACTCCAAAGGCCCTCAGTCATAGCAGGCCCTTTTAACACATACCGTAGGGGCTCAGGGCAGGGACATTTTCCTTCCATCATATCACAGACTGCAACTCTGATGGTCTCATGCCGGATACATTCATTGTAGTTTTTGCTGTCTCCTGGATGTCTTTCCTGTAATTTGGAAGATGCCATAAAATCCAAAAACAAAATTTATGCAGAAAGAAGCACCAATGGGAAGAGGCTTCAAAGGTAGTACCAGGAATGTGATATAAGCTATGACATTTTCCCCTACAGCATGAAGAACTAAGCTTTCTTTTCTTTTTTTTTTTTTTTTTGGTTGGTCATGGGGCTTGCACTCTGGGCCTGGGCACTGTCTTTCAGCTCTTCAGCTCAAGGCTAGCAGTCTACCACTTGAGCCATACCGCCACTTCCAGTTTTCTGGTGGTTTATTGGAGATAGGAGTCTCATGAACTTTCCTGCCCAGGCTGGCTTTGAAACATGTTCCTTAGATCTCAGCCTCCTGAGTAGCTAGGATTATATGCACGAGACACTGATGACCAGCTAAGCCTTTATTTTTTGAGAACCTTGGCTTCCCCACATATGCAAACACTCATTCTATTAAGGATCTTCTGGCCTATAATCAATGTACTAGATCCATCAAATTTTCTTCCATCAGCTGGGCATGGTGGCAGACACCTGAATCCCAGCCCTAAAGAGGCTGCGCTGGCAGATTTCAAGGCCTAGGCCAGCCTGAACTATATAGCAAGGCTCTATTTCTAGAATGAAAATTGTTGAACCTATCAGGTAAAGATTAAAAGGAAAACCACCACATACAGTAGACCCTTGCAATGCACGGGTATATAGTTCCACGGAGAAAACCAAAAATACTTAAGATTCATAGTGCTCACTATTATACACTGCAGATGTTTGATTCACTTCTCCAATAATGCTGCCCAACTTCTGCTAAATACATGCTGCCTTTCAACAAATCTCAAGCCAGGTACTGATGGCTCACACCTGTAATCCTAGCTATGCAAGAAGCTGAATTTTGAGGATCATAGTTTGAAGCCAGCCTAGACAGAAAAAGTCTGTGAGTCTCTTATGTCCAATTAACTATTAAAAAGCCAGAAATGAAGATGTAACTCAAATGGTAGAACACTAGTCTAGGGCAAAAAAGCTAAGGGACAGGGGCTGGGAAGGTGGCTCAGTGGTAGAGCGCTTGCCTTGCATGCCTGAGGCCCTGGGCTCCATTCCTCAGCACCACATAAGCAAAAAGAAAAAAGCCGGAAGTGGCGTTGTAGCTCAAGTGGTAGAGCACTAGCCTTGAGTTCTAGAGCTGAGGGACAGCGCCCAGGCCCAGAGTTCAGACCCCACGACTGGACCCCCCTTCCCCCCCCAAAAAAAGCTAAGGGACAGCACCCAGGACTCAAATTCAAGCTACAGTATCAATGTACACACGTGTGCTTGTGCATACCACTCCCACCCCCCCACCCCCCGCCTTGCCACACACACACTTTTTGCTTCAAACTTTTTTTTTTTTTTTTTTGTCGGTCGTGGGGCTGGAACTCTGGGCCTGGGCGCTGTCCCTCAGCTCTTCAGATCAAGGCGAACGCTCTACCACTTGAGCTACAGCGCCACTTCCTGCTTCAAACTTTTATCTTGCTTTTGGGGAGGTATATCTTTACAAAGTTAAGGATAGGTAAACACTCAGAAGCAGATCACACAATGACTTAACTCACAATACTAGAGGACCGACTAAGCTGTGTATCATGCGTGGAAATTCAAGTTTTGTTTTTGAAAATCATTCAGTTCATTTCTTCCTTTAAGACTGTTTGATAAGCCGGGCGCTGGTGGCTCACGCCTGTAATCCTAGCTACTCAGGAGGCTGAGATCTGAGGATCACGGTTCAAAGCCAGGCCGGGCAGGAGAGACCGTGAGACTCCTATCTCCAATAAATCACCAGAAAACCGGAAGTGGCGCTGTAGCTCAAGTGGTAGAGTGCTCGCCTTGAGCTGAAGAGCTGAGGGACAGCGCCCAGGCCCAGAGTTCAAGCCCCATGACTGACAAAAAAAAAAAAAAATGACTGTTTGATAGGGCTGGGAAGGTGGCTCAGTGGTAGAGCGCTTGCCTTGCATGCATGAAGCCCTGGGTTCGATTCCTCAGCACCACATAAGCAAAAAGAAAAAAGCCGGAAGTGGCGCTGTGGCTCAAGTGGTAGAGCGCTAGCCTTGAGCTGAAGAGCTGAGGGACAGCTACCAGGCCCAGAGTTCAGGCCCCACGACCAGACCCGCCCCCCCCCCCCAAAAAAAAAAGACTGTTTGATAATATATATGGTGCCTAAAACTGTTTTTAATTTTTTTTCCTCTGGTCCTGAACTCAGGCCTGGGCACTGTCCCTGAGTCTCTTTGTGCTCAAGGCTAGAGCTCTACCACTTGAGCCAGAGCACCATATCTGGCTTTTTTTTTGGTTGTGAGGCCTGAACTCTGGACCTAGGTGCTGTCCCTCAGCTCTTCAGCTCAAGGCTAGCACTCTACCACTTGAGCCACAGCGCCACTTCCAGCTTTTTTCTATTTACATAGTGATGAGGAATCGAGCCCAGGGCCTCACGCATGCAAAGCAAGCGCTCTACCACCTTTCCAGCCCTTCTGGCTTTTTCTGAGTAGTTTATTGGAGATAAGAGTGCCATGGACTTTCCTGCCCAGGCTGTCTTTGAACTGTGATCCTCAGATCTTAGCATCCGAAGTAGTTAGGATTATAGGCAAGAGCCACCAATACCGTTTAAAATTGTGTTTTTTAAAGTGTTCAAGTTGGGGCTGGAAAGGTGGCTCAGTGGTAGAGCGCTTGCCTTGCATGCATGAGGCCCTGGGTTCGATTCCTCAGCACCACATGAGCAAAAAGAAAAAAGCCGGAAGTGGCACTGTTGTTCAAGTGGTAGAGTGCTAGCCTTGAGCTGAAGAGCTGAGGGACAGTGCCCAGGCCCAGAGTTCAGGCCCCACGACCAGACCAAAAAAAATAAATAAATAAAGTGTTCAAGTATGACAATATTCTATTTGTGTTTTCACCATTCAAAGCGCTATTTAGTGAAACTAATGTGCATAGTTTTCTCTTTTCTTTTTTTTTTGCTGGTCTCTGGACTTGAACTCTGGGCCTGGGTGTGTTCCTGAGCAACTTTTGCTCAAGGTTAGCATTCTACCACAGCTCAACTTCTCGCTTTTGCTGTGATTGGAGCTAAAAGTCTCACAGATTGTCCTGCCCAGGCTGGCTTTGAACTGTGATCCTCAGATCTCAGCCTCCTGAGTAGGATTACAGGCATGAGCCACGGGAGCCAGGAAGGCTACATAGTCTTTAACTCCTATTTCCTAAATGGGAGCAGGAATGTTTCTCTCTTTCCCATTTGTTTCTAGTTAACCTTGCTATGCTAAATTCCATTTCTTTCTATTTAACCTTGCTATACAAATTCTTGCTAAAACAAACAAAAATGAAAATAATACATACAATAGAACAGGCTTACTAGTTGGACAATTGCG
Source organism: Dipodomys merriami (assembly GCF_024711535.1). NCBI lineage: Eukaryota > Metazoa > Chordata > Mammalia > Rodentia > Heteromyidae > Dipodomys > Dipodomys merriami. Next base: position 30,777,480 of record NW_027203270.1, on the reverse strand, counting down.
GTTCATGTCTATAATCCTAGTTACAAGGAGGGTAAGACCTGAGAACTGTGGTTCAAAGCCACCCTTCAGAAGGTTGAGACTCTTTAACTCCAATTAACTACTAAAAAGCTGGAAGCAGAGTTACGGTTCAGGTGGTACAGCATCAGCTCTGAGTAAAAAAGCTAAGGAAAATGCCCAGGCCCTGAGTTTAAGCTCTAGTACCAGCATGGGGGGGGGGGGGGGAGGGGGAGGGTTTGGTAGGGAGGAGTAAGGGGATGAAAAATGCCATCAATTAGTAAAAGATGCTTCACGGTGTCAGGCTCAGGCAGCTTACATCTGTAATCCTAACTACTCAGGAGACTGACATGTGAGGATCATGATTTGAAACCAGCTCTGGCAGAAGTTTGTGAGACTCTTATTTCCAATAAAAAACTTAGAAAAAGCCAGAAGTGGTGCTGTGGCTCAAATGTTGGAGTGCTAGCCTTGAGCACAAAGAGGTTCAGGGACAGAGCCCAGGCCCTAAGTTCAAACTACAGAACTGGCAAAAAAACAACAAATAAAAAAGATGCTTTGCTGGGCGCCAGTGGCTCACACCTGTAATCCTAGCTACTGAGGAGTCTGAGATCTGAGGATCATGGTTCAAAGCCAGCCCGGCAGGAAAGACCATGAGACTCCTATCTCTAATAAAACATCAGAAAACCGGAAGTGGCGCTGTAGTTCAAGTGGTAGAGCACTAGCCTTAAGCTGAAAAGCTGAGGGACAGGGCCCAGATCCACGACCGACCAAAAAACAAAACAAAAAAAAGATGCTTCATGTTAACTCCTTTATATACCTCTAGGATTCCAGAATCATTGAAAACCTAAATCATTCTAAATCTATCAGAAGGAGAGCTTGAGATTTTTCAAAAGAAAAAAATGTAGCTAGCCGGGTGCCAGTGGCTCACGCCTGTAATCCTAGCTACTCAGGAGGCTGAAATCTGAGGATCACGGTTCAAAGCCAGTCTGGCCAGGAAAGTCCCTGAGACTCTTATCTCCAAAAGACCACTAGAAAACTGGAACGGGAAGTGGTGCTGTAGCTCAAGTGGAAGAGTTCTCACCCTGAGCTGAAGACCTGAGGGATAGCGCCCAAGCCTAGAGTTCAAGCCCCACAATCAAAAAAAAAAAAAAAAGTAGCTGGGCATGGTGGCTACAAATATAAATAAACCTAGCTACTCAGAAGGCTGAGATCTGAGGATCACAGTTTGAAATCAGACCAGGCAGAAAAGTCTCCATGAAGCTCTTATGTCCAATTAATCATTCAAAAACTGGAAGTAGCACTATGGCTCAAGTGGTAGAGCTCTTAGTTTTGAGCACAAAGAGGCTAAGGGACAGCTCCCAGGCCCTGAGTTCAAGTGCCACAGCTGACCAAAAAAAAAAAAAAAAAAAAAATCCAAAAAACACTGTAAATTTGGAGTGTTAGTCAATGGTAGAGCATTTGATTGGATGATCATGGTTCCAAGCCAGCCTGAGAAGGAAAGTCCACGAGACTCTTCAAAAGCTGAGGAACAACACCTAGGTCCTGTGATCAAGCCTCAAGCATAGCACACGCACTCGTACACACGTACACACACACATACACGAAGGTACTTTGAAAACAATGATAAATCTTGTCTTGGATGCTTATTGTTAAATCTCCAGTATTAAATTCATCTGTGTTATCATGGAAATACATGAATATCTGAGCAAACTATCAGTATTTACCTCATATAGTCAAAATGACCTAAATAAGAAATTATACATAAAAATCTGCCATTCTCCCTTCCCTCTCTCCCTGTCTTCCTTCTCCCCCCTTCCTCCTTCATTGCACCAGGACCTCAGCCTGGCCTTCTGAGCATCCACCACATTTGGCTTGGGTCTATTCAGAGCCGCATCCAAAAAATGACCAGAGGGACGGTTAACCAGCTGCTTCTCCTCCACCGGTTTACTCAACCCGCATACAGCCCCTTTATGCCCCTTCTCAGGAGGAAGTAGCCAGATGACTGTGGTCATCCCATTTCCAAATCCAAGATGCTGTGCACTGGCCTAAAACCATTCAAATGGGCAAAACAAGTTATGTGCTACAAGTCCCCGCTCACTACAAGTGCTGCTTTTACCCTGCCTATAAAAGCTCTGCTATAACCAAACTCATTGTGACATCTCTGATCCCAACCAGGAAGTTAGCCTGGGAGTGTACCCCAATAAACTTTCCTGTCAATCTTTTGAAAAAAAAAATCTATCATTATTGGGCATACGGTATACCTTTGGGAAAGTGTGTTTACTATACATTCTCTATGGTAGTACTGACTAGAATATTCTAGCCTTAGCTAATGATCAGATCCTTTGGTTCTATGGATAACAGTACTTAATTTGTAAATGTGGAGGCACTACTGAGGATTGAACTCAGGGACCTCAAGCTTGTTAAGCAGGTACTCTCCTGCTTGAGCTACACCACCAGCTGCATTACAGCACTTCCTAATGCTGAATGGCTTACTTAAGGGGATGCTGCAAAATGCAGGTATAATGAATAATCTATGGCTGCCAATGCTCACACTGTAAATCAAAATTAATTTCCATATGACTGCATTGACTTCCACTCTGTAGAATAACCCAAGCCAAATACTTTAATAGTGTTACTTTAATTTTTACAAATAAAGAACATATACTCAGCCAGATGCCAGTGGCTCCTATCTATAATCCTAGCAACTCAGAAGGCTGAGTTCTGAGGATTGTGATTCAGAGCTCTGAGATTCTTATCGCCAATTAACCAGCAAGAAGCCTAAAGAAGAAGCATAGCTCAAGTGGTAGAGCAACTGCTGTGAGCAAAAAAAGGTGAGCAAGAGTACCACACTCCAAGTTCAAGCACCAGTACAAGCACAACCCCTCAAAAACAAAACAACCAGAAAATACACTCAGCTGACTTTTTCTCCTACAGTGAGAAATGTAATATATGGGGCTGGGAAGAGCTAGAGGGAAGGCAAGTATCTCAGATCTCTTAGAGCCCCCCCCCCCAATATTATAGGGGTCAGAGCCTTACCTGTTCAAAACCAGGTTCATTGTGGTAGGGGTTCTCAGTCATCAGGGACTGGATGGAGATGAGCACGGAAGAGATGCTCTGGGCAGGACTCCAGGCTGGGCCAGTCCATGTACTACAAACAGCAGAGCAAAGGGAAAAAGTTGAGCAGAAAAGGATCTGGGAGGGGATACAGATAGCAGTAGCAGCAGCAGCACCACCCCAAATGACTCACCAGGAGTTTCTCTTTCATGATTAATGTTTTGGTTATTCCCAGCCTCTGTCCCACCCTCATACATCAGAATCAGTCAACTGTCTAATCTTCCTATCAAATAGGACAGAAAAGGGGAAAGCAAGTAAGGTAACTGAAGGAATTTTCTCTGGGCTAGAAAAGATGCAGTAGCCAGCAAGCATAATTGTATCACAATAGAAGTCTTAAGAAAGGCTGGGAAGGTGGCTCAGTGGAAGAGTGCTTGCTTTGCATGCCTGAGGCCCTGGGTTCAATTCCTCAGCACCACATAAGCAAAAAATAAAAAAAGCCGGAAGTGGTGCTGTGGCTCAAGTGGTAGAGTACTAGCCCTGAGCTGAAGAGCTGAGGGACAGCGCCCAGGCCTAGAGTTCAGGCCCCACAACCGGACCCCCCCAAAAAAAGTCCTAAGAAAATAATTCTAAAGGTTGTCTAAATATTAACCTCTGTAGACCTCAGAGCTTTATTTATTGATTGGTTGGTGGTACATTAGTGAGGGAGAGCAGTTAAGCAGAGGCCCACAGGTGACTGAAGCCATCTGGTTAGAGTCCATGTGGTAAGGCTAATGATCAGGGAGCTAGTTCTCTAACAAGCCCAAAGTAGTGTCAAATCCTCTGAAGACCACACCATAGGTGTGATCCATTCAAGTATAGGAAGAAAGTAATGGGTACTTCCAGACTGTGGAAGATCTGAAAATACCATATGGAAAACAACTTGAACATGAATAGAAATTTCAAAATTGCTCCCTTTTTTCATAAACCTCACTAAGTATTAAGGGGAGGGGACAGCTTAGATATCAATGACATTTACTTTTAGCTCATTTAATTGACAGAGTGGCACCAGAGCTATAAGCCAAATACAACCTGAGCCAGGACTAAGCTTGTTTGACTTAACTGGCCACTATCCTTTCCCTACTAGGGAAAATCCAAATCAGCCATGAGCAGTTGTTCCTATGTGCCTGCAGCTCCTCTCTTCCAGTTTTGCTCCCCTAGATAGAGCTCCCCGTCTCCTGCTACTCCTAACTTTACATAATTAGGAATTCAAGCTAACAGAACCAACTCTCATTCCATCTCTTTTGTCAGTAAGTTAGCCCAATGTTTTACTAGGTCAAAGGCTAATGTGGCTATCAGAGTTAACTTAAGAAATGTAGTAGGAATTTTTTTCTTTTTGTTGGTTGAACTCTGGGCCTGGGTGCTGTCCCTCATTCAGCTCTTCAACTCAATGCAAGTGTTCTACCTCTTGAGCCACTACCACTTCTGTTTTTGTTTTTTTGTCAGTTGTGGGGACTGATCTCTGGGCCTGGGCACTTTCCCTGAGCTCTTCAGCTCAAGTTTAGTGCTACTACTTGGGCCACAGCACCACTTCCGGTTTTTTCTGCTTATGTGGTGCTGAGGAATGGAACCCAGGGTCTCATGCATGCAAGGCAAGCACTCTACCACTGAGCCACCTTCCCAGCCCCCACTTCCAGTTTTCTGGAGGTTGATTTGAGATAAGAGTCTCACAAACTTTCCTACATGAGTTGGCTTTGAACCGTGATCCTTCAGATCTCAGCCTCCTGAGTAGCTAAGATTACATATGTGAGCTACTGGTGCCTAGTGGAATTTTTTTCTACACGGTGATTCATCATAAAATTTCTAATCCAGGGTAATTTCTCCTTTCCTACTACTTTACCACAGAACCTTCCTATCCTGTTTCTCCTATGAGCTGGTCTATGCTCCAAACAGCTTTATATTGGCCTAATGAGACCACTTTAGTGAACAAATTTCACATTGAAGGACTTTACCACAATGGGAAATACATGTATGCATGTGCGTACATGAGCACACACACGTGCACACACACATAATATTCCACTACCAGACAAAAAAAATCATGGTACCTTACTAAGATGAAAGATTTCAAAAACAACCTACTACAAAGGATTTCCTTACTGCTGTAATCACAACAAAATATGGATTTGAGCATTCTAGAGAAATGAATTCCATCTCAAGTATACTTCAGATGCCTCCCCACCACCCTCAAAATTGGAAAACAGGAGGCGAGCACTGGTGGCTCACGCCTGTAATCCTAGCTATTCAGGAGGCCGAGATCTGAGGATCATGGTTCAAAGCCAGCCGGGGCAGGAAAGACCGTGATTCTCTTATCTCCAATAAACCACCAGAAAACTGGAAGTGGAGCTGTAGCTCAAGTGGAACACTTGCCTTGAGCTGAAGAGCTGAGGGACGGCGCCCAGGCCCAGAGTTCAAGCCCCACGACCAACCAGATTACCTTTTAAAGATAATCTGTTCCCTCTCCACTGATATTCAGATTATGATAAAAAAAAAAAAGACCAACCCCAAAATGCTAGAGGATTTTAACTAACCCATGAAAGCAATTTAGCAAAATAAATGGGAACTTCATGAAGCAACATTTCAGTAGCACCAAGGAAAATATACTTGAAACTTACATTTCATAGTTTACCTGACTTTCAGTGTCAGACATTTTCATCCAATTGTTCAATTATACCCACAATCACTACCACCATCTCCAAAGTAATTCACTAAAAGATTCAGTAAGATACCCATAACCTTGAATGGCACAGATCTGCAGCTTTTCTCAATCTGTTTTGGAGCTTAAAGCCCCTTCATGTCCTCAGAGAGTAGTTCTTAAACTGGAGTATGCTTGGATGACCTGTAAAAAAACAGACTGCTGGCCCCACCCAAGAGTTTCTGATATACTACAACTGGAGCGAGTGGGCCCCTAAATCTGTAGATGCTGCTATGCTAGCTCAGGGACCAAGCACTGAGAACCACTTCATAAGATATATCTTGTATGCCGTGCGCTGGTGGCTTACATCGGAAATCCTAGCTACTCAGGAGGCTAAGATATGAGGATCACAGTTCAAAGCCAGCATGGACAGAAACGTCCCTGAGACTCTTATCTCCAATTAACCACCAGAAAACCAGAATTGGTGCTGTGGCTCAAGTGGTAAAGTGCTTGTCTTGAAGCTGAAGACCTCAGGGATAACATCCAGACATCCAAGCCCACAGTTCAAGTCCCAAGACCCTCCTCCCCCCAAAAAAGATATATCTTGTATATAATAATTTGATCTCCCTCCTTTTCCATCTAGAATTGTACCAGTCAAGTATCATATACTTCTGAGAAAAACTGAGAAAAGTCAAGCATATTTTACCTTGCAGTTCAAATGGGGAACCCTGGTTGTTGAAAACTGGTTTAGATCAATCACTTGCTAACAACCAACTTGGCTACTAGGAAGTCTTACCCTAGAATACTCAAGCAGACTTTCCCATTGCGGTAGAAGTTGGGGTTAAACCTCACTGTGTTATTGCCCGTTGTCATCAGTTTGACCCGAGGTGGGTGGATGGGATAGTCAGGTGGACATCGAAACACGAACAGGAAGAAACCTCCTTCATAAGGTGTGTCAAATGGGCCTGTGATCAATGCATGAATCTGTAAAATAAAACCCCATCTCAAAATTGTGAGGTAATGCCCCACCCAGCCCCTCTTGGACCCCTGTGAGAAATAGGGCCACTGTCTGTGGAGTCCAAATTCCATGTTCTTGCCATACAGAATGAACAGTCCGTACTCATTCATATAGGTGGATTTAGAAATTTAAGAAATCCTGTTACAATGGAGTAGCATCATACTCAGGGGCTATGTTCCAAAGTTAAAGCTCAAAGTGAATACCAAGTCTTACCAAAAATCACTCATCCCTTAAAGCATAGTTTTTGTGTAGACCTCCCTCATCAGCATTACACAGATAAAAATGGACAGAATATTATTGTGTAAAATGTATTATGTACCTGTATTTTTATTTTTATTTTTTGGTCGTGGGGCTTGAACTCTGGTCTGACCGCTGTCCCTGCGCTTTTCAGCTCAAGGCTAGCGCTCTACCACTTGCGCTACAGCGCCACTTCCTGTACCTGTATTTTTAATATTAAGAAACCAATATGTATTTTACTGAGTATGTATGTTTGAATTTGCCTAGGTTAAACATGCATGATGCATGCCACAAAGGGGAGGTAAAAATGAAAAAGAGGAAAAGGATCGGAGGCCACAGCACCAGTGTCAGTTAACAGTGCAGCACTGAAGGTTATGATGAATACCTAGTGTCTGCTTGCTTCCTCCATGGATGATGAATATGGCTCAGGCAGCATCTAGCTGTGCCAATGGTACAAAAAATAATGGGGAAATCAAATCTCAGAGTCCACTCAGGGCCACTCAGAACTTTCCCTAGCACTACCGGTTAAAAAAATAAAAAATCAGCCAGGCGCCAGTAGCTCACACCTCTAATCCTAGCTACTCAAGAAGCTGAGATTTGAGGATCATGGTTCAAAGCCAGGTGGGGCAGGAATAGTCCTTGAGACTCATGTCCTATTAACCACCAGAAAACCAGAAGTGGCGCTATGGCTCAAGTAGTAGAGTGCTAGCCTTGAGCTAACGAACTCAGGGACAGTGCCCAGGCCCAGAATTCAAGCCCCATGACTAACCAAAAAATACATAAATAAATCAAAATTTCATAGAACACTGAATAGTCTTCCTCTACAAGCCATAATTATTGAACAGGACTTCCCTTCCTGAAGGGAAAAAACCTGAGGTGACTCAGTTGTGTTTCTTCTCCAAAGGCTCTTAAGTACTAAATCTGCTTAGAATTTGAACAGCAAGAAGAAAAAGAACATTGCCTCACCTATAGTCCCAGCTTTGACCTGCTAACAGCCTAGGTTAGTCTAGCCACCTACACATATCAAGCCCAACTACTCTCAAGATGGCGTCAATTCTGGGACATGGGCTTAGCATTAGTATTTTGGGACAAGATGTCTCAGGAAAAACATTTTCAACTTTTGCAAAAAGAAAAAAAAAATCAATTTAAAGGGAAGACTACTCAAAACAAAAGGATACTTTTTTGTTGTTGTTTTTGTCCGTCATGGAGCTTGAACTCTGGGCCTGAGCGCTGTCCCTCAGCTCTTCAGCTCAAGGCAAGCGCTCTAACACTTGAGCCATAGCACCACTTCCAGTTTTCTGGTGGTTAACTGGAGATAAAAAGTTTCACAAACTTTCCTACCCTGGCTGTCTCTGAACCGTGATCCTCAGATCTCAGCCTCTTGAGTAGCTAGGATTATAGGAGTGAGCCACCGGCGCCCAACTAAAGCTAAATTTTTATTTCAAGAAATCTGAAACTCTCAGTTCTTACTGAAAACAATACTAGATTTTTAGGAAAACTGATTTCTTCCCAATATCTGTTTATACCCATATTCTTTCCCAAGGGTAGAACACTCAATGCCAGAGAAGGTATTTACTTATGTCAGAGAAATTTGATATTATGTAGTAAGCTTTCTCTGGTAGAGGACAAGAAAGGAATGGTCTTTGGAGTAGAAGGGATGTTCATAAGCAGTTAGTAAAGACAAGAGCCTAAACAAAGCCATTTAACGATAAACCCTTCAGCCACACTGGCCCTTTCCCCAACTTGTCCCCACTTAAAGTACCACTATTAAGATCAAAAGTGGCAAGATGAGGGGAAGAGCTAAGCAGTGCAGTAGCTAGAGTGACTGACTATATAATTTTTCATCCAGACTGGCCTATGAATAACAAAGTTGGGGCAACAGGCACAAACTGTTATTTGCAATGTCAACCAGGATCTATATGCACCTAAGTAATGGACACTTGTGTAGGGCTCTGCTCTACCTTACTGTACGACCCTGGCAAGCCACTTACTCTCTTGGGGGGGTGGAGGGGGGGGCCTTGATTTATTCACCTATATTGCCAGAGAGGTAAGCAGAGTAATCTTTCAGACAACTTTATGGGCCCAATTTCCCAATAACCCCCACCAACTCCCATCAAGTTACATACCTTAGTCATGTCAACAGTATCAGGCACAACGAACATTCCTGGAGGAGGCTCCTTATAAATGGACATGATATCCCTGCATGACACCAAGAGGAGGTGGGGGACACAGTGAGGGAGGAGGGAAAAAGGGAATCCCTTAAATAGGACAGTTGTTATCACGTCAGTGAGGGCAGGGTTCGAGAAAGTGGTGCTTGGTACCACAAATGTTTGCACTGTCTTGCTGACTGAGAAATCTTAACTGAGTAGTCAGGCAGGCAGAGAGCATATTATCAAAGGAGCATTGTTTTCTTAGGGGGAGGGTAGGGAGAGGGAAAAAAATAACTAGAGATCCCAACAGCATCAGATGTCACCCTGAAAAAGCCACATCCCTGTTACTCTCACTTCCTCCCACATGGAAACTCACTTCCCAACTCAGAGATTCCTAGTTATTATACTGAATATCAAGTGTAGATCTTCTTAGTAACTAGAAAGTCATAATTCCCCCCCCAAAAAATCGTTCTATAAACCATTCAGTGCAAGCCAATAGGAAGCAAAACTACTTCTTGCCCAGGAAGCAACAGGATAGAGATATCTTCAGCTGGGGAGAGGGAATGCTTTGAAATCACACAATCTCACATCTGTAAATCTCACATCTGTAAGATGATGTGTTGTGTCTACTACAGATGAGATGATTTCTAGGTCATATATCGCCAACCAGAATGGGTCAGTTGAGAGCAACAGGCTTAGGAAAAGCATTGGCCTGGTGTTAAAGTGTAGGAAACATGCTAGGGTAATAGGAACATTTAAAAAAAAAAAGTGTAAACAGGAGACAGCAAAGAAATACTGGCAAACTCAAAGGTGTAACTAAATTGGAAGACCGAAACAGCTAAAAGAGTAGAGTTGCATGCTGAATTTAAGTTAAGAGGTGGCAATCTCAAAGTCGGTATCCTCCTTCAGGCACTGTGCCAGGTACTTCACACACTGCATACTGTTTAACTTTCATTACAAACTTGAAAAGTGAATAGGCAGCCATCTAAAGAAACTTGGGGTGATACTACCTAAAGGAGAAAGCTTGTGATGGAGGCATGGGAAGAAATCTGGTCATCCAGAAACAAGTTTTGGGAGTAATAGATAAACAGTATTACATTGCTCTTGTGCGACAGGTACTAACACCAAGTACTTTTGCAAAACATATCTATTAAATGATATGATCTAAGATCAGTCACCCAAGAAATAAGTACAGAAAGGACTCAGGTCTTTGTTCCTGTGTCTGAATTAAGTATATTTGCCTCACAACAGTAAACCAGAGGAGCTGGGAGGAAAATATAAGAAAGAACATCCTGAATGGGATATTACAACCAGAATGCTAGCGGAAGAGGAGCCTCAGTTTCTAGAACAGATGGGAGAGTGGTACTGCTCTGGGTTACTAGAAAAATGGGTTCGAGGGAAAGATCTGGTAAGTGAAGGAAGCTATCCAGACCTAGGGAGGGGACCATGTGTTTGGGGGGGGGAGGTGTTGAGGAAACTGAGGGTAAAAACGAAAGCTGGTTCAGTCTGAGGGCAGGGGCCAAGCAAGCAGAATAGGCCACAAAAAGTGCAAAGAGATTGGGGGGGGGGGGAAGCGACGGGTGGGGCGGGCGGGCAGCATCAAGGTAGGTTGGGGTGAGGAAAAAGGGCGGCGCGGAGGGCGGGAGGAGGTGGTACCGTAGTGGCAGAGGGTCGGGTTTCAGTCAGGAGGTAGGGGGGTGTTGGGAGGGTGTCCGGAGCCAGGGCTCCGGGGAGGTCGCCGAGGGGCGGGGTCGGACCTGGGCACGTGAGGGGGGGGGTTAGGAGCCCGTGGATCTGGGGTGGAGGCGGGGGGAAAGGGACCAGGCTCTGGACATCCCGGGCTGTGGAGATCTGGGCCTGGGGAGCCGGGCGGCCAGAGTGAGCTGTGGTGCGGAAAGGCAGGAGGCGGGGAAGGTCGAGCCCCGGAGCTCGCAGCTGGGGGAGGAAAACCCCGGCTCACCGCTTGATCCGGAGCAGACACTGCGGCGCGGTTCTCTCGCCGTCCCAGTCGGAGCTGAGCGTGGGATCCCAGTGGCTAAGCAGCGCGGCCCCGTGGGCAGCGGCCGAGGGCGGGAGCCCCGGCAGCGGAGCCAGGCCGCTCCCCGGCCCCCCGGCCCCGCCCGCCGCCGCCGCCGCCGCCGCCCAGACATCCGGCAGGAAAGGGGGCCCGAACCCGCCGCCGCTGCCGCTAACGCCGACCACACCAGCGACGCCGCTCGCTCCGGGGCCTGTCGCCCCGGCACCCGCCGTCGCTGCCTCCTCAGTCGGACTCTCCGCCATCGCTGCTTCGCTTCCGGGGCCGCTCGGCAGCACGTCCGCCGACCAGAGCGGCCGCTACTCCCGCACCACAGAGAGCCGGGCCAGAGTGTCCCTACCCTCCGCTTCCCCTGCCCGGGCGGCGCTAGCTCCGCCCACCCCGCCAGGACCAGCGAGAGGCGCCGTGCCAGAGCGTCCACCCGGTCCTCCGGGGCGGGGGCGGGGGCGGGGGCGGGGGCGGAGGCGGGGCCGGAAAGCGGGAGGACTCGGGCTCCGCAGCCGCAGCCGCAGCCGCACGGGTAGCGCGTTCGGCGGGAGGAGCTATGCACTGAACGGTGCATTTTCCAGCATTGACTAGTGAGAAGAAAAGTTCAGAGGGAGTGGGGAGAGCCTGATCTACTGCCCTAAAGGAAGCGATCCTCAACTTGCCCAGGGGTAAGACTGGAGATCTAGCTTCCTTGTAGGACAGCTGTTGACTCACTGAAGGCCCTCCGGGCTGGGTGATCCGGCCTCCAAGGACAGGCTACCCTTGCTCCCTGCCTGCAGCAGGACCCAGAGGGAAGAAGGAATCAGAACCTGCGAATGATTGTAACTGTGTGTACTTTTTTGTGCCAGTCTTGAAGAATCTGGGAATTAAGTTTAGCTAGCCCTGAACTCTGTGTGTGTGTGTGAATTTCCTATAATGGGTTGTGGACCTGAATGATAATAGCTAATATTCACTGAAAATGAAAGTTATATTTTTTGTATCTGCCACTTACTGTGTAGTCAGTACCAGAAACTTATCTGCTTTGTCTTATTCTTTACACCAGTTGTATGATGTAAGTACTATTATTAGTCTGTTTTGACAGATGGAAAACCAGAAGCACCTAGTGGTTCTGTCACTTACATGAGGTCACCAGGAACAAGCAGCAGAATTGGGGCTGTAGGCCAGACACATCCCACCCCAGACAAGTTCAAACCATTATGTGACACTGTTGCTACTTAGAATTCTCCCACACTTACTACTGTAATCCTTTGGTATTCACTGTCCCGTCCACTTACTCAGACTCAATCTCACTCCCTCCTCTCCTCCCTCTCCCCTTCTTTCTCTCTCTCAGATTTAACACAAAGTAATATGAACCCAAACAATATTTTATACAGATTTCATGTTTTGTTGGGATCGTGTTTTACCACAATTATAAAGATGAGAAGAAGCTAGGGGCTGGTGGCTCATGTATATATTTCTAACTAAAGCTGCAACCTCAGGATCAAGATTCAAAGCTAGCGCTGGCAGGAAAGTCCATTAGACTCCAATCTCCAATTAACCATTAAGAAGATGTAAATAGAGGAAAGGGAAGGAATCTGGAGGAAAAATTGGGAGAAAACAAGGGAAGAGGTGACAGTGTTCAAAAAGAAATGTAGGGGTGGGCTGGGAAGGTGGCTCAGTGGTAGAGCGCTTGCCTTGCATGCTCGAGGCCCTGGGTTCGATTCCTCAGCACCACATAAGCAAAAAGCAAAAAGCCGGAAGTGGTGCTGTGGCTCATAGTGGTAGAGCGCTAGCCTTGAGCTGAAGAGCTGAGGGACAGCGCCCAGGCCCAGAGTTCAGGCCCCATGACCGGACCCAAAAAAAAAAAAAAAAAAAAAGAAATGTAGGGGGGCTGGGAAGGTGGCTCCGTGGTAGAGTGCTTGCCTTGCATGCCTGAGGCCCTGGGTTCGATTCCTCAGCACCACATAAGCAAAAAGAAAAGAGCCAGAAGTGACGCTGTGGCTCAAGTGGTAGAGCGCTAGCCTTGAGCTGAAGAGCTGAGGACAGCCTCAGGCCCAGAGTTCAAGCCCCATGACTGGACGCCCCCCCCCCAAAAAAAAAGAAATGTAGGGGCTGGGAAGTTGCCTCAGTGGTAGAGTGCCTGCCTCACATGCAATGCATGAGGCCCTGGGTTCAATTCCTCAGCACCACATAAGCAGAAAAAAGCCAGAAGTGGCACTGTGGCTCAAGTGGTAGGGCACTAGCCTTGAGCTGAAGAGCTGAAGGACAGCACCCAGGCTCAGAGTTCAGGCCCCATGATGGACAAAAAAACAAAACAAAAAAGAAATGTACTCATTTCCTGACTTATGTAACTGTAACCCCCTTGCATATGACCTTTACAATAACAATAAAAAATTTAAAAAATAAGAAAAGAGATGGAAGTGGCCAGGTGCTGGTGGCTCACACTTGTAGTCCTAGCTACTCAGGAGGCTGAGAGCTGAGCATCACAGTTCAGAGACAGCCCAGGCAGAAAAGTCCATGAGACTCTTATCTCTAATTAACCATCAGAAAATCAGAGCTGTGGTTCAAAGTGGTAGAGTGGTAGCCTTGAGAGAAAAAAGCTCAAGGACAAGATCTCGGCCCTGAGTTCAAGCCCCATGACCTACCAAAAAAAAAAAATAGGGCTGGGAAGGTGGCTCAGTGGTAGAGTGCTTGCCTTGCATGCCTGAGGTCCTGGGTTCGATTCCTCAGCACCTCATAAGCAAAAGGAAAAAAGCCGGAAGTGGTGCTGTGGCTCAAGTGGTAGTAGAGCACTAGCCTTGAGCTGAAGAGCTGAGGGACAGCACCCAGGCCCAGAGTTCAGGCCCCACAACCGGAGAAAATAGATGGAGGTAAGGGTATGGCCCAAATGTAGAGTGCTGGCCTTGAGAAGGTAAGGGACAGCACACAGACCCTGACTTCAAGCCCATTCCTACGTGGACAAATAATTGTGATGACAATATTAATGGAAGAATATCCATGAAAGGACACAAAAGAATCTGCTAACAGTGCTTCCCTTCCAAATGGTTTGTTTGCTTACTAGGTGTATCAAAGAAAATATATCTTCTCATGCCTTTTGAACAAGCATCAACTAACTGCCTATTTCAAACCTGTGTTTTCTTCACTTTAAAAGGATTTCAAGGGGCTGGGAAGGTGGCTCAGTGGTAGAGCGCTTGCCTTGCATGCCTGAGGCCCTGGATTCCATTCCTCAGCACCACATAAGCAAAAAGAAAAAAGCCGGAAGTGGCGCTGTGGCTCAAGTGGTAGAGTGCTAGCCTTGAGCTGAAGAGCTGAGGGACAGTGCCCAGGCCCAGAGTTCAGCCCCAAGACCGGACCCAAAAACAAAACAAACAAATAAATAAATAAATAAAAGGATTTCAAAGCCAGGCACCAGTGTCTCACACCTATAATCCTAGCTACTCAGGAGGCTGATGTCTGGAGATCAGATCCCAGTTTGAAGGAAGCAGTCTCATACTCTTATTTCCAATTAACCAGCAAGAAGCTGGAAGTGGAGCTGTGGCTTAAGTAGTAGAGTGTCAACCTTGAGTGAAAAAGCTAAGGTACAGTACTCAGGCTGTGAGTTCAAGACCCATATCAGCATAAAAATAAATACATTTCAGAATATTGCTTAGGTAGTATTGAGTAGGGTGATCAATTTGCAGGGAAATTTCACCCAAAGAAAAACTACTCCACAGCTCCTTCACGACTCCAGTCTGCCCGGGCAAGTGAATTCCTCAGTGCATCTCCTCCTCAGAACTATATCATTATTTTTTCTGTTACTGTAAAGGTGATGTACAGAGGGCTTACAGTTATGTAAGTAAGGTAATGAATGAGTACATTTTTTTTTCAAGTTTTTTGGTCAGTTACGGGGTTTGAACTCTGGGCCCGGGTGCTGTCCCTGAGCTCTTCAGCTCAAGGCTAGCACTCTGCTGCCACAGCGGCACCTCTGGTTTTCTGGTGGTTAATTGGAGATAAGACTTTCCTGCCCAGGCTGGCTTTGAACCATGATCCTCAGATCTCAGCCTCCTGAGTACCTAGGATTACAGGCATGAGCCACCAGCACCTGGCATGTACATTTTTTTTTTTCAGTTGTGGGACTTGAACTCTGGGCCTGGGTGCTATCCCTCAGCTCTTCAGCTCAAGGCTAGCACTTTAGTGCTTGAGCCACAGCACCACTTCCAGTTTTCTGAGCGGTTTATTGGAGATAAGAGTCTCCTGGCTTTTCCTTCCCTGGGCTGGCTTTGAACCATGATCCTCAGATCTCAGCCTCCTGAGTAGCGAGGATTACAGGGGTGAGCCACTGGTGTCAGGCTTTGGCACATACATGTCTTTGTGAACACTGTTATCCTCTCCCTCATTTTCTCCCACTTCCCCCCATTCCATCCCCCAAGTTGTAAAGTTCATAGTGTCTAGTATCACTGTTGGGTTGGTGTACCCTTTTTCATGCAGTTTCTGATTCCCTTTCCCTTCCACAAATTAAGATAAACTTATATACAAGACAAAGGGAACAGAAATAAAAAAGCAGTGACAAGGCATAAACCAAAGAAAAAAAAACTGCAAACAGTAAGTATATTATAAAAATCTCATTTCCATTTCTTGGAGTTCAGTTTGATAAGCTTTCATGTATATATACCATTATTTTTTAGGTGCAAGATCTGGCAATGCTGGGTCAATGAACAGAAAATTTTTACCTTAGTTACCAGAGAAAAGAGGTTCATTTTTTAAAAAATTTTTTATTTATTTATTTTTGGTGCTGACCCTGGAGCTTGAATTCAGGGCTTGGGTGCTGTCCCAAAGCATCTTTTTGGGGGGGGGGGGGGCGGGGTCTGGTCGTGGGGCCTGAACTCTGGGCCTGGGCACTGTCCCTCAGCTCTTCAGCTCTTCAGCTCAAGGCTAGTGCTCTACCACTTGAGCCACAGTGCCACTTCCGGCTTTTTTTTCCCTGCTTATGTGGTGCTGAGGAATCGAACCCAAGGTCTCAAGCATGCCACCTTCCCAGCCCCCAAAGCATCTTTTTGCTTAAGGCTATGCTCTACTTCTAGAAGCACATCTCTACTTTTGGCTTGTTTGTTTTTGGTGGTTTAGTGTAGATAAGAGTCTCTTGAAGCCAGGCACCAGTAACTCATGCTTGTAATCCTAGCTACTCAGGAGGTTAAGATCTGAGGATCACAGTTCAAAGCCAGCCTAAATAAGAAAGGCTGCAAGACTTACCTCCAATAATCACCAGAAAACTGGAAGTGGCGCTGTGGCTCAAATGGTGGAGTGCTTGCCTTGAGTTGAGGAGCTCAGGGATAGCGCCCAGGCCCAGAGTTCAAGCCATATGACCAACCAAAAAAAGTCTCATGGACTTTCCTGCTGAGCTGGCTTCAAACTGTGATTTTCAGATCTCAGCCTCCTGTGTTGTTCTCTTTTCTTCCTTTTTTGGCCAGTCCTGGGGCTTTAACTCAGGGCCAGGACACTGTCCCTGAGCTCTTCAGCTCAAGGCTAACACTCTACCACTTGAGCCACAGCACCACTTCTGGCTTTTTCTGTTTATGTGGTACTGAGGAATCAAGCCCAGAGCTTCATACATGCTAGTCAAGCACTCTACCACTAAGCCACATCCCTAGACCTTGTCACTTGCTTTCTATCATAATAAATCCTAATTATTTAATCTCTCTACATATTTTCTCATTGGTAAAATTGGAAAAATAACGGTTGCTGCTAAAATGAGATAATGTAATAATGAACAGGCACAATGAATGGCCAGGGTAAATGTTCAATGATCAACATTATTCTTACTCATCCTTCAAGGCTGGCTAGACTATTACTTTCTTTGCCAAACCTTAATGTTCCCATGCAATTATTATTACTAATCAGTCTGTTTTAATTACTCCCTCCACTGGTTCTTATGGCTCATTATTCGTCACTTTATTGTAGCTCATCCTTTTATTGTAGTGGTTTGCTTACTCACCTGTGTGGCCACTAGTTAGGACCAGGGCAGGAAGCACACACCTTTATTTGTAGCTCTAGGGTGTGACATTCAGGGATGCTGGGTAAGTGATGGATAGAATGAAGTGGAGGACAGATATGGTAACCTGTTGCTCCCCCCCTGGCCATAGAGCTCTAGGATTTTACCACCTCTTCAGGTATGCATGCTTTCCTAGTGCTGAGCCAATCTTGCATGAAGAAACCCTGCAAGGCAAGGCTGGAAGGTGTACAGAGGTTGGGAGCTGCTTCTAGAATCAGCTCAACCCCACCCCACCCCAACCCCCAATTACAGGTCCTTCTTGGGAGGCCTCTATGCTTGGGGAGAGGAAGGCCGGAGAAAGTCTAGCACAGGGTCTGCCTGAAGTACTTCATCTAGTGCTCACGTAACTTTTTGAGGCTTCCAATACCTGGCTGGTAAGCTTTCTGTGCCTCTGGCACAGATGGATGATGACAGAGTAGTCTACCTCCACCTACAGGAACCCAGATCTAAACTTCCTTCCCAGCGTGGAGTTAGCCTGCATAGGTCTAGTTGCACCTAGGCAAGTTTCCTCCCCAAGTATCCTGGAGTCCTAGGGTTCAAGTCACTGCTGTTCTCTTCCCCTTTCCCACTATGGGGTACTCCTTCCTGAGCCCAGCCTTTTGTCTGAGTCCTAAATCCTGAAAAATCAAAACTTGAACGTATTGAGGTTTATGCCATATATATATATGGGGCTGGGAAGGTGGCTCAGTGGTAAAGTGCTTGCCTTGTATGCATGAGGCCCTGGGTTTGATTCCTCAGCACCACATAAGCAGAAAAAGCCGGAAGTGGTGCTATGGCTCAAGTGGTAGGGTTCTTTTTTTTTTTTTGGGGGGTCCCGTCGTAGGGCCTGAACTCTGGGCCTGGGCGCTGTCCCTCAGCTTTTCAGCTCAAGGCCAGCGCTCTACCACTTGAGCCACAGTGCCACTTCCGGCTTTTTCTTTTTTGCTTATGTGGTGCTGAGGAATCAAACCCAGGCCCTCATGCATGCAAGGCAAGTGCTCTACCACTGAGCCATCTTCCCAGCCCTCAAGTGGTAGAGTTCTAACCTTGAACACAAAGAAGCTTAGGGACAGTGCCCAGGCCCTGAGTTCAAGCCCCAGGACTGGCAAAAATAAAAAATAAAAAAATAGGGCTGGGAAGGTGGCTCAGTGGTAAAGAGCTTGCCTTGCATGCTTGAGGCCCTGGGTTCGATTCCTCAGCACCCATAAGCAAAAAAACAAGCCAGAAATGGTGCTGTGGCTCAAGTGGTAGAGCACTAGCCTTGAGCTGAAGAGCTGAGGGGCAGCGCCCAGACTCAGAGTTCAGGCCCACGACTGGACCCAAAATTTAAAAAAAAAAAAAAATATGTGTGTGTGTGTGTGTGTTTGTCTGTTTGGTGTGTGAGTGTGTGTGTGTGTGTGTGTGTGTGTGTTTGTCTGTTTGGTTTTTTGTTGGTTGTGGGGCCTGAAATCTGGGCCTGGGCACTGTCCCTGAGCTCTTCAGCTCAAGGCTAGCGCTCTACCACTTGAGCCATAGTGCCACTTCTGGCTTTTTCTGTGGTGGTATGTGGTACTGAGGAATCGAACCCAGAGCTTCATGCATGCTAAGCAAGCACTCTACTGCTAAGCCACATTCCCAACCCAATAATAGCTACAATAATTTAATTATACTGGCTTATTCTATATATATTTCATTTTTGGGGGTTGAACTTAAGAGCTTTGAGCAGATACTCTACATGAGCCATACCCCTAGTCTATTCCTGCATTTTTTTTTTTTTTTACTTACTTATTTTTGAACTTAAGGCTCCAAACTCTCCCTTGGCCTTTTGGCTCACTTCAGCCACAGCCCACTTTCAGCTTTTGCTGCTTAATTGGAAATAAGTCTCATGAACTTCTTTGCCAGGGTTGGTTTGGAACCTTGATCCTTAGATATCAGCTAGGATTACAAGTGTAAGCAATTAATGCCTGGCTTCTTTTCTGCTTTTAATTTTTTTCAGAAAAAGTCTCACCTTTTCCTCTGACTCGTCTTGTACTGCAACCCTCCTATTTTCATCTGTAATTACAGGTATGCACCACCATGCCTGGCCCTTATTAAATCTCTTTACTTGTCTTCATATTACAAGAATGTTAACTTTGCATGCACACACACAAATATGTAATACATATTACCTAATTTACAATATTGCCTGTAATATTTTGTCACATCCACCACAAATGGCTCTTATATCCACAGTAAGGATGAGGAAACCAAGTAATTTAATTAACTAGTTAGAACCCAACAGGGCTGAGATTTCCTTTTCTGACTCCTAATCTTGTGTTTTTCACCACCTTGCTAAACTTTTTTCTTTTTCTTTGTTGTTGATGTTGGTCGTGGGGGCTGAACTCTGGGCCAGAGCACTGTCCCTGAGCTCTTCAGCTCAAGGCTAGTGCTCTAACACTTGAGCCATAGCACCACTTCCCGCTTTTTCTGTTTATGTGGTGCTGAGGGCCTCATGCATGCAAGGCAAGCACTCTACCTCTGAGCCACCTCCCTAGCCCCTAAACTTTTTTCTTTTGCAATGCTGGGCATTGGACCTAGGGTATCATTCATACTGGGCAATTTCTCAGAGACCACAGAGCTTTAGCCTCAGTCCATTTAAAATTGGGGCTTGCGGGGGCAGGGGGGAGGTGTTGGTACTCTCCTTAGGATACAAATAATAGTTTCTCCCAAGAACAAAACATCTGTGCTCTGTTACTCACAAATACTTTGTACTAAGCAAAATAAACTGCTCTCATTGAACAGCCTCTAGACCCTCAAACCCTCGATGAAAAACCTCAGTGATAGCAAGGCACCAGTGGTTCATGGATATAATCCTAGCTACTCAGGAGGCTGAGAAATATGAGGATCATAGTTTGAAGCCAGTCTGGGCAGGAAAGGCCAGTGGACACTTATCTCCAACTAACAAAAAGCTGGAGTGGAGTTGTGGCTCAAGGGATAGTGACAGCACTGAACAAAAAAGCTAAGGGACAGTTCCTAGGCCCTGAGTTCAAACCCTACTATGGATGGTTGGAGACACACATGAACCTCAGAGATATAGCTGTAGGGAACCATCCTACCCCAATCTGCAAGGGCTCTTAAGCCACACCTAGAACTCCTGATCAAGGTTAAGCCCAGCAATTCCAAAGCTGTTTGGAGCCTGGATGAAGGGAGATTCTTACTAGACTCTTAGTAGAAAAAGATTCCTGCCAGCACCAGTGGCTCAGTAACTCCATCTACTCAGGAGGCTGAGATCAAGGAACATTAAGGTGCAAAGCCAGCCCAGGCAGAGAAGCCAGCAAAATAAATGCCAGACTGGAAGTGTAGTTCAAGTGGTAGAGCACGAGCCAAGAAAAGCCAGGCATTGGTGGCTCACACATGTAATTCTACTCAGGAGGTGGAGATCTGAGGATAGTGGTTCAAAGACAGCCCAGTCAGGAAAGTCCCCAAGACTCTTTTTTCTTCCCCACCCCTTTGTGAGTTATCTTCAATTAACCACCAGAAAACCAGAAGTGGTGGTTTGGCTCAAAGTGGTAGAGTGCTAGCCTTGAGCAGAAGAGCTCAGGGACAGTGCCCAAGACCTGACTTGAAGCCCGATGACCAACAACAGTAACAAACAAACAAACAAAAAAGCCAGGAGCTGGGCGCTGGTGGCTCACTCCTGTAATCCTAGCTACTCAGGAGGCTGAGATCTGAGGATAGCGGTTCAAAGCCAGCCCGGGCAGGAAAGACCTCGAGACTCCTATCTCCAATAAACCACCAGAAAACCGGAAGTGGCGCTGTAGCTCAAGTGGTAGAGCACTCGCCTTGAGCTGAAGAGCTGAGGGACAGCGCCCAGGCCCAGAGTTCAAGCCCCACGACCGACAAAAAAAAAAAAAAAAGCCAGGCACTGGTAGCTCATGCCTGTAACCCTAGCTACCCAGGAGGCTGAGATCTGAGGATCTCGGTTCAAAGCCAGCCTGGGCAGGAAAGTCTGTGAGACCCTTATCTCCAATAAACCACTAGAAAACTGCAAGTGGCACTGTGGCTCAAGTGGTAGAGTGCTTGCCTTGAGCTGAAGAGCGCAGGGACAGCACCCAAGCCCAGAATTCAAGCCCCACAACTGACCAAAAAAAAAAAAAAAAAAAGAGGTCCTGAGTTCTCCAATACTAGCACATGTACACACATAGATTCCTGGCAATTCACACGAAGGAAAAAGCAACCACCTTCCCTGGGGGCTGTTCCTTGATTACCTCCAGAACTAGTGACCAAGCAAGGGTTGCCAGTGTGATATCCCAGAGGGTGATGTTTGCATAACTGCATTACCAGTTAGTTAATCCATTATTCCCTTGGTGATAAGGACACACTGACTGCCAGTTCAACCTCAGTCCATTCCAGGCCCTGAGATTCCTTGACTGTTTCAGGCTCTATCACTGGTTTGCTATCCACACCTTGAAGGAGTTACACAAACTGAAGAGACTAGCAGATTATGGCAGACTATTTCTCCACTGAATGATTTTTATCACCCAGCTAACTCGGGGACATTTGTTAATATCTGAAAGTTATTAATTGGTTATTACACCTCGGAAGGAAGATGGTTGGATACTACTGGCATCTGGTAGGTAGCAGTTAACATATAATAGACAGAAGACCCCTTTCCCCAACAATGAACTATCTGGTTCCAAATATACCAAGGGTGAGAAATCTTTTGGTAGAAAGACTTGAGTCTGTTGAATAAATCAGATAGATTAGGGTTGGAATTGCTGGGTACTATATGACCTTGGGCAAGTCATTGGACTTGTGTAAACATTAGATGTTTCTGTCAGGTACTGATGGCTCACCCTAGTTACTCAATCCTAGTTACTCAGGAGGCTGAGACCTGAGGATCATGTTTCAAAGCCAACCTGAGTAAGAAGGTCCATAGACTCACCTTTCATTAACCAGCAAAAAGCTGGAAGGGAAGCTGTGGCTCAATTGGTTAAGAATGCTAGCTTGAATTAAAAAAGCTAATCAAAAGTTCAAGGCCCCAAGTTCAAACCCAAGTACTGGCAAAAGAAAAGAAAGGAAAAGAAAAGGCTTGGTACTGGTGGCTCACACCTGTAATCCTAGTTACTCAGGATGATGACATCAGAGGATTGAGGTTCAAAACCAGCCAGTGCAGCAAAGTCTGTGAGACTTATATCCAATTAACTACCAAAAAGCCAGAAGCAGAGCTGTAGATTTATGTGTAGCTTTATTTTAGAGCACTAGCCTTGAGCAAACAAAACAAAAAACTCAGGGACAGCAACACAGCCTCTGAGTTCAAGCCCTAGTATCAGCACCAAACAAAAGAATGATCTGCCTCTTACTTGCTGTCTATGTTGGACAAGTTATTTTGCTTCCGCGTGTGTGCGTGTGTGTGTGTGCCACAGCTCCATTTCTAGCTTCTTGGTATTTAATCGGGAATAAGAGTCTCATGGACTGTCCTGCCTAGGCTGATTTCAAATTGATACTCAGATCTCAACTTTCTAAGTAGTTAGGATTACAGTTGCTTGGCTTACTTTGCATTCTTTTTTTTTTTGTCGGTTGTGGGGCTTGAACTCTGGGCCTGGGCACTGTCCTTGTGCTCTTCAGCTCAAGGTAAGCACTCTACTGCTTGAGCAACAGCGTCACTTCTGGTTTATCTAGTGGACTTTCCTGCCCGGGCTGGCTTTGAACCGTGATTCTCAGATCTCAGCTTCCTGAGTAACTAGGATTATAGGCGTGAGCCACCAGTGCCTGGATTACTTTGCATTCTCAAGCATAGGCCTCATATATAAAAACAGATGTAATAATTACAAGTACAGCCAGGCGCTGGTGGCTCACACCTGTAATCCTAGCTACTCAGGAGGCTGAGATCTGAGGATCGCGGTTCAAAGCCAGCCCGGACAGGAGAGACTATGAGACTCCTATCTCCAATAAACCACCAGAAAACCGGAAGTAGCGCTGTAGCTCAAGTGGTAGAGCGCTCGCCTTGAGCTGAAGAGCTGAGGGACAGCGCCCAGGCCCAGAGTTCAAGCCCCACGACCGACCAAAAAAAAAAAAAAAAAATTGGAAGTACAATGCATAGGGCTGTTGCAAAACACTTGGTGCAAATTAATACCCTCAGAAACTTGTCCCAAGATAGGGATTAAGTACCAATCAGCACTATTCAGAGAAATCCACACATTACTCCAGGGAGAGGAGGGGACCTCCACAGTCCCAGCTGTGGCAGTTTTGCTTTTCAAACCTAGGGACTTCCTCATCACCAACAGCTGTCCCTCTTTGCACCAACACCCTCCCAAGGTCAAAGGACAGAGGCACAAGCATATGGGTTTAGAGAAACGTCATATTTAATGGTAAAGCTTAGCACACTCCAGCACCTGGAATGGCAAGGAGTCAAGCAGTGGGGATGGCTGGGTGACCCCCACGGAGCCTCACATGGCGAAGAGGATGAGGAAGGCGACCATCAAACAGAAGAGCCCCATGGCCTCAGACAGGGCAAAGCCCAGAATGGCATAGGAGAAGAGCTGTTGCTTGAGAGACGGATTCCTGCCAAGGACAGAGATTGATGACAACACAGGGAAAGGAAAAGGGTAAGGGAGGGGTGGGTGACACAGGGTGGGGGATGGGATGCTGGTATAACCAGGAGAGGACCTAGCCTGCCCGTACACTGGAGATTTTGATGGGCCAAGCAGAGTAGCAACTTGGCAAGCTAAGTGAGCTATGTTGGACACCTATTAAATTTTGGTTTAGAGGTTACTGGAGCAAACAGGAGGTACAGAAGCTCCAGAAGGAGTTCCTGCTGCTGAAGCTTTGCCCAAACGATGTTAACTTACAGTAGAAGATGCTCTAGGCTGCCCCAACCTTACCTGGCATAGCCAATGATCAAGCTGCCGAACACTGTTCCAATGCCAGCCCCTGATCCAGCCACACCAACTGTGGCAGCCCCAGCACCAATAAACTTGGCTGCTGTGTCAATGTCGCGGGAGACAACACTGGTCTGGAACTCCCGTCTGGCCACCTGGAGGGGGGAGCCACTGCAGGAAGGCTAGAGCCAGAGCGAGAAGATAATGAGGTAGCAGAACAGGTGGCTGACTCCATCCCTCCCACTGCCCTGTGAACCCTAAAACCTTTGGCATATTGCCTGACAAGAACAGAATACTCTGAATGTAGGGAGGATGTCAGTACTGGGGTCTGTTCTCAGATAGGACAAGGGAAATAGTATGAGGTAGGCAAATGCACTTTTCCAAATTTCTCATCCACAGTGATTGCCTTTGGAGACTTAGATTTACAAGGTCATCACTGATCCTCTATTTTTCTCTTAATAAGGCCTTAAGGCAATTTGGTTTAGAGATTCCCTGCCTGCAAAGATGCCTAAGAGGGTCCCTACTTCCTTACCTGTTTAGATGGAGCCTCTGGCTTACTCAGGAGGGAGGCAGACACAGGCCTGATTAGACCCCTGGTACAACAGCGCATCTGCAAAGTCAGAAAGACATATCTCTCCAGGTTAAGCAAGGAAAAAAAGAAAAAGAAGACCACCAAATATCTAACTGATGAGCTTCTTGTAAAAACAAAACAAAACAAAAAACAACAAAAAACAACCATAGCACTGAAAAAAGTACAATGTATTTCAATGTATGTTTGCTTGTACCCAATGGGCAGGCCTACAGAGACAGCTGTATTGAGAGTCTGGTGCAGTCACCAGTGGCAATCCATTACCATTCAAAGCACTGGGGAGGGGCACAGTGGTAGTAGTGTATATTCTTGGGTTCAATCACCAACGAAACAAAAACATGTATTCAAATTCACTTCCATGGGCACAGCTTCATCATTTTCTCAGAATGGAACAAAATCCACATTAAGAGCAGATGGGGGTACAAGAAAGGTTTGTACCCAAACCACCATAGTAATGAAGAAAGGGGAAGGTATATACTAAAATGTACACGCTGCTAGACATCTTTCTTGCAGTGGGCCAGTAGGCTTGGTGAAATTCCTGGAACAGCCACCTACAGAGAGCCTTCTGTAACATGCATTCTTTCTTGAGAGTCTTTCTATGTAGCCCAGGTTGGCCTGGAACTCCAGATCTTCCTACCTTAGCCTCCTAAGTGCCACCTGCCTCACTGGTGACATGGCTTTCTTGAAATATTCTCTAGGGCAAAGTGCAGTGGTTTTCAAACTCGGCTGAACTGTGGAATCACTGGGGAGTTTTAAAAAAGGTCTAGGGTTCCATCTTCATTCCCATAGTCTCCTGTAACTGGTCTGATTGGTATTAGGAAATTTAACAGCTCCTCAGGTGATTCTAATATGCAGCCAAGGTTGAGATTATGTTTTCATGGGCTGTTGAAGCTAGACTGGGGGTAAAGGTCAGATCTAGCCTCTCTGAGGACATTTCAAAGCCAAGAGAATTTGGATTACAGGCCCAACTCAACAGCAGTTACCTGCATCCCAATCTCCTCAAAGAGCCAACATCCTGACAGCAAACCCCACTCATTCCATTCATTACACACACAGAGATGCCTCCCACACCATACATGGCACTACACCGTGCATGGCACCACGGGATACACCAGCCTTAGCTTACCAGAACTGGAGAAATAAGCAGTGCCCCGGTGGTCTGCATTTTTTCAGTCTGCAGAAACCAAAAACAAAGAGAAACTATAAATCCTTTGAGAGCACGGCTACTTGCTTATGGTGACGACCTTCTGTCGTCCCCTGCACCGTCCCCATTTCCCCCACCTCACCCCGATTGTCCCTGGACCCTCTCTTCTTGCATCGCACCCCAGCCGGAGGAAGGCATTAGAGGTCAGAAGGACAGCGCGGACTCCAGGGTCAACCACCTTCTGCGCTGCGGGTATGCAGCGTGGAAAAAAAAAAAAAAAAAACCACACCGAAATCGGAAGTAATAGAGGCTCAGGCCCCAGGAGAGAGACGTTGCGAAAGGAGACCGTCTCCCGGGATGAAGTGGCAGAAGCCGGGCAGGTGCCGTGCAGGATCCTGCCCAGATTACACATCTGTCCTCTACTAGCCCCGGGAGTGGCCGTTTATCGCTCATTACCGTTGGTCATTAACATTAATTGGTGAGACTAAAACCTTCCATCGTTTCTTCCATTCTTGAGGGCAGATGAGTCTCCTTACGCCCAATCCACTACCCAGCCGCCCGCAGGTTCCCGGCCCCGAATCACCTGCACACCCTCTCCCCCGCAGACCCAGCCCGGCACACGGCGCTCGCCCCTCTCAAGGTGACTGACTCACCTCGCAGCTTTAGCCCTTGCTCTCAGCGCACGGCTCCCCCACCCACGTGTCCTGGGGTTCCTCTACTCTCATTGGCTGCAACCCTCCCGCGTCCCCATTGGTTTGCGTCATCAAGTCGCCCTTTTCTATTGGGTTTCCGCAGTTTCTTCCTCTCTCCTCCCACAGCAACTTCGTGGCAATCCCCGCCTCCCTGCGGAAAAAGGCGGGGTTTTCCTCGGAGAGCTGAGTTACGATTGGTTGATCCTTGAAATTCTCGACCATAGAGTCGGTGGGTAGGGAACTCAGAGGTTCCATAACCTCCCGCACAAAATGGCGGCCAAGGTGGCAAGCTGAAGAAAAGGCGTGAGAGGGATGACCCGACACCTGACGCAAGCCGACACATGACTTTGGCTCCGCGAATTCATTCGGGCGCGCGCGCGGCCTCGGAGCACGTTGCATGTTGGGGTTTGTAGTCGAGTCTAGGACACAGTCACTCCCTTCCTCGCCCCCCCCTTCCAGGACAACTGAGATACCGCGAGATGTTGCTTCTTGGGGTAAGGAGCGCAGAAGCCTTGGTTGCGGTTCCCACCCTAGTGATTTGTGGGAACCTTCCGCCGTGGAAAATTCGGCCCGGTTGCTAAGCTCCTAAAAGATCGGCCCGCTTTGTGGGCCTTGGAGGGTGTTCAGCAGTCATGAACTAGTGACCAATATATTTTTTAGAACTCATAATTAGGGTTATATTTATAATTTGAAATTATATTCTAAGGATAAAGCAACGAGCTTTGTGTGTAAAGAATTCGCATGTAGTTGCTTGTGCACACCTGTAATCTCAGCACTGAGGAGGGTGAAGCCTGAAGATGGTGAGTTCCAGGCCAGGGTGGCTACATACTGAGACCCTGTCAAGAGAAGGAGAGAAAGATGAGCCTAAAGGATAAGAACCGAGAAATAAGAATTGCAGGAATGCGCAATTTTACTAATCTGAGAAATACCTTAAACGCACTACTTTTATTAAAAGCACAAAATTATTTTTTATTGTAAGTGTTAGTTTTTTTTAAAAAAGAGGTTGCCGAGTAAGAATCACCCCACGCACGTGGTATTCCGGTAGGGGTAGGCTGGGAAAGAGGGCGTCTGGGTCTGAGCTAGGCCTTATCTAGGGTATGGATGGAGAAAGGTGTGACCTCTTCCAGGTGTGCCAGTTGCCTAGGTAACTCAGGTACTGGGCGGAGCCTTTGCTGCGGGGAGAGTGGAGTCTGCTCGCCTTCTAGGAGCTATCTTACAGTAAGCATGGAGCTCTACTACACTGCTAGTGAGAGTATGAATTAGGAAACTTTCCTTGAGAGCAATTTGGCAATACTTATTTTTATTCGAGAGCCTTTGAATGGACCATCCTCTTTGACCCGCAATTCTTGAGTAATTGAGAACCTTTGGCCACTGCATTCTCTTTGACCCAGAAATCACTTCTAGAAATACATCCTAAAGAAATAATCAGAAATGGAACCTTGCTCATGTAATCGTAACCCCTCTGTACGGTATTTTCACAATAATAATTTAAAAAAAAAAAGAAATGGAAGGATTCAGCCAGGCACTCAATACCTCATGCCTATGAATCCTGGCTACCTAGGAAGCTGAGACCTGGAGGAGAGGTTCAAAGCCAATTCTAGGGAGTCTAGACTCTCCAAATTTATCAGCAAGGGGCTGGATGTAGCTCAGTGGCAAAGTGCTTGTCAAGCAAGTGCAATGCTCTAGGTTTGATTCCTAATATGAAAACAAAACCCTCGCAAAAAAAAGAACAAAAAGCCAAGCTGGAGATGTGGTTCAAGTAGTAGAGCATCATCCATAAGCAAGAAAGCCAAGCAAGTGATAGTCCTGGCATACACATAAGCAAAAATTCTGCTGAAAGGATGTGCATTGCAAAGCCAGGTGATGGCTTATGCCTCTAACCCTAGCTACTCAGGAAGCTGAGATTTGAGGACTGTGGTTCAAAGCCCACCATGGCATGAAAGTCCATGATACTCATCTCCAATTAACCATCAGAAAATGGGAAGTGGAGCTGTGGCTCAATGGAATAGAGCACTAGCCTTAAGCAAAAAAGGTCAAGTATAGCACCCAAGCCTGAGTTCAAGCCCCCTGACAATAAATAAATAAATAAATAAAATGTACATTGCACATGAAAACAAGAAAATAAATGTCTCTCACATGGTAAATAGTTAATAATTATATCTTCACTTAAAATGTTATAAAACAAAATATGAAAAAAAAAAGGTTTTGTTTTGGTTGGCACAGGGGCTTGAACCTAGGACTCAGGTTCTTACCTGGCTTTTTTTGCTCAAAGTTGGTACTCTACCAGTTGAGCTATACCTCAACTTCTGGCTTTTTGCTGGCCTATTGGAAACAAGATTCTATCATGGACCGAAGATGTGAAGGAAACAGCCTTTCTCTCTCTCTTACCACTTGAGCCACAGTGCTACTTTGGCTTTTTTGCTTATGTGGTGCTGAGGAATCAAACCCAGGGCCTCATGCATGCAAGGCTAGCACTCTACCACTGAGCCACCTTCCAAGCCCAGCCTTTTTCTCTTTACCAGTTGATCTAAGTGGCGAAGAGTTACCTAAAGCTGATGAACACACTTTGATAGTAATTGACAGATTAAACAGAAACAGAAGACTTTTATTTTTTACTTACTTTGGTGGTTGTAGGGCTTGAACTCAGGGCCTGGTTGCTGTCTCTGAACTCTTTTGCTCAGGGCTAGTGCGCTACCACTTTAAGCTCCACTTCCAGTTGTTGTTTTTTTTAATAAATACAACTCAGGGTTTATTAAAAATCAGAGCTCCCCTGCTGTGACCTCCAAAATAAATAACCAGAAGGGCCACAGCTGGAGAAAGGGGAAGAAAAATTAATCTCAAGGCAGATTCTTATAACTACCCCTCCATTTCCCAACTCCCCCCTATGGTTCTTGGAACATAGCACCTGAGCAGGCGCCTCAGTCCAAGTAGAATGTGGCTGGCACCAAGGCATGTCTGCCCTGCCCAGGAGGGGAGACAGGCCCTGGGGATCACTCGTTTCCAGCCCTTGATAATCCCAAGACCTGCTCCCTCCAGGGATCAGGGATGAAGCACCAATTGGAGGCACCTGAGGGTGGTGGTAGGGGAAGAACAGGGTAACAGAACCTAGGCAGAAGTAGCAGAAAGGGGGGCCAGCCCCCTCTCGTTTCAGCCAGTGCCTGACTGAGGTCATGTCCATCCCTTATACCTCTTGAGCTCCCCAGCTCTGCACTCAGCTGAGGATCTTCCGGGGCAGTTCAACAGAGGCACGGATGAAGGCAGCATCATCTCACACACAGTTTTGCTTTCGGATGTCTTGATGGGAGATGAACTTGGGATATCCAAAACCCAGAGAACTCTCATCCAGGGAGCCTCACCAAGTGCCAGGTTTTTAGAGATTCTTCCAGTTTGGGTCAGGGTGGAAGGTTTCAGTAACATGCTGTGGCTTGGCCAGCCCAGGGTCGCTCTGATCCAGCAGGGAGAAAGTGACACGTCGGGCAAAGGGCCACTCAAGGAGATTGTCAAAGGCACCTGGCAGTACACGAATGTACAGTGAGAGATGTGTGCCCTCGCCACCGCGGTTGCCATTGAGGAATGCAGACACCTGCAGCTTGTAACCATACTTATGTGTGTGGAAAGCTGGGCTGAAGCACTCAAGGTTGGGCCTGGCCTTGGCCTCCTGTAGTCACCGCCCATAGCTGCCAATCTTCCAGATGAGCACACCATCACTGCCTACTGACAGCTCCTCCAGCTCTCTGCGAAGGTCCTGCAGCTCCTGCCGCTGCCGGCTTACCAGAGCACACATCATAGCCAGATGAGGCTTCACACTCTCCTCCACGTGTCGTGCCATTGCCAGCTTAGGGCACTGTTGGTAAAGCCCCAGGCCATGGGGGGAATGGAGAAGTTACCAAAAGGGGAAGGTCCAGGGGAGAGAAGATGGAGAGGAAGAGTAGACATCTAACTCTGCATGAGGAAGACAGGGTGCTAGAAACAAGTGGAAACTAACTGACCAGCATGAGAAAAATGAGGGTTTCAGAGCAGAGCCCACCAAGGCCTCACTGTGCCAGGAAACCTAGCCTGTCCAGGACTTGAAGGGCTAAAGAGGAGCTGACAGGAAGGAGAAAGATTTTTACCCTGTGTTTACAGCCAGAATCTTTGAATGGGCAGTGCTGCAGCTGTCTTCCAAATGGCCTGCCAGGTCCTCCCGAGCCATGGTGCCCACACCACACTGGTTGGGGCAGGACACAGGCAGCTGTGGGCACTGGTACTGGTGACTCTGAATGGTGTCAAAGACAAACTCCTTGCTGCAGTAGGCACAAGGCTGGGTGCGCTTGGGGCACTCAGAGGTGGCACGCTGGGCCAGCAGACGCCGCATCATGCGGGCGTCACACTTGTTCTCACAGTACACGCTCTCTTGGGGGCACATGCCCTCAGGGCTCCCCTAGGCCTCCCCACTGAAGTCACAGCCACAGAACTCGCATTTGAGGCGCCGCTTGGGGCAGTTGTGCTGCAAGTGTGCAGGCAGATCACGGCGGCTCAGCTTAGAAGAGCAGCGATTGGGGCAGGGGACTACATTGAAATTGCTAGTATTCAGGTGGCCCTGTAGATGACGGGGTGGCCCACTCCAGCGGCAGCCCTCTTCACTGTGGATGCGGCGGATAGACAGACCTAACACCTGGACCTCCAGTTCTGGGTCTGGGTAGATCTTGGCATAGTCCAGAGGAAGCTGGTCCTCGGGGCATTTGAAGACTCCTTCACTGAGGACCTCCTGTAGGCAGGTGTCACAGAAGCGGTGGCCGCAGGTGGAGACCTGCACGGGCTCACGCATGGGCTTCCCGCACAGCGGGCACAGCACCCGCCGTTTGGGCTTCTCCAGGAACTTGTAGTCGAAGCCAGGCATGGCGGGCTCAGCCGTGGGCACGGGCCAGCGGGGCCGGGGCACGCAGTGGCCCCACAGCCCGCGCCTCGCTCGGGCCCACGCTCCCCGGCTCCGGGCGACGCCCTCCACTTCCAGTTTTTGAGTGTTTAATTGAAGAGTGTCTTGGAGATTTTACTGCTCCCGCTGGCTTTGAACCATAATTCTCAGATCTCAGCCTCCTGAGTGGCTAGGATTACAGGCATGAGCTACCAATGCCGAGCCAGAAGATTTTTTTTTTTTTGGGGGGTCCGGTCGTGGGGCCTGAACTCTGGGCTTGGGTGCTGTCCCTCAGCTCTTTTAGCTCAAGGCTAGCGCTCTACCACTTGAGCCACAGCGCCACTTCCTGCTTTTTTCTTTTTGCTTATGTGGTACTGAGGAATCGAACCCAGGGCCTCAGGTATGCAAGGCAAGCACTCTGCCACTGAGCCACCTTCCTAGCCCCACATCTCTTTAACTTATATAGAACCATGCAACAAATAAATAATACACATTATTTTTAAACACATGAGACATTTAAAAAAATTGGCCACTTACTAAGTCATAAAGATGCTTTAATAAACATGAATCAATACTACACAGACCACATTCTCTGACCATAATGTAATTAAATAAGAAATCAGATTGTTAAAAACAATGCATTTAGACATAAAACTTTAAATATTACTATTGTCCATATCAAGAATTGGGAAACAGGGGCTGGGAAGGTGGCTCAGTGGTAGAGCGCATGCCTTGCATGCATGAGGCCCTGGGTTCCATTCCTCAGCACCACATAAGCAGGAAAAAAAAAAAGCTGGAAGTGGCGCTGTGGCTCAAGTGGTAGATCGCTAGCCTTGAGCTGAAGAGCTGAGGGACAGCACCCAGACCCAGAGTTCAGGCCCGATGACCAACAAAAAAAAAAAAAAAAAAAGCAGGACCAACTTGGTATTGGTGGTTCATGCCTGTAATCCTCACTACTTAGGAAGCTGAGATCTAAGGATCTGGGTTTTTTTTTTTTTTTGTCGGTCGTGGGGCTTGAACTCTGGGCCTGGGCGCTGTCCCTCAGCTCTTCAGCTCAAGGTGAGCGCTCTACCACTTGAGCTACAGCGCCACTTCCAGTTTTCTGGTGGTTTATTGGAGATAGGAGTCTCACGGTCTCTCCTGCCCGGGCTGGCTTTGATCCGAGATCCTCAGATCTCAGCCTCCTGAGTAGCTAGGATTACAGGCGTGAGCCACCAGCGCCCGGCTAAGGATCTGGGTTTGAAGCCAGCCTAGGCAGCAAAGTCCGGGATACTCATCTCCAATTAATGACTGAAAATAGCCTGAAGTGGAGATGTGCCTCAAGTTGCGAGCTAGCCAGAAGTACAAAAAGCCCAGGGATAAAGTTCATACCCTTGCTGGGCACCTGCGGCTCACACCTGTAACCCTAGCTACTCAGGAGGCTGAGATCTGAGGATCAAGGTTCAAAGCCAGTCCAGGCAGGAAAATCCATGTGATACTCTTATCTCCAATAAAACGCTCAAAAAACCAGAAGTAGCACTGTGGCTCAAGTGGCAGAGTGCTTTCCTTGAGCTGAAGAGCTCAGGGACAGCACCCAGGCTCAGAGTTCAAGTCCCACAACAGACCCACCCCCACCCCCCAAAAAAAGGCCATTCCTTGAGTTCAAGCCCCAAGATCAGCACACAGGAAAAGCAGGGCCAGGGCCATAAGTGTGGCTCAAGTGGTAAAGGGACAGCTATTCAAGCAAGCTGAGCAAGTGCAGAATCTTGAGTTCAAACTTTGGTATTGCCAAGTGGATACTTCCCAAGTCTCCAGTACATTCTGGCCCATATAGTCCAATGCATGTACTCAGAGAATGGCGCGCGTGCGCGCGCGCACACACACACACACACACACACACGAATATACACCCACATCCCCTCCAACATACTCAGTAGCCTAAGATGACCCCATGCTAGGGCCCAACTCACCTCCCAGAACAACATTTATCCAGCTGGGTGCTGGTGGTTCACATCTGTAATCCTCACTACTCAGGACACTGAGATCTGAGGATCATAGTTCGAAGCCAGCCTGGGCAAAAAAGTCTGTGAGACTCATTTCCAATTAACCACCAGAAAACCAGAAACAGCACTGGGGCTCAAAATGGTAGAGTACTAGCTTTGAGCACAAAAGCTCTGAGACAACACTTAGGTCCTGAGTTCAAGCACTATGACTGACAAAAACAAAATAATCCAAAATGATGTCCAGCAAAAATTCCGAGGCAACAACATCATAACACAGCCATTCCCCAAATACAAAATCTCCCAGTGATGTTCAGTTTTATTTATTTATTTATTTATTTTGGGGGGGGGGTCCAGTCGTGGGGCCTGAACTCTGGGCCTGGGTGCTGTCCCTCAGCTCTTCAGCTCAAGGCTAGCGTTCTACCACTTGAGCCACAGTGCCACTTCCGGCTTTTTTCTTTTTGCTTATGTGGTGCTGAGGAATGGAACCCAGGGCCTCATGCATGCAAGGCAAGCGCTCTACCACTGAGCCACCTTCCCAGCCCACTGATGCTCAGTTTTCTAGCAAAGTTCAGCCTGGCTCCTGCTGCAGTCTGTGCTCACTGAGCTTCCTTCATTGAAGCACAACGCTCAAATTGTGTGAAGGTCAGGATGGAATTACACATATTTGGTTTATTTATGCAAGACCTCTTCAATGTTTTTTTTTTTTTGGTCAGTTCTTGGGCTTGAACTTGGGGCCTAGGAGCTGTCCCTGAACTTTTTTTTTCCTCTCTCAAGGCTAGTGTTCTACTTTCCTGCCTGGGCTGGCTTTCAACTGCAATTCTCAGATCTCATTCTCCAGAGTAGCTAGGATTATAGGTGTGAGCCATGGGTGCCTGGTTCTTCAAGCATTTTTTCATTGCAGTTCATTGTGTCCATAATGAGATTTATCTTTTCCCTCTTTCTCTCCCTCTGTCTCTCTCTTCCCCTTCCTTCTTCCTTGTCTCTTTTCTTTGTGTCTCTCTTTTCTTTCCTCCTTTCTTTCTTTTCCTTCCTTCCTTGGTTCCTTGCTCTCTCCCTCCCTCCCACCTTCCCTTCCTTCCTTCTTTCCTTCCTTTCTTCCTCTTCAATTTTTTTTTGCCAGTCCTGAGGCTTGAACTCAGGGCCTGGGCACTGTCCCTAAGCCTCTTTGTGTTCAAGGCTAGCACTGTACCACTTGAGCCACAGTGCCACTTCTGGCTTTTTCTGTTTATGTGGTACTAAGAAATCGAACCCAGGGCTTCATGCATACTAGGCAAACACTCTACCTCTAAGCTACATTTCCAGCCACTTTTTCATATTCATTTACTTTTATTCTTGAATTTTTCCTAACATCAAATATTCCTAAATATCCATGCATATATTTAGTATCAATTGCAAGATATATTTCCCCATATATGTTCTGTACAAGAATTACCAATTTTGCCAGGCCCCAGTGGCTCATGTATTTTTATTTATTTATTTATTTATTTATTTTTCTGCCAGTCCTGGGACTTGAACTCAGGCCTGGGCACTATCCCTGAGCCTTTTTGTGTTCAAGGCTAGTGCTCTACCACTTCAGCCACAGAACCACTTCTGGCTTTTTTCTGAGTAGTTTATTGGAGATGTCTCACAGACTTTTCTGCTAGTGCTGGCTTTGAACCACAATCCTCAGATCTCCAACTCCTGAGTAGGAAGGATTACAGGCCTAAGCCACTGGTGCCCAGCTGCTCATGTAATCTTAATTACTCAGGAGGCTGAGGCGAGGATCACAATTTGAAGCCAGCTGTGGCTCAAGTAGTAGAGCAAGAACTAGCTTTAAGCAAAAAAGCTCAGGAATAGCACCCCAGCTGAGTTTAAGCTCCCCCCCCCCACATACACACACTCAAATTTCCCAATTTGAATCAGTACCTATCATGAATCATTCTATCTAAAATTAATTTTGTTTACTATTTTTTTTTTTGGTCTGTCGTGGGGCTTGAACTCTGGGCCTGGGCGCTGTTCCTCAGCTTTTCAGCTCAAGGCGAGCGCTCTACCACTTGAGCTGCAGTGCCACTTCCGGTTTTCTGGTGGTTTTATTGGAGATAGAAGTCTCACGGTCTCTCCTGCCCGTGCTGGCTTTGAACCGCAATCCTCAGATCTCAGCCTCCTGAGTAGCTAGGATTACAGGCGTGAGCCACCAGCGCCCGGCTAATTTTGTTTACTATTAAGTCACTTCTTGAATACAACAGTGGGGGGAAAAAGGACCAACACAATGTGTACCATTAAGAAAAGGGATATCGTCGGGCGCCGGTGGCTCACACCTGTAATCCTAGCTACTCAGGAGGCTGAGATCTGAGGATCGCAGTTCAAGCCAGCCCAGGCAGGAAAGTCCGTGAGACTCTTAGCTCCAGTAAACCACTAGAAAACTAGAAGTGGCACTGTGGCTCAAGCGGTAGAGCACTTGCCTTGAGCTGAAGAGCGCAGGGACAGCACCCAAACCCAGAGTTCAAGCCCCATGACCGACCAAAAAAAAAAAAAAAAAAGAAGAAGAAGTAGTAAAGGGATGCCTCTGGGAAGGGGCACATAGGTGGCCAATGATGGGGGTGGGGGGACTCTTCACTCTGTATCTGGACAAGTCTATACAGGTAAACAACCAAACTGACAAATCCCATGAGCATCTTTGCATAACTCACTTCCTTGACAGTGAGCTCCTTAATCACCAACTTGGAGAACTTCCCTTGTAAAAGGGGCATCCTTCAGGTTGGTTCCTTGTAAGAACAGTGGCTAAGGTTTCCTGTCTGGAGATGTACAGGTTGAGCACCTATTTTTTCCTATTGCTGATACCCTATGTGTGTGAGTCTGGGACTCTCTTCTTGCAGTATTGGCTTAAGAAGCTCTTATGTCCATTTGTCAACAGCCAACATTATTTATTATTATTATTATTATTATTTATTTATTTTGCCATTGCAATTCCTAACAGACGTTAGAAACCTGGGTACTTTGTTTGGGGGAACCTCTGCTAAAAAGCCCAAATGAAGAATCTTGTCTTTTTTTTTTTTTTGTCAGTTGTGGGACTTGAACTCAGGGCCTGGGTGCTGTCCCTGAGCTGTTTGCTTAAGGCTAGTACTCTGCCACTTGATCTCCATTTCATTTTTAGGTGGAGATAAGAGGTTCACAAACTTTCCTGCCTTGGCCTTCCATCAAACCTGGATCCTCAGATTTCAGCCTCCTGAGTAGCTAGGAGTACAGATGTGAGCCACCTGGCTTTGTCTTTAATCATTTCTGGTAGGGTGAAGATTCAGAGGGGGTTCTACTCATTCATCCTAATTCCTATTGAGGTAAGGGTCTTAGCCTCAGGTATGGATAGGCTTTTTTTTCTAATCTGTATGTGGCATTTTGCTACTATTGATAGTTTTAAAAGAGGGAAGCAGTTTTACATCTATCCAGCAGAGGGGGTGCAATGGGAGAATGAGGATTTTTGTTGTTTTTTTGTTGTTTGAACTCTGGGTCTGGGCGCTGGCCATGAGCTCTTCAACTCAAGGCAAGTGCTCTACTGCTTGAGCCATAGAGCCACTTCCGTTTCCTAGTGGTTAATTGGAGATTAGAGTCTTACGGATATTCCTGCCCGGGCTTGTTTTGAACCACCATCCTTAGACCTCAGCCTCCTGAGTAGCTAGGATTACAGGCTTGAGCCACTGGCACCTCACCCTTTGTTTTTGTTTTTGTTTTTGTTTTTTTGGTACTGACATTTGAACTTAGGGTCTTGCATTTGCTATGTTTCTATTCCTGTCTTTAAAAATATTTTATTATCTTTATGTAATTGTACAAAGGGGTTATTAGCATTTAACAAATCAGTACAATGCATCTTGATGTATCACCGTTTTCTACTCCCTTTTTGCCTTGGTCATTTTCTAGGTAGGGGCTTACTTTGTGCCAGCAGGCCTGGACTGTGACCCTCCTACTTAATGTGTCCCAGTGCTGCTGGGGATAGAGGACAAGCATGCTTCACTATTGCCCAGCCCTTGTTCTTCCCCTAGATCTGAGATAACAGATATGTGCCACTTATTAGTTCACACACCTTTTTTTTTACCTGATAGCTGTGCTTGAACTTGATCTCGGCTGGCATACTACCACTTGAGCTGTGTGCCATCCTAGTTTCCTGAGTAGCTAGGATTACAAGCATGAGTCACAAGAGCCTGGCTCCCTCATTACCTTTACTTTGTGGTGTGTGTTTGTGTGTGTGTGTGTGTGTGTGTGTGTGTGTGTGTGTGTGTGTGTGTGTGTGTGTGTACAGGCATGCCAATCTTAGTTCTTGAACTCAGGGCCTAGGCATTGTCCCAGAGCTTATGTGCTCAAAGCTAGCACTCTACTACTTGAGCCACAGCTTCATTTCCAGCTCTTTGGTGATTAACTGGAGATAAGAGTCTCCTGGGCTTTCCTGCCCCATCTGGCTTGAAATCAAGATCCTCAGATCATGATAGGATTACAGGCTCACACCACTGATACCTAGTCCTCATTGCCTTTTGACCTACTTTCCTCCAACTGCCCCTGGTCACCATTCTGGCCCCACATTCCTGTTGACTAAGGATGTTCTTTATGTGGCTCTTTCCCTAGTTTCTTCCTTGTCTTGATCACATCTTCTTCTTCTTCTTCTTCTTTTTGGTCAGTTGTGGAGCTTAAACTCTGGGCCTGGGCGCTGTCCCTCAGCTCTTCAGCTCAAGACTAGTGCTCTACCACTTGAGCCACAGCTCCACTTCCAGCTTTCTGGTGGTTTATTGGAGCTAAGAGTCTCACGGACTTTCCTGCCCAGGCTGGCTTTGAACCACGGTCCTCAGATCTCAGCCTCCTGAGTAGCTAGGATTACAGGTGTGAGCCATAGCGCCCAGCTATATCTTGTCGTGTCTGTGGAAGCTGTCTGACTTCCCCACTTAAATTTTCCATACTACACTTCCCTATTCTCCCTATACTTCTTACTGAGTTATTATTTCCTCTGAGGACAGGAAGATTGAGAGTTCAAGACCAGCCTGGACTACATATAGCAAGACTCTGTCTCAAAATGAAGCAAAACAAAACGCCCTCTTCTCCCTCAAGTCATACTGTGATTCTGTTTAGTTATATTCTCAAGCACAATTATTTGTTCTTTTTAGTGAGCTTAAAAATAGCTTCTGGACTAGCGCCAGTGGCTCATGCCTGTAATCCTAGCTACTCAGTAGGCTGAGATCTGAGGATCACAGTTCAAAGCCATCCTGGGCAGGAAAGTCCATGAGACTTTTTTTTTTGGTCTGTTGTGGGGCCTGAATTCTGGGCCTGGGCACTGCCCTTCAGCTCTTCAGCTCAAGGCTAGCGCTCTACCACGAATCACAGAGCTACTTCCAGCTTTTTCTGCTTATGTGGTGCTGAGGAATCCAACCCAGAGCCTCATGCATGTGAGGCAAGCACTCTACCACTGAGCCACCTTCCCAGCCCCCATGAGACTCTTATCTCCAGTTAACCACTAGAAAAATGGAAGTGGCGTTGTGGCTCAAGTGGTAGAGTACTAACCTTGAGCTGAAGAGCTCAGGGACAATGCCCAGGCCCAGAATCAAATACTTGTTGAATCCAGCTAAGACTTTTCAGATGTGTGTGTGTTTGTGTGTGTGTGTGTGTGCGCGCGCGTGTATGTGTATGTGTGTGTGTGTGTGTGTGTGTGTGTGTGTGTGTGCCTGTCTGTCTATATGCAACTGTATTAGGGCTTGAACTCAGGGCTTTGCCCTGAGTTTTTGGCTTTTTTGTTCAAGGCTGGTGCTCTATCACTTAAGCCACAGCTCCCCCTCATGCTTTTTGCTGATTAATTGGAAATAAGAGTCTCATTGACTTTTCTGCCTGCACAGGCTTTGAACCTCAATCCTCAGAACTCAGCCTTTTTTTTTTTTTTTTTGTCAGTTGTGGAGCTTGAACTCTGGGCTGGGTGCTGTCCCTCAGCTCTTCAGCTCAAAGCTAGTGCTCTACCACTTGAGTCACAGTGCTACTTCCGGTTTTCTAATGGTAAATTGGAGATCAGAGTTTCATGGACGTTCCTGCCTGAGCTGGCTTTGAACCGTGATCCTCAGAACTCAGCCTCCTGAGTAGCTAGGATTACAGGCGTGAGCCACTGGCACCCAGCTTAGACCTGGGTTTTCTGAGTAGCTAGGGTTACCTGTGTAGCCACCAGCTCCTGGCTAACCTTCCAGCTTTTCAATCAGTGCTTTAGCTTAATTCTTGGTTATGGGAGAGGTTTGTTGTGTGAAGGATTCTCATCATTGTGCTCCACCTTCCTAGAGGAGTCCTGAATGGTACTAAGGCTTCAGCTTTGCCTCTCCTCTCACTGCCCCCCAGCAACCCTGTGCCTCTACAGTACTGCTACCCTCCCCAGAGCTGTCTGGAAAACTCATAGGAAACTCATAAATCCTTCCAGGATCAGCTTAACTGTCTCCTGCCCTTCGATGCCTTCACTATACCTCAGACATTTGCTTTTCCTGGAGCCCTTGTAGGACTTGCTGAACAGATCTATTCCAGCGGCCTTGAGCTGAACTAATGTTTTACGTATCCCACTCTTGCCATAATGTGGTAATTTTCTGATGATATGTACCTTCTGTTCCCAGCACTTAGGAAGGTGGCTGGTATAGGCAAATCTTCAAAAAATAGGAGTGGGGCAGATCACAGTTCCGCCACTTGCACTTTTTGGGAGCAAACTCTAGAGGGCAGTCTCACACTACACTTAGCTTCACCAGCTTTTGCCTAGTTGCTTTTTTTTTTTCTCCTACCATAGCAGCTTGGATGGATGTGGATAGATTGATGGACGAACTTGGATGGATGTGTAGATGGGCGAGTAGATGGCTGGATGATTGGGTAGATGGAATGGGCACAGTGTAGGGTGGGCTGTGGAGTTCATGAGCTTGGACAGTATACCTAAGCAAGCTTCCTTTGCATCCCTTAGATATTTAGCTTAGGCCCTAAGGACTATGACTATAACTATGAAGTTATTGTTGGTCAGGTGCTGGTGGCTCACACCTGTAACCTTAGCTACTCAGGAGGCTAAGATCTAAGGATCACAGTTTGAAACCAGCCCAGGTAAGAAAGTCTATGAGACTCTTATCTCCAATTTACCCGCAGAAAACTGGGAATGGTGCTGTGGCTCAAAGTGATACAGTGCTAGCCTTGAGTAAAAGCGCTCAGGGATAGTGCCCTGGCCCTGAGTTCAAGCCCCATTACTTACAACAAAAGAGTTGTTTTTAAAATTAAAACATGAGTGCTGGGAACGTGGCTCAGTGTGAGAGTGGCCCTAGGTTCGATTCCTCAGCACCCTCACATAAGCAGAAAAAGCTGGAAGTGATACTATGGCTCAAGTGGTAGAGCACGAACCTTGAGAGAAGAGCTCAGGGTCAGTGCCCAGGCCCAGAGTTCAGGCCCCACGACCTACAAAAAAGTAAAAGAAAAAAAAAGAAAGAAAGGAAAAAGAAGAAAAAAAAAGAAAATTGCAATACAAAATTGGACAAACATTCAAATAACTACAAAATAAAGTATTGACCAATCAACTACAGCTCAGTTTGTCAGTAGCCTATGTCTAACTGCAGTTTATATGAGATAGGAGTACATTTTGCTGTTTTTGACATGATGACATGCTCAACTGTTTACAGCTTTTGCCAACGCAAAGGCCTGAGAGGGAGCAGAATGCAGTTTCAGGCTGAGCTGCAGACTCCCCAGCAGAGGGCTCAGGGCACCACTCAAGAATGGCTAAGACTCAATGTGAGGTTGGTCTATTTCTCTCCTCCCACTGAGGGCCAGGAGCCCAGCCCACAAAAATAACATTTAGATAATCACTGCCATCTTCCTTGATCTCAAGGTAATGGGGTGGAGGGGGGGAGGGGGATAATTGTGGGGAGGAGTATAATTTGTTCACTAGGGTCCTTCCATTGGGAAGAAATTGAATAAGAGTCCTTTGGGACTCCCAGCTCTGAAGGTGAGACAAGAGTTAAGAATATAACCAATGGGCCTTGAATCTGAAAAGAAAAAAAAATGTTATATAGTAGATAGGGAACAGCAGCAAAAGTAAAACTGGGCATCAGTGGTTCACACCTGTAATACTAGCTACTCAGAGGCTGAAATCTAAGGATCATGGTTTGAAGTCAGCCTGAGCAAGAAAGGCTATGAGATGCTGATCTCCATACCAAAAAGCCAGAAGTGGGGGTTGGGAAGGTGGCTTAGTGGTAGAGTGCTTGTGCAGCATGCATGAAGCCCTGGTTTGATTCCTCAGTACAACATAAACAGTAAAAACTGTAAGTGGTACTGTGGCTCAAGTGGTAGAACACTAATTTTGAGCAAAAGAAGCTCAGGGACAGTGCTCAGTCCCTGAATTCAAGCCCCAGGACAATTAAAAAAAAAAAAAAGCCAGGCGCTGGTGGCTCATGCCTGTAATCCTAGCTACTCAAGAGGCTGAGATCTGAGGATCACTGTTCAAAGCCAGCCTGGGCAGGAAACTCCTCGAGACTCTTATCTCCAATAAACCATTCAGAAAACCAT
The DNA here is from genome assembly GCF_024711535.1 of Dipodomys merriami. Lineage (NCBI taxonomy): Eukaryota > Metazoa > Chordata > Mammalia > Rodentia > Heteromyidae > Dipodomys > Dipodomys merriami. Next base: position 30,735,693 of record NW_027203270.1, on the reverse strand, counting down.
ATATGGTGCAGTGGCTCAAGTGGTAGAGTGCTCGCCTTGAGCTGAAGAGCTGAGGAACAGCGCCCAGGCCCAGAGTTCAAGCCCCATAATGGACCAAAAAAAAAAAAAAAAAAAGCCAGAAGTAGAGCTGTGGCTATAGTAGAGTGCTAACCTTGAGCAAAAAAGCTCAGGGATAATACCTAGGCCCGGAATTCAAGCCCCAGAACCAGCATCAATATAAATAAGTAAACAAACTAATAAAAGTATCCCAAGTTGGGAGCTGGTGGCGTAGGCCTAGAATCCTAGTTACTCAGGAGGCTGAGTCCAGCAGGATTGATATTTCAAGCCAGCCTGAGTGTAAGACTTTGACACTTCATCTTCCATGGAGAAGCTGGACTGGAGACATGGCTCAAGTGGTAAAACATCAGCCATGAGCAAGAGGTGCTGAATGAGAGAAAGAAGCCCTGAGTTCAAGTCCTAATAATGGCAAGATAAATATATTGTTCAAGATGTAATAACCCAAGTTGATTACAAATGGTGTGATGTCTGAGTTTCTCCACACACTCTTCCTGAGAGGCTTTCATCTGAGGGATAGGTGAGTAATGTCCTTAGAGGAGGAACCTAGGTACAATGCCCTTGTGTAGGGCCTAGGTGCTGTTTACATTTAGGACAATTGAGCAAGGCCAAGAGACTGAGAGCCTCTACATTTCCAAGATCCTCACAGCTGTTTCCTGGATCTGAATCAATTTAAGGGTCCCTCCTAGACCCTGATCCCAGTCTTCATATTGCTTATGTGCCTGCCTGTAATCCCAGAAGTACATGCCTGTAATCCTAGGACTTGCATTTGGGACATTAAGCCAGGAGGATTGCAAATTCAAGACTAGCTGGAGCTATATAGCAAGCACGCTCATGTTAAAAAAGGAAAAAAGCCAGGTACTGGTTGTTTACACCAGTAATCCCAACTACTCAAGAGGCTGAGATTTGAGGATGCTGACTCAAAGCCAGCCCAGGCAGGAAAGTCAGATTCTTTTTTTTTTTTGCTGGTTGTGCGGCCTGAATTCTGGGCCTGGGCGCTGTCCCTCAGCTCTTCAGCTCAAGGCTAGTGCTCTACCACTTGAGCCACAGTGCCACTTCCAGCTTTTTCTGCTTATGTGGTGTTGAGGAATAGAACTCAGTGCCTCATGCGTTCAAGGCAAGCACTCCTTCCCAGCCCCCAGTCAATGAGATTCTTATTTCTGACTAACCACCCAAAAGCCAGAAGTGGAACTGTAGCTCAAGTGGGGACAGTGCCCAGACCCCGAGTTCAAGCCCCAGAACAGGTGTGGGTGCATACACACATAGAGTTGGAAGTGGAGGTATGGCTCAAGAGATAGAGCATCAGCCTTGAGCAGAGAAAACTAAGGGACAGTACCCAGGCCCTGAGTTCAAGCCTCAGTATAAAACAAAAACTCCCAGAAAAAAAGGGGTAGGTGAGTGAGACAGTTGGGTCTGTAGGTGTAAATGCCCTGAACTGAACACCAGGCAACCGAAAGAGTTATAAGCCCCAACAAAAGAGGACAGCAATGGGAGGGGGTGGTTGTATGTGGTTTTGTTGTTTTTGTCAGTCGTGAGGCTTGAACTCGGTCTGGGAGCTGTCCTTCAGCTCTTCAGCTCAAGGCTAGGGCTCCACCACTTGAGCCACAGTGCCATTTCCAGCTTTTTCTGCATATGTGGTGCTGAGGAGTTGAACCCAGGGCCTCATGCATACAAGGCAAGCACTCTACCACTGAGCTGCCTTCCCAGCCCCCAGAGGGTGTGTTCTTCAGGAAAGTTTGAGTTATTGTCACTTGTAGGGAATTTCCTGGTTTATGAACTTTACTACAGAGGACAGAGTAGCTAGATGGACGTTGTTAGCTTGAGGCTCCAAAACCACTCTTCCATCCCTCCACACCTGGGTTTGCCTTTTCCTTAAAGGGAAAGCCACCTCCTGGTCAGCCTGGCCTCTAAATCTGTGTGGGGCCTTCACCTTCCCTGACCTTGGCTTCTCATCTGTAACAGCGCTTACTTGGAATAGGGTCTCAGTAGATACTGGGTTTAAATTGCCAGTGATGGGTCAGAGTTTTGTAACAAGGGGAAAGAACCAAGAACAGTCTGTCCTTGTTCTTGGGAGATACTAAGAGGAAAAGGTGGGTGTCCATAAAAACAAACAAAACCCACACACATGGTTCAAGGCATGGTTCAGTGGTTCATACTAGCCTAGCAAGTGCAAGGCTCTGAGTTCAAACCACTAAAATAAGTTATTTTATTCCCCCACCCCCACCCACTGTCAACCAAAAGACCAGTTGGTAACTTGTTTAGCAATGGTGGAGAGCAATAGTATCCATCTTTGGAATAATGGTGTCAAACAGTTTTTCTTCCTGGCTTTTTTTTTTTTTTTTTTTTTTTTTTTGGGTCCGGTTGTGGGGCCTGAACTCTGGGCCTGGGCACTGTCCCTCAGCTCTTGAGCTCAAGGCTAGTGCTCTACCACTTGAGCCACAGCGCCACCTCCGGCTTTTTTCTTTTTGCTTATGTGGTGCTGAGGAATCGAACCCAGGGCCTCATGCATGCAAGGCAAGCGCTCTACCACTGAGCCACCTTCCCAGCCCCAACCTGGTTTATTTTTTTTGCTGGTCCTGGGCTTGAACTCAGGGCTGCCTCTGAGCTTCTTTGTGCTCAAGGTTAGTGCTCTATCACTTGAACCACAGAACCATTTGTCATTTTCTGAGTTGTTTATTAAAGAATCTCACAGGCTGGCTCTGAACTGCAATCTTCAGATCTTAGCCTGAGCTGCTAGGATTACAGGCGTAGGCCACCAGTGTCCAACTCCTGACCCGGTCTGTTCTATTTCACAAATGTGTCCTTGGGGAAACACAGGCTGTCAGTGGAAAGCAGGAGTCAGGTAGCACTGGATGGCAAGCAGGATCTCAGCAGACAGCAAAGAATTGACCATTTCATTATGAGTGTGACTGGACAGTGTTGGCTGAAGACTAGGCAAGGTCACGGGATTCAGAACAAGGCACCAGTCTTCACCAGGCCCCTAGGTGCTGAGGAGCCAGAGGAGGCTTCCAGGTGGGGTATGGGACAAGGGGAGGTAGGGAGCCCTCAGTTGTGATTTCAGGGAGATTCGAGGCTCCAGCAGATTTAAAAGGGAGGACAAGGCAAGCAGCAGGATACATCCAGGGCAAGAAAGCCTGGGGAGCTGGCAGAGCTCCTCTTTAGGGGCAGAGAACATTCCAGGGAGTAGATGTTGTGGATGGGGTAAGACCCAGACAACAGATGTGAAATACTGACCCAGTGAAAAGTGTCTGTTGTTTTCTCAGGCCAAACCCCAGAGAGCAGCTTCCAGAAACTCCTCCAGGCTGGAGGCCGGATGTCCTCCACATTCTCACCTGCTCTCCCCAAATCCACAACTCAGGCTCCATAACTGGGCACAGAGCCTCAGTGGGGGACTTCAGGAGGGTATGAGTGTTGGAAACCAAGGCTATCACTGCAATGCATAAACATGTGCATGCATGTGTGTGCGCGCGCACACACACACACAATCTTTCTAGTTTACCAAATAAGAATTAAGTATGTGAATATTAACAGTAAATTCTTTTTTTTTTTCTTTTTGGGTCCGGTCGTGGGGCCTGAACTCTGGACTTGGGCGCTGTCCCTCAGCTCTTCAGCTCAAGGCTAGCGCTCTACCACTTGAGCCACAGCGCCACTTCCGGCTTTTTTCTTTTTGCTTATGTGGTGCTGAGGAATCGAACCCAGGGCCTCAGGCATGCAAGGCAAGCACTCTACCACTGAGCCACCTTCCCAGCCCCAACAGTAAATTCTTAAATCACAGGTGTGTGTGTGTGTGTGTGTGTGTGTGTGTGTGTGTGTGTGTGTGTGTGTGTGTGTGTGTGTGTGTGTGTGTGTGTGCATGTGTGGTGATATTGGGGCTTGAACTTAGGGCCTAGGCACTATCATTTAGCTTTTTCCATTCAAGGTATTCTACCCACTTGAGCCACTTGGAGATGATTCTCTCAGACTTGTTTAACCAGGCTGGCTTAGAGACATGATCCTCAGATCTCAGTCTCCTAAGTTGATAGGATGATAGGCTTGAGTCACTGGCACCCAGCTGCACGTAAGATCACGTATTCTATATGTATCTATCTGTATGTTATAAATGTTCAAGATCAAGCCCCAGTACCAGCACAAAACAGACAGAGAGACATATACAGACATATATATATATATGTCTGTATATATATATATATGTACATATACCTATACACACATTTCCAAAGTTATCTATGGTGTGACATAAGCCAATAATTTATTTTTATTGCCAAAAGATACTGCATTGTTTGGATATAGCATGTTTTACCTACTATCTGATGGACATTTAAGTTTTTATTCTTTATTTTTATTTATTTATTTTTTTTGTCAGTTGTGGGGCCTCAACTCTGGGCCTGGGCACTGTCCCTCAGCTCTTCAGCTCAAGGCTAGCACTCTACCACTTGAGCCACATTGCCACTTCCGGCTTTTTCTGCTTATGTGGTGCTAAGGAATCGAACCCAGGGCCTCATGCTTGCAAGGCAAGCACTCTACCACTGAGCCACTTTCCCAGCCCCGACATTTAAGTTTTTGTAATTTTTTTTTTCGGTCGGTCGTGGGGCCTGAACTCTGGGCCTGGGCGCTGTCACTCAGCTCTTCAGCTGTAGGCTAGCGCTCTACCACTTGAGCCTAAGCCCCATTTCCAGGTTTTTCTGGTTATGTGGTGCTGAGGAATCAAACCCAGGGCCTCATTCATGCAAAGCAAGCACTCTACCACTGAGCCACCTTCCCAGCCCCATAAGTTTTTATACTTTTGGAAACTTATTTCTTCCATGTTCCAACTGAAATCAACTGCAAAACTAAGAGTTAATAGCTACTTTGTTTATATTAAATAATACATTTTATATTCCACAGGGAATATATTCACAACTATAAATTTACTACATGAAAGTAAAGACATCTGAATACTTATGAGATCAGCTAAGGAGGGCACTGAGTCAGTTTAACTTTCCCTAGCTTATAGCATATTGCTATCTCAGGGCAAACAGGTAAGTAACCATCTCTTGAATTTCACCTCTACATAATGGGCTGTATCTCTTAGCCCTGGCCTATCATCTGATCTGTACTTGCTGCTGCTTAGCTTACCACAACCCACTTCCACGGGAGAGTATCACTCAAAATCAGAATAGTAAACATTTCACCCCAATTTTTAGCAAGATCAGGGAAAATGGTAAAGCTGTGGGTGTTTCTTGGGGCTTGGGTTGCCAACTCTGCTTTTCTGATTTTAGGTTAGTTTTCTTTCACACTTGCATGTGCCACATCCCACTGCTTAGCAAGTAAGTGTGCTAACACTATGCAAAAATGGCGTAATAACAAGAGAAAATGAATTAGGATGGAAAACCTGTTGCCTTAACTAACTAGAATTTAAAAACTCAACTTAGATAAAAATACTATTTACCCCTTCCCTTCTATGTATGTTTTTTCCTGTTTTTTTCACAGCTGTAAAATATATGGGTGCACAGGGACGGGGGGGGGGGGGGGAGTTAGAGCAGACTAGGTTGGGCAGAATACAAAAGGTTTGTTTCACCACTTCTCACAGGTGCCTGCAGAATTTCCCTTCAGTTTTGGTAAGAGCAGCTGAGGGTAATGAACAGTGGTTAAAGATGCTTTGTTTTACACCCAGCAAAAAGGATCATTAACACCTCAACTGTTTTTCACCAAGCTTGAGGAAGGGCTCCTGCTGCTGTTGATAATCATGGTAATAACCCTCGGGAGTGCAGGGGCAAAGCAGTGGGGAATTCACCAGAAAATGGTATTCATTGATTTGGATTATGTGCATCACTGCTTCTCTCCTTTCATGTGCTTAATTAAGAGCTGAGTAGTACAAAACAAATGAATCCGCAGCTCTTCACTGGAAAGAACTATCTTGAACAGAAAATTCTTCAGGAAGTGTATTGGAAAAACTTTATTTCTAATTCCCTATTACATTTCTACTACAAAGGGCTCATGTCACCCCTGTGTGTGTGCAGACACTGAAACTTGAACTTGGGGCTTCATTCTCTCACTGGATTTTTTTGCTCACAGCTGGTGCTCTACCTACCATTTGAACCATAGCCCCACTTTGGCTTTTTGGTGGTTAATTGGAGATAAAGCCAATAAACCACTCGAAAACCGGAAGTAGTGCCATGGCTCAAGTGGTAGAGCGCTAGCCTTGAGCTGAAGAGCTGAGGGACAGCGCCCAGGCCCAGAGTTCAAGCCCCACGACCGACCAAAAAAAAAAAGTCTCATGGTCTTTCTTTCCCAGGCTAGTTGGAACCACAATCCTCAGATCTCAGCCTCCAGAGTAGCTAGGGTTTCAGGTATGAACCATGCGTCTAGTTCATACCTGATGCTTAAAGTTTATAAGTACAAGAGACCTCTTATTGAAATGATAGAGGAGTGGAAGTGTTTCATCTTAATTTTATCAAGTAGAAATCAAAGCAAGGAACTGTGAGAACAATGGTTCACGTAGGACATAACTATAACATCAAGAAAATTGCAGCAGGAGTGCCATTACAGCTGCCTCAATTTTATCTTCAACATAGTGTGTCACATAATTCACAAGTTTCATTAAAAGCCTCTATAAGTGACCAGTTGTTGACTCCTTGGGGGTCATTTCTATTTGTTTTGTCTTTGAGAGGAAAGAAAATGGAGTTGTTTATAGTTTAATCGGGCAAATCTGGATAAAGGGCTCCAAACTTAATTCGCAAAGGGTACCAAAATCAGTCCACATTGCTTTTCAAAAAAAAAAAAAAAAATCATGATAAATCGACCAAAAGTAGGCCTCCAAATTCTCCAAACTGGTACCATCTAACCTCCTTGTCCACCTCAATGTAACTGGCCACCACCAATGGAATCTCATGACCTTTTATGTTCAAGTTAGCTTTGAATTTAGATCCTCCACATCCATTTCCCAAGTAGCTAGGATTATAGGCTTGAGCCACTGCACCCAGTGCCAACACACTCTTAGTAATGGAAACAAGGAAAGAGATAATCACTAGTATAGTCTGTGAGACAATAAAACAAAGATTTATTTTACATTATCTAAGTCCCCGAAAAAATTTTACTATTAAAGAGATTAACAATAGTTGTTTCATTATTCTGGTACCCATTAGTCAAACTCAACTGTTCAGAAAGTTGAAAACCCCAATTTCTAACTCCTAATTAGTCATTAAGAGTATATAAAAGTTATGTGCATAGGAAAGTGCTGAAGATGCTGGTCAGAGGTATCCAGACAGAAAGAAGGCTTTTCTATTTCTTTTTGCTGTTCTGAGAAAGAGTCTCTCCATAGACCCCAGGCTGGCCTGGAACTCTTAATCCTCCTGCCTCAGCGTCTAGAATACTGGAATTTCAGGCATATACCACCACACCAGCTAGAAATAAGGCTTTCTGTGCTTGAAGTATTTTCCTGGCCATGGATCAGGAATAAGATACTTCTTTTGAGGGTTTGAGAGATAAAGATCAGAAATCTTTGGTATTTAAATTGGATGTCTGAATTCTCTGTCAGGCCATTTTTGCCTAGTTTAATAGAGTCAACTGGAGAAAGAGGCCTAAGAAGAGAGAAATTCTTAACCTCTGCTCCGAATCTATCCCTAGAGTTAGACCTGAGATCTGAGTACAAATACATTCAAGGCCTGACGTGAATGGCAGTGGGGCAACCTGGAAGACAAATCCCTTAGAATAAACTCAGGCCTATTGTGAACAGCAGATCAATCAGCTCTATCTTGGGGCCCTTGTGCTGAGGTGCCAAAAGAAGTATGGGCACTATAGGTAAGAGCCTAATAAGCTAGAGTTGTATGACTTAGGGAGTCATCCACAGGACTTAATATCATTCTGCAGATAATGCATTAGTCCACTTTTACTAGCAACAGGGCTAGGTAAATCCCCAATGATTTCAGGTTAGGCAGGATCTTGACTAATACAGCTCATAGAAGAAGGTATACATTCTATTCTATAAAATCTATGTACAGCATACATCCAACAGGCTGGAAGGGAGGGACACCTAGAGAGAGTGGCAGTACACATGGTCTTCAAAGATTTGCTTCTCTTTTGCTGAGAAGACCTTAGAACAAATTGGGCAATTCAAAGAAAGGGACTCAGTTTGCTGCTGTTCCAAGCTATGATCACAGATTTCATCAGCAAAGTCTGAGTTGCAGGTGAGGCATTTCTTGGAGAGCTGGGAGAAAGAACAAAGAGGTCAATGCAAATGTGAACTGTGTGACAGACATCCATGTTCTTTCCTGTGAGAGCCCAAAAAATCCAAGCTGTCAGACCTGGAAAAGATTGGGTGTTTGGAATGCCTTCTCTCAATATACTCTCAGAATACTGAGAGTTTTCCTGGAAAGGTCAATCAGTCCCAGATTAAGGGGAACTCAGATTCCACCCTAAACTGTGTGGGAACCTGAGGGTAAATTTAGGTTTATGCAAATTGTAGGCTGTTTACTGTTTAGCTCTTCTCAAAATAAGCAGGTCACCTACTACCTATATACAAAAATTCTGTCACAAGTTGAAGTTTGTACTTTACTTCCTTGCACAAGACCAATAAAAACCAAATGGAACCTTGGGATCTGTTGCCAGCAGAAGGCTACAGGTCACCTGGTACCCCAAATCTAAGCTGCATGGTCCGGTCTCTGTTATTGTGTTGCTCCTGATTGCAGTGGATTAAGGAGCATGCACAGGTTGCGACACTTTCCCATTGTATACTTAGGGCCCAGCATAATGATTAGCACAAGAAATGCTAAAGAAATTAATGGATTCACATCTGGAAGTACTTATTGATGAAAGCCTCAGGACTCCAGGACTGAAAGGGCCTAATATTGCCAAAGCAGTCAATATAGCTCCAGTCTGGAAAGGACGGTGGACACACTATGACTGGCCAGCTGCCTAGATCATATCTCCTCCCTTGTCATGTTACCAAACTTAACTCATAGGTGCAAACCTTCAGCAGAATGGTAGATGAACTGTTTCCTTCTCCTTACCTCAAAGGGCTGCCAATCCTTGGGCCCAGAACAAACTGATCCAGCTGATCTTTGGAGTTATCAGAATCAGCCACCTCCCTGTGTTTCTCTCATAAAATAGAGCAGGAGAGGAATTTTTCTCAATAATTTGATATGGACAATCCTGTGCATATACTTACCAGGCTGGATGCCGAACTTTCTTGGACACCTGAGAACAAGACAGATTTCATTCAATGAAAAAAATACCCTTAATTCACAGTTGTATTCTAGTAGATATTTTCTGTAACTTTCATTATTTCCTTTCCTCCTCCTTTTATTTATTTATTTACTTATTTTTTTGGCCAGTCCTGGGGCTTGAACTCTGGGCCGGTATGCTGTCCCTGACCTCCTTTTGCTTACGGCTAGCACTCTACCACTTGAGCCATACCACCACTTTCAGCTTTTTCTGTAATTGTGGATAAAGAGTCTCAGGACTTTCCTGCCTAAACTGGCTTTGAACAGCAATCTTCAAATCTCATCAGCTCCCCAAGCAGCTAGGATTACAGGCATGAGCCACTGACCCCTGTTCTCTGCTGCCTTCTCTCTCTCTCAAATATACCACTTCTGACAAGGCATTTAGGTCAATTACAAAGAGAAAGGGGAAACATAATGAAATAGCAATATGTGTGTGTGTATATACATATATGCATATATATACACACATGTATGTTTACATATATATTATGTCCATATAAACAATAAACCTCTTTTCATAGTAAGGAAAATGAAATTGTAATAAACATAGTAACAAGCAAGGAAATAATCTAAGGATAGATTTAAAGATCTCATTCATGTAGTTATTTTTAATTTAGATGCACTATATACTAGACACAATTGATTTTATTTGAATTATGAATTTATCATATTTTCTTTCTGCACTTAAGTACTTTTCCTATCACTGAATTTTTTTCTACACTGGCTGCTTTCTTCTATTTGCTAATGTGACCATCTATAGAGACAATCCTTATCTCAGGCACATACTCATCAAGGCTATCTGTAGTAAGATGGCCTACCTGTCTGTTGTTTTGTCAGAATATCAATTTCAGTCTTAACCAAAAGAATGGTCACCCAACAATGCAACAACCACGGAACTGTGTTACCTAGAGTCTCTTGATGGAGACTCTGGATAACAAGCAGGAAATCTAGTGCCCTAACCAAACCTTTAACCTCTCTGGATTGCTGAGATCACATGATAAACACATTACACTGACATTTAATCCTCTAAAGATTCCTTAGTGGAAACTTGTGCCACATCACTTGCTAGGTTCCCTAGAAGAGCAGCATAGGCTGATCCTTTGAGAAGACAAGCACAATAATTACTGAGTTTCTGAGCATGTGAAGCAGTGGGAAGGCTTAATAGTGAGCTGGAGGTGCCCTGTACACATCATCACCATCATTGTGTCAGCCTGTGCAACATCTACTTCTAGTTGTCTCACCAGCCATTTGGGAAACATAGGTGCTTCTACTATTCCTCAACCAGAAAGTCAGTTAAAAGAAGTAGTCTTCCCTTTCTTATTCTTTTTTGTTGTTATGTTGAGAAAGAGAGAATGCAGAGGTGCTTTAAAGTACTTTTTTTTTTTTGTCTGTCGTGGAGCTTGAACTCTGGGCCTGAGTGTTGTCCCTCAGCTCTTCAGCTCAAGGCTAGCACTCTACCTCTTGAGCTACAGTGCCACTTCCGGTTTTCTGGTGGTTTATTGGAGATAAGAGTTTCAGACTTTCCTGCCTGGGTTGGCTTTGAACCGAAATCCTTGGATCTCAGCCTCCTGAGTAGCTAGGATTACAGGCATGAGCCACTGGTACCCGGCAATAGTATTTTTAAACAAGAAATAACCCTGTTCTCCCATCTGGTACAAAAATCTGGTTGTGACTACGATAACTTTGTTTCTTTAGACTACTCAAAAAAGCAAATGAGGTCTTGCCTTGCTTTTGGAGACAAAGAAGGAAAGCTCAGGTTAGCAGGCACATACTACCACCATTCCCTGAGTGACCTTATCTTTCCTGTCCTGCCCCTCTGGAGTCTCAATAGAGCACACTCCATGTTACCTTTGGTTGGGCCATCAAGAGGTCTGCTGGAACTAACACTTTCTGCATTTCGCTTCCATTTTCAAATCTTAATTAGCTTCTTCTGGTTTGTATGTGTATATCTTCTACACAAAGACATTTCTCTGATTTATACATTTGGAATATAGCCACGGGACTCAATTTGTGTCTGTTGCCTCTAGGCAAATGATCTGATTTGCGTCTTCTGAATTCAGATTTATTTCTCAATTAACACTTCACGCCTGGCAATTTTTCTGTTGGGTCCTCAGCTTCTACCCAGCAATTCTTAACAATGAGCCTGGTCTTAATTAGCATCTCAGACAAAAAAAAAATTAGTTAAGGAAAGGGATGCAGGCAAGGGTCTTCTGTGCTAGTATGGCAAAGATGTCTTACTGGCAAGGTTGTCTTACCAGAATATGGGTTTCCATAGACAAGACCTGGATTTCGTTCAGCGCCTCCTTGAGTTGAAGTAGGCATTTGAATGGACAAAGAATCCAGACCCATGTAACTTAACAATCTCCTGTTCTCCTCCTTCAAGAGCTAAGGAGAAAGAATTTACAGACATAATGAAAGAGAACAAAGAATGGCCACCACAAACTAGCTAGATGTCACTAAGTTTTTAATTGGCAATGTGTTATCGGGGAAGCCCAACAAAAAATAATCTATTCTTCAATAGCTCAAAAATTAGGTTTTTTGTTTTTTACTGAGATTAAACCTGGGCAACAACTTGCTAGGCAACTACTCTACCATGTTCCCATGTTCCCAGTCCTATTAGTATTTGTGCGTGTGTCCAATACCGGGGGAGCTTAAACTCTAGGTCTAACTGCTTTCCCTTAGCTTTTTTGCTCAAGGTTGGTACTCCACTACTTGAGCCACAGTTCTACATCTGGCTTTTTGGAGATAATCTCACAGACTTTCCTGCCAGGGCTTGCTTTAAACCACAATCCTCAGATCTGTCTCCTGAGTAGCAAGGATTAAGGTATGAAGCACTAAAACCCAGCTTCTGTTTTGGTTTTGAGACAGTCTAGTTTTGTCCAGGCTGTCTTTGAAAATCTGAACTCTCCCATCTCCATTTTTACTTTTCAAGTAGCTGGGATTACAGATATGACCCACTACTCCTGGCTAAAGCAGGAATAATTACCATATGAATTTTTTTCTCTCTCTTAAGAGATTTTTACCTTGTTAAAGATCAAACCCAGGGCTTTAATGCATACTAGGTAAGTGCTCTACCAGTAAGGCATATCCCCGGCACTTCCAAGTTGTTTTTTTCTTTTTGTCAGTCATGAGGTTTGAACTCCCAGCCTGACTGCTGTCCCTGAGCTCTTTTTGCTCAAGTCTAGTGCTCTACCACTTTGAACCACAGAGCCACTGTAAGTTTTCTGATGGTTACTTGGAGATAAGAATCTCATGGAGGGGCTGGGAAGGTGGCTCAGTGGTAGAGCGCTTGCCTTGCATGCCTGAGGCCCTGGGTTCGATTCCTCAGCACCACATAAAGAAAAAAGCCGGAAGTGGCACTGTGGCTCAAGTGGAAGAGCGTTAGCCTTGAGCTGAAGAGCTGAGGGACAGCGCCCAGGCCCAGAGTTCAGGCCCCATGACCGGACCCAAAAAAAAAAAAGAATCTCATGGACTTTCCTGTTCAGGGTGGCTTCAAACTGCGATCCTCAGATCTCAGCCTCCTGAGTAGCTAGGGTTACAGGTGTGAGCCACCGGCGCCTGCCTTAGAATAGGTTCCGTTATATCACATCTCTGTGCCACTATGCTCATACCCCTTAGAACCTTGGGGGAGCAATTCTACCTTCTTTTAATTACTTACATTATTTTCTTTTTCCACTCTTTCTTTCTCTCTCTGCAAAATATCAAATAAAATCTTGTTTTCACTTAGTCGTCTTGACAGTTCAAAGTTCTCATCCTATCAACAACAACAACAACAAAAATTATAATTAGGATCACATATTGCCATCCAGATCTGAGATGGGAGGCAAAAAAAAATTAGTAAGGGAAAGGGATGTGGGCAAGGGTCTTCTATGCTAATATGGCAAAGTTGATGTCTTACTGGCAAGGTAGAGGTTATGGCTTTCCAAAGGGGTAAGACTGAGCTGGGGGGGGGAGGTGGAGGGGAGGGGAAGACGGCAGGGATTTTGGAGGAAGAAGTTGTACTATGAGAGGGGGTGCTGCTTACAGAAAGATAACAAACCAAATGCCAGAAAGCCTGAGCTAGCATCAAGATTTTTTTTGGCTAGTCCCAGGCTTGAACTCAGGACCTCAGTGCTGTCCCTGAGCTTTTTTGCTCAAGGCTAGTGCTTTACCACTAGTCTCAGCTCCACTTCTGGCTTTTCTGGTAGTTTATTGTAGATAAGAGTCTTAGGGACTTTGCTCAGATCTCAGTTTCCAGAGTATCTAGAATTACGTGATCCAGGAGCACCTGGCTTGTTTTTGTTTGAAGAGTTTAATTGGAGAAAACCTCAAAGACCAACCTATCAGATTTAGGGGTAAACAGAGTCTTGTTTGGTCCTACCAAACCGTGAAGCAATTGTTTGTTTGGAATAAACAGCTCACTCCATGAAGCCTGAGGCACTCTTGATTAATGTGATTTCCTCTCAGTGGGAACAGGCATCTAGATGCAGGTTCCACTGAAAAAGAGGGAACATTGAAGGGCACTTGTTCAAGGCTACAAAGAATCCAGACTGGGGTCTTGAGATTCCCTGAAAGATAGGCTAACTTAACTAGTTTCAGGCTTCAGTATTTCCCACCTCCTATTTGCATACATACACAGGCGCATACCTCACAAACACACTAAAGCTAATCCTACAAGTTGTAGTTTTTGTTCCAAGATTTTTTTATTTGAATGCTGGTGCCCAAACTGCTGTGCGTGCTTCTAGCCGAGCCTGAGGTAGTAATGCCACAGGGGGTTACCCGATGACAGTGCCGACTGCAGGTTCCTTGCTCCCCATCCCCACTGGCTCCTGCTGGCTCTTCTGGTCCTGCTTCACTTCCTCAAAAGGCAGAAATAAAAAAGAACTATCTGAGTCTGCATAGAACCTACTCAATGGTTACAAAACATTTCCTGAGACCTATCACCAATATGGGGCCTATATTTCCAGGGACCCCCAAGGATGGTATCTGACTTCATTCTCCACCCTCCCTTGTTAACACAAAATATGTCTCCTGAACAGGACAACCACAAACCTTTACACCCCTTTCTTTTCTGGGCCCCTTATCTCCGTCACCTACCAGTGCAGCAGCCCTGAGTTGCCTGATCTGTTTGTGGAGTCGTTGGCACTCTTTGTACTTCTCTAAGTAACAAGCTTTTCCGGCCTCTACCTTTGCCTTTAGGTGTTCCACCTCTTGTACTAACTGCTCCTCCACTGTTGTTTTCTTGTTCCTAGACTCCTAAAGTATAAGATACAAGGTGTTTTGGATGCATGAAAAATAAGGAATAAGGAAATGGGGATGAGGCTCATTGGTAGAGCGTTTGCCTAACAAGGCACTCTATTCAAAACCTCAGAATCACAAATCAAAAAAATAAAACAACTGCTATCAGACAGGTGAAGAGAATTTGGGGTATTAAAAATTATTACAAGCCAGGCACCAGTGGCTCATGCCTGTAATTCTAGCTACTCAGGAGACTGAGATCTGAGGATCGTAGTTCAAAGCCAGCCTGGGCAAAGTCTGCGAAACTCTTATCTCCAATTAACCACCAGAAAATTGGAAGTCGCGCTGTGGCTCAAGTGGTAGAGTGCTCAGCCTTGAGCTGAAGAGCATAGGACAGTGCCCAGGCCCAGAGTTCAAGCCCCATTACAGCCAAAAAAAAAAAAAAAAAATTACATGAGAAGGAGGTTGAAATCTGTGGATTATAGGTTAAAATGAATTTGTTTATTATATCAGAGGTCATGTTTCTAAGAAGTCAAGCAAATAGTGAACTGAATGAAGGAAATGAATGCAAAAAACAGTGAAGATTAAGCGGGTACGTAGCTCAGTGATAGACACTTAACATTGATGAAACCTTGGGTTCCATCTCTAGCATTACCAAAACAAAGAAATCTGCCATCAGATGAAGAGTACATGACCTATCTAAGTGCACTGAGCTACAGATACTGCAGTTGTGTAAGAATGTGGGCTCAAAATGCTAGATCTCCTGACTTTTCAAAAGAAGGGAGAAATAACATTTTCTTTAAATGGCAAATACTCTCATTTGCAAATGTTAAATAATTCAATTTTTAGAAAAACACCAAGCCAGGGGCTGGGAAGGTGGCTCAGTTGTAGAGCGCTTGCCTTGCATGCATGAGGCCATGGGTTCAATTCCTCAGCCCCACATAAGCAAAAAGAAAAAAAAAAGCTGGAAGCAGTGTTGTGGCTCAAGTGGTAGAGCGCTAGCCTTGAGCTGAAGAGCCGAGGGACAGCGCTCAGGCCCAGAGTTCAGGCCCCACGACCGGATCCAAAAAAAAAAAACACCAAGCCAAATAAAATACTATATAGGTTTAACTTGACCCATGAGCTGACAACCTGTACTTTCTCCTATTTTTCACTAACTAAGCATGCTAAAAAAAAAAAAGTGTAATATCTTATATATAGTACTCAAAAACTGACTGAATATGATTAAAAAGTGATACCTGAGTCATATTCCAATAACGGGAAAACCCTGGATTTTTCAGACCTTTACATTAACTGAGAAATTAGTGCAAGGATGACTCCAATTTGTGAAGTGTTTTCTATTAAAAGGAAGAAAAGAGGGCTGGGAAGTTGGCTCAGTGGTAGAATGCTTGCCTTGCATGCATGAGGCCCTGGGTTGGATTCCTCAGCACCACATAAACAGAAAAAAGCCGGAAGTAGTGCTGTGGCTCAAGTGGTAAGGTGCTAGCCTTGAGCTGAAGAGCTGAAGGACAGCGCCCAGGCCCAGAGTTCAGGCTCCCCTCCCCCCCCCCCCCCGCCCCACTCCACGGGGGAAGGGGAAAGACAGAGGGAAGGAAAAGACAAAAGGAGTAATTTCCTATTGTAGAGCTCTTTATGGTCTCACAATAGCACTATAGGATTAGTGTGTGTCCTAGCCCAGTGATCTCTTTATTAGGATCTGTCGTGTGTAATTTTAATATTTATCACACACTAGACACACATCTACCTTTCACAAGTAGCTTGTAAGTGGCAGATATTCTTTTATAGTAAAAATCAAATCATCCAGAGATTAATACTATGTATTATTTATGCTATCACCTAAAAATAGACCCTCATCCCTTCCTTCATTAAGTTCCTCCCATATAGCCATGCAAAGACAAACATGCCGTTAACTTCTGCTGTTTCTTCACTGCAGTTGTCTCTTTCTGCTTCATTTCCTCCACTGTCTGCTGGAGTTTCTTCTGGTTCTCCTTCTGCAGAAAAACAGATTTCATACACATATGCACAAACACACTGGGGAAGGGCCTACTAAACTTATAACCAATCAGGATGTAGGGAAGATAAGTCTCTCAGTTGCTGAATAAGCCATTAAATACATAAACTCATTTAAAGTACAATGCATATTTTCTTCTATTACTCTACCTGTTCAGTTAAACTGATAAAGAGTTGGTCATTTTCACTTTTCAGATGCTGCAACTGCTCTGTCTTATTTTGGTCTCCTTGAACAAGCTTCTCCATTTCTTTCTCTTGTGTTAACAGCTGGGCCTAAAACAAAAATAGAGAATATAACACCAAGGTGTAAGAGAAAGAAAAGTAACTAAGAAAAATGCTAAAAGAAATAAATGTATTTTCCTAGTAACTCCCAAGTGTCAAAAAAAATCCCTTAGAAAAAAAGATGCTGGTGTCTTATGCTTATAATCCTCGCTACTAAGGATCTGGGGGATTATGTTCCTCAAGGCCAGCTAGGGCAGAAAAGCTCACAAGACTCCATCTCCAAAATAATCACCAAAAAGCCTGCTGGAAGCATGGCTCAAGTGGTAAAGCCATAAAATAACAACAAAAAATAACCTTATTCTTCAACTCAACTCTATCTTACTTCCTAAGATTCAACTGAGCAAAATTGGATAAACTATTCTCTAAACTAAAGCTGCCTGCCCTTAAATTTTTTTTTTTTGGCCGGGCTGGGAATGTGGCCTAGTGGTAGAGTACTTGTGTATCAAGCATGAAGCCCTGTGGTCGATTCCTCAGCACCACATAAACAGAAAAGGCCAGAAGTGGCGCTGTGGCTCAAGTAGTAAGAGTGCTAGCCTTGAACAAAAGAAGCTCAAGGTCAGTGCACAGGAGTTCAAGCCCCAGAACTGGCAAAAAAAACACAACTTTTTTTTGGACCATATTAGAGTTTGAACTCAGGGCCTTCTCTGTTTATCAAAAGATACTATAACCTCTACTGTTTATACCACATCCTCAGCCATTTTTGTTTGTTATTTTTAAATAGATCCTTCTTTTTTGCCCAGAGTAGCCAGGACCATGATCTTCCTATTTGTGCTTTCCATGTAGCTGTGATGACAGGCACATGCTACTGTGTCAAGTTCTCTTTTTTTCTTTTGGTCGGTTGTGAGGCTTGAACTGAGGAACTAGGTGCTGTTCTTAAGCTTTTCTGCTCAAGGCTAGTGCTCTACCACTTCGAGTCACAGCTCCACTTCTGTTTTTCTGGTGATTAATTGGAGAAAAGTCTATGGACTTTCCTGCCCAGACTGTCTTTGAACTGTGATCCTCAGATCTCAGTCAGCTGAGTAGCTAAGATTACAGGTATGAGTCAAGCTTTTTATGGTTGAGAGGGGATCTCAAGAACTTTTTGCTCAAGTTGACCTAGAACTGCATTTTCAGAGGACTGACTGGAGAAGGAAGACTAATCTTGAATGTGGGCAGCACTCGACTATAGACTAGGAACCCAGACAGAATTAAAAAGGAAAAAGAAGCCAGTAGCTAGCACAGTCATTCTCTCTTGCTTTCTCTGCCTGATGATGTACTACATGTCTCAAACCGTGAGACAAAATAAGTTCTTTAAGTTATGACAGGCATTCTTTCTTTTTTTTTTGTCAGTCATGGGGCTTCATCTCTGGGCCTGAGCGCTGTCCCTCAGCTCTTCAGCTCAAAACGAGCACTCTACCACTTGAGCCACAGCAGCACTTCCGGTTTTCTGGTGGTTTATTGGAGGCAAGAGTTTCACAGACTTTCCTGCCCAGGCTGGCTTTGAAATGCGATCCTCAGATCTTGGCCTCCTGAGTAGCTAGGATCACAGGTGTGAGTCACTGGCACCTAGTGACAGGCATTCTTTCACAGTAACAAATATCTAGTAGCAAAAAAGGTATGTTTTTGGAGGAAGGGGTGGTAGGGGAGGGAAAGTGGGAGAAAAATGAGGAGAGGGTAACAAGTTCAACAAGAAATGTATTCACTATATCTTACTTATGTAACTGTAACCCCTCTGTATATCACCTTGACAATAAAATAAAAGGTATGTCATTAAGCAATAAAATGAACAAATCTTTCTGAGACACCAGATTATAGTGATGGTAAAGCTAAGAAAATACCTTTGGCAAAGGCATGCTATTACTGACCTGAAGCTGGTCCACTCTGACTCCCATCTTCTCATTTTCTGAAGATACCTTCTGGTTGTTTTCTTTCATTCTATGGAGATGGAGATGACTTTGTGAAATATCCACTGATATCCTTGGCTTCCCCTGGGCAGAAATGATTTAAAGCCGCTTTTCCTATACCTAACAGTTAATAAAACCTATCACTGCTGTAACAGGAAAAGTGTCTTATAACAAATTCCAGAACTCTACCTAAGGGTGTCTATGCTACATTCATTACCAACTCTTTTTTTTTTTTTTTTTTTTTTTTGTCGGTCATGGGGCTTGAACTCTGGGCCTGGGCGCTGTCCCTCAGCTCTTCAGCTCAAGGCGAGCGCTCTACCACTTGAGCTACAGTGCCACTTCTGGTTTTCTGGTGGTTTTATTGGAGATAGGAGTCTCACGGTCTCTCCTGCCCGGGCTGGCTTTGAACCGCGATCCTCAGATCTCAGCCTCCTGAGTAGCTAGGATTACAGGCGTGAGCCACCAGCGCCCGGCTCATTACCAACTCTTATCCAAGAATTATAAAGCATACTCACTGAAGCAGTTCAGTTTCCCAATAAGCCTTCTGTTCTTTCACTTTCTCTTCTAACTTATTATTTGTGCTCTGTAGAGTTTCTAGCTCCTCCTGTAAATTGAAACATTATCAAAAGAACAACCCATCTCTAAGACACATTTTAGCATCTTCTTGAACATTGAGCACTTACTGCATGCATGACAGGCATAGCATGACATAGCAGTGAATGAAATATCTAAGTAAAGAGATTCCCATATTGTAACAATGAAATCTCTCTATATATAGCTAAGGTAGGCTAATTGTAAAAAAAAATTTCTATATTAAATTTTTTTGTTTTAAAATATTTACACTCTAGGCAAGTGCAATCACCCCATTCTTTCCATACTAAAGATATATCTAGGCTGGGTACTGATGGTTCACACCTGTAATCCTAGCTACTCATACTCAAGAGGCTGAGATATGACGATCACAGTTTGAAGCCAGTCTAGGCAGAAAAATCCATGAGACACTTATCTCCAATTAACTACCAAAGCTGTGGCTTAAGCGATAGAGTGCTAGCTTTGAGCAAAAAAGGTCAGGGATACCACCTAGGCCCTGAGTTCAAGTTTCAAGACTGGCACAATTAAAAAAAAAAAAAAGGTACATTTATCTGGGCATAATGGTACACACCTGTAACAGCACTTGAGAGTCTGAGGCAGAAAGACTGAAAGTTCAAGACCAGGCTAGGTTATATAGTAAGACTATAATTTAAAAAGAAACAAAAAAGAATCTCTACTTTCATTTCCACTGGGGCTTATATTTACTGATTAATTAAATATTTATCAACTATCTTGCACATACTGGACACTGGCAGTGGAAAAAGTAGACAAAGTTAACTTTTGTCTTAGAATTCTGTTATCCTGTAAGTTGTTATTAACCATATATATTATTTAGCAGGGTGTCAGTGGCTCATGCTTGTAATCCTAACTACTCAAGAAGCTGAGATCTGAGGATTGTGGTTCAAAGCTAGCCTGGGCAGGAAAATCCGTGAGACTCTTTATCTCCAATAAACCACTAGAAAACCAGAAGTGGTGCTGTGGCTCAAGTGGGAGAGTGCTTGCCTTGAGCTGAGTGACAGCGCCCAAGCCCAGAGTTCAAGCCCCATAACTGACAAAAAAAAAAAAAAAAGAAGAAAAACAAGAAAAAGAAATTAGTAGTCACATTTTTAAAAATTCAAAAGAAATAGGTCAATGCTTGTTTTTAAAGAAGACAAGGTCAGGCTGGGAAGTTGGCTCAGGGGTAGAGCGCTTGCCTTGCATGCATGAGAACCTGGGTTTGATTCCTCAGCACCACATAAACGGAAAAAGCTGAAGTGGTGCTATGGCTCAAGTGGTAGAGCGCTAGCCTTGAGCTGAAGAGCTAAGGGATAGTGCCCAAGCCGAGTTCAGGCCCCACAACTGACCAAAAAAAAAAAAAAAAAAGACAAGGTCTTACAATATAGTCAGAAAAGTACTGAATTTATTGTCATCCTGCCTCAATCTATCTAAGATTATAGCTATGTTCATCATGTCTGGCATAAAATTAGTTTTAACTCAATATAGTGAAAATGTTAGTTCAACAGAAGCAATAAAATGTGATTTTTTTCATATTAAGCCCTTGAAATTGCGTTTATTTAATGACCATTTTGTGTGTGCGCATGTGTGTATCAATACAGCCATATTTTGAGTATTCAATAGCCATAGGTGGCTGTGGCTATCACTCAGGTCCTAAACATTTGTTTTTTCTTTCGTTTCCTTTTTCACTTAAGATCAATTGATCTTAAGCTTCAATGGCAATCCTCTGCCTATATCTCCAAGCTTCTTAAATTTCTTTTTTAGGCTTTATCAGCTTTTGTGCTGGTACTGGGACTTAAATTCAGGGCCTATGCACTGTCTCTTAAGCTTTTTCACTCATGTCTAGCATTCTACCACTTTAGCCATAGCTCTACTTCTGGCTTCTTGGTGGTTAAACAGCTCCACTTCTGGCTTCTTGGTGGTTAATTGAAGATAAATAGTTTAATGGGCTTTCTTGTTCAAGCTGGCTTTGTTTTTTTTTTGTTTGTTTGTTTTTTGGGGGGTCTGGTCGTGGGGCCTAAACTCTGGGCCTGGGCGCTGTCCCTCAGCTCTTCAGCTCAAGGCTAGCATTCTACCACTTGAGCCATGGCGCCACTTCCGGCTTTTTTTCTTTTTGCTTATGTGGTGCTGAGGAATCGAACCCAGGGCCTCATGCATGCAAGGCAAGCGCTCTACCACTGAGCCACCTTCCCAGCCCTCAAGCTGGCTTTGAACCATCATCTTCATTCAGATCTCAGCCTCTAAGCAGCTAGGAGTCAGCTAGGTGAGTTACCAGCACCAGATATGGCCTTGAACTTTTGTGTGTATGTGTGCTAGACCTGGGATGCTGGCCTGGGTGCTGTCCCTAAGCTTCTTTTTGCATAAGGCTAGTGCTCTACCACTTGAGCCAACTTCTTCTACTCACTTCCAGCTTTTTTTTTTTAAGTAGTTTATTGAAGAGTCCCCCATGAAGTTTCCTTTCCTGCTTGGGCTGGCTTTGAACCATAATCCTCAGATTTCTGGCTCCTAAGTAGCTAGGATTACTGGGATGAGCCACTGGCGCCCAGCCTGACCTTGAACTTTTGATCCTCTGCTTCAGTCTATTAACTCTGCTTTCTCCTCTCTTTCCCTTTCTCCTCTCTACTCCCCCTCTCTCAACAAGTCTTTCTATGTAGCACAGGTTAGCCTTGAACTGTGTAGCTCAGACTAAACTCAAACTCATAATCTTTCTGCTTCAGGTTTCCAGAGGCTCGGAGTACATGCATATACCATCATATCTGGCTCTTCTCTCCTTCTTTCCTTTCTTCCTTTGTCAGGCTTAAACTCAGGGCCTGGGTGCTGTCCCTGAGCCTTTTTGTGCTCAAGGCTAGGGCACTTGAGCCACAGTACTACTTCCAGTTTTTGAGTGGTTAATTGGATGTAAGAGTCTCACAGGGACTTTTTTCTGCCTCGGTGGGCTTCAAACCTCAATCCTCAGATTTCAACCTTCTGAGTAGTAGGATTACAGGCATGAGCCACTGGCACCCAGCTCTTTTCTCTTTTAATATCTACATTCTGACAAAACAAATATTTCAAATTATAAATAGCAGATTATTATCAAATTATAAATAACCAGATTACATGGATCTGAAAGTTCTATCACTGACTAACCCTTGGTATACTATCACTTTCTCAATTCAGTAGTAGTAATTGAAAAATCTAATTGAGTATTTGAGGTTTAGGATGATTATTATTTTTTTAACAAATAAAATACATGAAAAACTTTTTAACACTGTGCCTTTTCAAAAACATTAGGGACATGAGAACACAAGCCAAATGAAAATAGGATGGACCAAAAAGACCACCTAAATCTGATCTCCATGCTCCAAGTTCACCTTTAACTAGCAGCCATACCTGCTTCCTTTTGAGATCAGCCTGCATATCTGAGTTCTGCTTCTGGAGAGTAGCACAGCTGTCCTTCAGCTCCTGGTTTTCTTTGCAAAGCTCCTTGTTGTGCTGCTCAATCTCTTCCACCTTTCCCTACAAAAGAACATTTCATAACTACATTCAAGTCCTTCAATCAGAAAATTCCCACATGTTGTTATAATGAGGATTTGACTGATTCCCACTCATTTCAGTGACATTCCCATTCACTTGGAATATACCTCAAATGGGAATAGCTCTCCAGGATGTAGGTAAGGATATAACAGGTATAACTATATAACTGCAGCATTAAGCCATCAGTGGCCACAAAAAATAGAAAAGCAAAGATTAAGGCCATAAAAATGTTACAAGGGCTGGTGCCAGTGGCTCAGGTATGTAATCCTAATCTCAGGAAGCTGAGATCTGAGGATCACAGGTTGAAGCCAGCCCAGGCATGAAAGTCCATGAGATTCTTATCTCCAATTAACCACTAAAACCGGAAGTGGCACCCTGGCACAAGTGGTAGAGCTTGCCTTGAGCTGAAGAGCTCAGGGACAGCACCGACAAAAAAAAAAAAAGTTACAAGGGACAGGCTAGATATGCTGGTACATGCCTGTACCCCATCACTTGGGAGGCTGAGGCAGAGATCATGAATTCAAGGCCACTCTGAGCATACATACTGAGTTTGAGGTTGTTCTGAACCTCAAACAAAAATTTACAAGAGATAGTGATAAAAGAATGTAGATTCTTCTTGTAGATACTAGTGTTTTCCCCCCACAAATCTTGTTTCCTTAAGGCTCAAAATAATTTTTTTGTCAATCTGTCACTGTTTATTACACAAATGTTTTAATTGATTATTCCTAGTATCCTTAGTACCTCCCATAGTGCCGAAAGAAAAGTAGTTGTTCTGCTAAATTAGTAAGTAAATGAATCCAACAAGTATGACAGGATGTAGGTCAGAACTAAGAGAAATACAAAGAATAATATTTGGTGCTTCTCAATGGAACTTTTAGCCAATGGCTCACACATATAATCCTAGCTATTCAGGAGGTTGAGACCTAGAGGATTTCAGTTCAAAGCCAGATGAGGCAGAAAAGTCTATAAGACTCCATCTCCAGAGCTGGGGCTGGTGGCTCTCACCTATAATCCTAGCTACTCAGGAGGCTGAGAGCTGAGGATCACGATTCAAAGCCAGCCTAGGCAGAGAGAGGGTGTGTGTGTGTGTGTGTGTGTGTGTGTGTGTGTGTGTGTGTGTGTGTGTGTGTGTGTGTGTGTGTGTGTGTGTGTGTGTGTGTGTGTGTGTGTGTGTGTGTGTGTGTGTGTGTGTGTGTGTGTGTGTGTGTGTGTGTGTGTGTGTGTGTGTGTGTGTGTGTGTGTGTGTGTGTGTGTGTGTGTGTGTGTGTGTGTGTGTGTGTGTGTGTGTGTCTCTCTCTCTCTCTCTCTCTCTCTCTCTCTCTCTCTCTCTCTCTCTCTCTCTCTCCTGGAGTTTGAACTCAGGGCCTGGGCACTGTCCCTGGGCTTCTTTTTTTTCCCTCAAGTAGCACTCTACCACTTAAGTCACAACTCCAGTCCAGCTTTTTAGTGGTTAACTGAAGATAAGAATCTCATGGATTTGGGGGATGGGAAGGTGGCTCAGTGGTAGAGTGCTTGTCTTGCATGCATGAGGTGCTGGGTTTGATTCCTCAGCACCACATAAGCAGAAAAAGCTGGAAGTGGAGCTTAGGTTCAAGTGGTAGAGCGCTAGCCTTGAGCTGAAGAGCTGAGGGACAGTGTCCAGGCCCAGGGTTCTGGCCCCATGACCGATCAAAAAAAAAAAGAATCTTATGGACTTTCCTGACCATGCTGGCTTTAAACCATGATCCTCGGAGCTCTCAGACTCCTGAGTAGCTAGAACTAAAGGCATGAATCACTGGGACCCAGCAAGTTAGATTTTTTTTTTTTTTGTCAGTCGTGGGGTAGGAACTCTGGGCCTGGGCACTGACCCTCAGCTCTTCAGCTCAAGGCCAGTGCTCCACCACTTGAGCCACAGCGCCACTTCTGGCTTTTTCTGCTTAATGTGGTGCTGAGGAATTAAAACCCGGGCCTCATGCATGCAAGGCAAACACTCTACCACTAAGCCACCTTCCCAGCCCCAAGTTACAGAATTTTAAGAGAGTACTATATAGATTTTCCCCAGTATCTTTTAAATATAACATAAAACCTCATTGATTCAGTATCAACTGTACCTAGGAATTGCTACGCTTAATGGCAGAAAATGCTTAGATAGGACAATTACAGACCTTAGTGGTAACAACCAGTATGTCCTCCTCAGTTTCTGGACGGAATTGGAAAGGGATACTTGCTCCCCGGACCACACCATCTTGATCCACATAGCAGAACTGGTAATATTCATCATCCTTGGGCAGATAATAAGCTGAAAAAAATCATGATTTTTAATCCAAAATAAGATCTTAAAAAAAATTAAATTCCTGTCTTTTTATCTGCCTTAGAAAGCTCAAACTCAAGAAAATCAAATAAAGCCAGGTGCCAGTGTTTCACACCCATAATCCTAGCTACTCAGGAGTCTAAGATCTGAGGATTGAAACTCAAGGCCAGCCAGATCAGAAACTGTAAGACATTTGTCTACAATTAATCATCAAAAAGCCAGATGTGAAGGTGTGATTTAACTAGTAATGTGCCAGCCTTGAGTGAAAAAGCTAAGTGAGAAAAGAGGGCCTGAGTTCAAGCCTCAGTACCCATAAAATAATTTTCAGAGGAAAAAAAAAAAAAGAAAAATCAAGCCAGATGCTAGTGGGCTCATGTCTGTAATTCTAGCTACACAAGAGACAGATCTGACAGGCACTGGTGGCTCATACCTGTAATCCTATGCAGGAGGCTGAAATCTGAGGATCACAGTTCGAAGCCAACCTAGGCAAGAAAGTCTGTGAGACTAACAACTCTCCACTAACTACCAAAAAAGCTGGAAAGTAGGGCCGTGTCTCAAGTGGTAGAGTGCTAGCCTTGAGCAAAAGAAGCTCAAGGACAGCACAGAAGCCCTGAGTCAAGCCCCAGAAACAAGGCTGAGATCTGAGGATTATGGTTCAAAGCCAGTTCCGTGAGAAAAATCTCTAAGACTTTTATCTCCAATTAATCACCAAAAGCCAGAAGTGGAGCTGTGGCTCAAGTAGTAGAATGTCAGCCTTGAGCAAAAAAGCTGAGGGAGAGCACTTAGGCCCTGAGTTCTAGAATTAGTACCTATACACACACACACACACACACACACAAAGAAAATAATTAGTTTTGCCTACAGTTTTCAACACCTTTGATCTAGTATTGTTCTCACCTTTGAATTGGACTTCCTGCTGTTTGGTTAAGTCCTTTGTTAGGTCACTGGGCAAAGCAACCCACATGAAAGTGTAATATTCACGGGTAGTCTTCCATCCCACCTGTAATGAGAGGTTCTCATTTAATATCTGCCAGGGCTCAGGGAAATGGCCTTATCTGAGCTGTTTTCTTTTTTTTTTGGCAGTCATGGGGCTTGGACTCCGGGCCTGGGCGCTATCCTCAGCTCTTCAGCTCGAGGCAAGCACTCTACCGCTTGAGCCACAGCACCACTTCCGGTTTTCTGGTGGTTAATTGGAGATAAGAGTCTCACGGCCTTTCCTGCCCAGGCTGGCTTTGAACCATGATCCTCAGATCTCAGTCTTCTGAGTAGCTAGGATTACAGTCTTAAGCCTCTGGCACCAGGCTTTGAGTTGTTTTCTTAAAATGCACTTACATTTTACTTTATATATTAAAAATATAGTAGAATTACTTCAGTATGACAAGATTCACTTTTCTTTATTTATAGGAAAAAAGGTCTGGAACAACTAAAAATTAACATATACACTCTCACATACACACATATGTGTGTTTCAAAATGCCCAAGTTTCCAGCCTGGCTTTTTGCTAGTTATTTGGGAGTTGGACTTTTCTATCTAAGCTGGCTTTTTTTTTTTTTTTTCTGGTTGGGGGACCTGAACTCTGGGCCTGAGCGCTGTCCCTCAGCTCTTCAGCTCAAGGCTAGCACTCTACCACTTGAGCCACAGCACCACTTCCGGCTTTTTCTGCTTATGTGGTGCTGAGGAATCGAACCCAAGGCCTCACCCATGCAAGGCAAGCGCTCTACCACTGAGCCACCTTCCCAGCCCCTAGGCTGGCTTTAATACTGTCTCTCTAAATCTCAGCCTCCTGAGAGCTAAGATTATAGGCATAAACTATCAGCACCTAGTCTCTTTCCTCTCTTCTCCCTCCCCTCCTTTCTAGCCCTCCCCTCCAATCCCTTTTCTTCCTCTCCTTTCTTTATTGAAGTTGAGAGGGGCAGGTAAAAGCAGGCCTTACTAGCTGGGTGCTTGTAGCTTACGGTATGTAGCCAGCTCAGGCAGTAAGTTCATGAGACTCATCTCCAATTAACCACCAAAAAGCTAGAAGAAGAGCTATGACTCAAATAGTAGAGCGTTAACCTTGAGCACAAAAGCTCAGGGACAGCCGGGCGCTGGTGGCTCACGCCTGTAATCCTAGCTACTCAGGAGGCTGAGATTTGAGGATCGCGGTTCAAAGCCAGCCCGGGCAGGAGAGACCGTGAGACTCCTATCTCCAATAAACCACCAGAAAACCGGAAGTGGCGCTGTAGCTCAAGTGGTAGAGCGCTCGCCTTGAGCTGAAGAGCTGAGGGACAGCGCTCAGGCCCAGAGTTCAAGCCCCACGACCGACAAAAAAAAAAAAAAAAAAAAAAAAAAAAGCTCAGGGACAGAACTCAAGGCCTGAGTTCAAGCCCTAGGATTCAGACAGACAGACAAACAGATTCAGAGACAGACACAGACACACACACACACAGACACACACACACACACACACACACGCACACACACGCACGCGCGCGCCTTGTGGCCTTGCTATGTAGCCCAGGATGACTGAGGTGCTTTCCCTCAGTGCTTCAGCTCAAGGCTAGCGCTCTACCACTTGAGCCACAGCACCACTTCCGGCTTTTTCTTCTTATGTGGTGCTGAGGAATCAAACCCAGGGCCTCATGCATGCGAGGCAAGCACACTACTGAGCCACCTTCCCATCCAAGATGACTTTGAACTTAACAATCCTCTGGGCTCAACCTCCTGAATGCTGGGATAAGAGGTATGCATTATCACACCCACTAGCCATGCTTTTCTTTATGGATAAAGATTTTAAAAATCTGGGCTGGGAAGTTGGCTCAGTGGTAGAGCGCTTGCCTTGCATGCTTGAGGCCCTGGGTTTGATTCCTCAGCACCATATAAGCAAAAAGAAAAAAAAGCCGGAAGTGGCGCTGTGACTCAAGTGGTAGAGTGCTAGCCTTGAGCTGAAGAGCTGAGGGACAGCACTCAGGCCCAGAGTTCAGGGCCCACAACCGGACCAAAAAAAAAAAAAAAAAAAAAGATTTTAAAAATCTTTCTGAATGACACGTGGCTAATTATTAGAAAACATTTTTAAAGTGTGGACAC
This sequence comes from Dipodomys merriami, assembly GCF_024711535.1. NCBI lineage: Eukaryota > Metazoa > Chordata > Mammalia > Rodentia > Heteromyidae > Dipodomys > Dipodomys merriami. The sequence continues at coordinate 30,707,590 of NW_027203270.1, read as the reverse complement.
AACAGATGCATATGAAATAGAATTTTTGAGATGTTAAAAAGATTTTAAAAACTGCATAGTCGTAAAAGCCCATTCTCAGCATTGAATACAATAAATCAAATGATACCAGGATAGAACAAGTGCCTGAGCACCACAAAGATGGCTAAATGGTATTTTTTTTTCTTTTGGCAGTTGTAGGGATTGAATGGAGGGCCTAGGCACTGTTCCTGAGCTTTTCTGCTTTAGGCTAGCCCTCTGCCACTTGGAGCCACAGCTTCACTTCTGGTTTTCTGGTGTTTAACTGGAGATAAAGAGTCTCACGGGGGGGGGGGGGGGGGGGGGGGGCTGGGAAGGTGGCTCAGTGGTAGAGCCCTTGCCTTGCATGCATGAGACCCTGGGTTTGATTCCTCAGCACCACATAAGCAAAAAGAAAAAAACCATAAGTGGCACTGTGGCTCAAGTGGTAGAGCGCTAGCCTTGAGCTGAAGAGCTGAGGGGCAGGACTCAGTCCCAGAGTTCAGGCCCCATGACTGGACCCCCCCCCCAAAAAAAAAGAGTCTCACAGGGGGCTGGGAAGGTGGCTCAGTGGTAGAGCACTTGCCTTGCATGTATGAGGCCCTGGGTTCGATTCCTCAGCACTACATAAGCAAAAAGAAAAAAGCCGGAAGTGGCGCTGTGGCTCAAGTGGTAGAGCGTTAGCCTTGAGCTGAAGAGCTGAGGGACAGCGCCCAGGCCCAGAGTTCAGGCCCCACGACCGGACCCCCCCAATAAAAAAAGTCTCACAGACTTTCCTGCCCCTGCTGGCTTTGAATTACAATCCTCAGATCTCAGCCTCCTGAGTAGCTAGGATTGTAGGTGTGAGTCACTAATGCCTGGTTTTGGAAAACACTTTTTACTACATATAAAATGGGGTAAAAAATGGCTCAAATCTTATCCAGAAGATAAAAGAACACCAGGGAACAGAAAAAGAGGAGCCATTCGAGTGGCAAATAGTCAGTAAGAAGCAAAATTACATCAACTGCTATGTTTTGACCCAGCCTTAGCCCAACAGGAAGAGAATCAACTAAAAATAAATTCCACTTTTATATATTAAGGAATCTGAATAGGGTTGAGAAGGTTATAACAAAAGCCCATCAGAAAATACTAAGGCATGTTTTAGAGCCTCATTACATCCCATTGCTGTAAGTCTCTCACAGCCACTGCAGCCTGCAGTGGTACAGGAAGTATGTATTTTATGGAGTCCTCATTCATATCCTGGAGTTTCTTAATGCACTCTGACCGAGATTTAATAGGAAGACCTAAAAAGCACTGCTGCCTTCAAACAAGAAAACAAACTTCTGGCTACTTGCAATTCTATCCTTGGCTCTTCTACCTGAATAGTCCTAGTTCCAACCTGCTTGTCATGACATGCTAGCTCTCCTGTCGCTGAAACTTTGGAAACATTTAAATGCCCAGGTCAAGGAGAGATCATAAGACTGATTATATTGAAGGAAGGAAAACTGACTCCTACCTATTTTAGGCTCTATCTTTGATGGTGGCTGTCACTACACCTAGAAATAGCTATTAGCCATAGAAGGCTGATTTACATGGGGACAAATGGTAAGCACAGAATGGTAAGCACCACCACCAAAAATAAATAAATAAAAGCAGTTACTCATCACACTAACCACATTTTAAAAGTGCAACCACAGTGCTATATAACAAAGGTATAGCAAATGGTTCTATTGGACAATACTAATCTATAATATACTTTCTTTTATGAGGAAGAAAAATCCAGCCACAACTTCCTTCCAAGAGAGAAAACTCTAGAGTATCAGTTCTCTGTGACAGAATACCTCTCAGTATCACAATTCAATATCCTATAGTTTCAGAATCTGCCAGTGTCCTCTTATTGCCTACTATCCCTATCTCTAAATAACAATCTTATTATCTCCAGTTCTGAAGGCTTTACCAATAAGTTTGGTCTCCCAAACAATTAAGAAAAGGAATTCATTGAGGGATGCAAATAAGCAATAGTTTCTTCACAGCACAGTTAAAAAGTGTCATATGACTTCAAGATGAACAGCACTGGTTAGCAGGCACATGACATACTGCATGACATACTGCACTGTCAAACCAAATGTCACCAACATTGGGAATTACAATGTAAATTACTTAAATTTGACCTTTAATTCCTGTCTCTGGAAATAGGAAAGCTCTGACATTATGGTATGTGTGTGTGCGTGTGGATGCTTATGCACATGTATTTATGCATGTATATATGTGTGAGGGGGAGGGGCATCTGAAAGACACAGAAATGAGAAGGGGATATAGAGAGTAAACTGAAAATTTGAAATAGTATTTGTGTACTTGTACTGACAAGATGATTATACAATAGAATAGGCCACTGAGGTTGCTCATAAACTTTCCATCTTTGGAAAGAAAGAAACTTTTTTTTTTTTTTTTGTCGGTCGTTGGGCTTGAACTCTGGGCCTGGGCGCTGTCCCTCAGCTCTTCAGCTCAAGGCGAGCGCTCTACCACTTGAGCTACAGCGCCACTTCCAGTTTTCTGGTGGTTTATTGGAGATAGGAGTCTCACGGTCTCTCCTGACCGGGCTGGCTTTGAACCGCGATCCTCGGATCTCAGCCTCCTGAGTAGCTAGGATTACAGGCGTGAGCCACCAGCGCCCGGCAGAAAGAAACTTTTTGTATGCAGGATATTGAACTAGGTAATTCCTCAGTATCCTTTTCAGATTTGGGATATTTGCTTTACAACAAATAAACACCAAATAAGGAAACAATATTTAAAGTCACAGAAATTATATAAGAGATTGCTCATTTTAATCAAGTCATATACAAATATTTCAAAATAGGATAATTTTAAGGTACTTATATTAAAAACATAATAGATTTTTTTTTTTTTTTGGTCGGCCGTGGGGCTTGAACTCTGGGCCTGGGTGCTGTCCTTCAGCTCTTCAGCTCAAGGCGAGCGCTCTACCACTTGAGCTACAGCGCCACTTCCAGTTTTCTGGTGGTTTATTGGAGATAGGAGTCTCACGGTCTCTCCTGACCGGGCTGGCTTTGAACCGCGATCCTCGGATCTCAGCCTCCTGAGTAGCTAGGATTACAGGCGTGAGCCACCAGCGCCCGGCAGAAAGAAACTTTTTGTATGCAGGATATTGAACTAGGTAATTCCTCAGTATCCTTTTCAGATTTGGGATATTTGCTTTACAACAAATAAACACCAAATAAGGAAACAATATTTAAAGTCACAGAAATTATATAAGAGATTGCTCATTTTAATCAAGTCATATACAAATATTTCAAAATAGGATAATTTTAAGGTACTTATATTAAAAACATAATAGATTTTTTTTTTTTTTGGTCGGCCGTGGGGCTTGAACTCTGGGCCTGGGTGCTGTCCTTCAGCTCTTCAGCTCAAGGCGAGCGCTCTACCACTTGAGCTACAGCGCCACTTCCGGTTTTCTGGTGGTTTATTGGAGATAGGAGTCTCACGGTCTCTCCTGCCCGGGCTGGCTTTGAACCGCGATCCTCAGATCTCAGCCTCCTGAGTAGCTAGGATTACAGGCGTGAGCCACCAGCGCCCGGCTTTAAAAACATAATAAAACTTTGGGATAATAGAATTTCCATTTTATGTTAGCATGAAGTTAAAATTAAATTTTGAGTTTCACAGAATACACTGTATGATGACAGAGTTCTGCAATACTTAGTTTAAGATTTTAAGATTGGCCAGACATGCTGGGAGTCAGTGGCTCATGCCTATAAAACCAAGCTACTGGGAAGGCTAAAATCCCAGGTTTACAGTTCAAAGTCAGCAGACTCTTCCCTCCAATTAACCAATAAAAAGCCAGAATGAAGCCTGGGCACTGGTGGCTCTGCCTGTAATCCTACCTACTCAGGAAGCTGAGATCTGAGGACTGCAGTTTGAAGCCAGCCCAGGCAGGAAAGTCTGTGAGATTTATCTCTAATCAACTACTCAGAAAAAGCCAGAAGTGGTGCTGTGGCTCAAGTGATAGGGTGCTAGTCTTAAGTTTAGGGACAGAACCCAGATCCAAAGTTCAAGGCCCAGGACCAGCAAAAGCAAAACAAACAAACAAAAAACAGAAGTAAAGGTGTGGCTCAAGCAGTATAGTTCTAGCCTTGGGGGGGGGGGGGGAGCAGCACAGGCCCAAGGAGGGACTGAACAAGATAAGCCTGACACAGAAATAGAGGGATAAAGGGTAAACAAATGCAGCAATGGTACTCACTAAACACTATGCTGAAAATGAACTATATACTTGTGGGTGAGGCCAATAGGGAAAAACTGGGGGAAAGTGAGGGAAGAGGTGACACCGTCCAAAAAGAAATGTACTTTTACCTGACTTATGTACTTGTTTATCACCTTTATAATAACAATACAAAAATTAAAAAAAAAAAGAGTGAGCCTGAATGTTTATAACGTACACAAGGAGTTACACCCTCAGGTAACTAAGGTTCACTCTTATCCAAATAATACTAGATTTACCACTTACTCTAAAGATGCCGATCCAATCCTTTCGACGGGGAATGAAATGTTGAGTGAAGGTATAAAAGCATGTGATGTCCCCTCCAGGGACATAGAACTTCTCCACGCTATTAAAGATGACTTGAGAAAAATGACAATGATCCAGCAAGACAGCTGACGTGGGGGGCTCTTCTACTGTCCTTTCCATGGTGGGGTCCTGTTATGAGACATGGAATAAAGTAAGGCTCTAAAAGGGTTTGGCTGGTGATTTCTGGGCAGTCATCCAAGAACATTATGTTCAAGGCAATCAGGAAAAGCAAAATCCTGACAAGTATTGAGATCACACAGCTTTCTGTTTCACTTTGAGCCATTTCACATTAATAAATTCCTCTGCTATGAGAATGTTCAATTATTTTTGACCACAGACACTTCCACCCTCACATACCCTTATTCTCTGCTCTGTTGTTTCTCTTTCTCTTAAACAAACCAACCTATACAAAACAGGTAAAACTGGAATATAAGACCTAAATTCTAGATTTTTCATCCCCACGGGCCCTATGTCTTTAGGAAAGTCAGGATTTCAGCTTCTCTATTTAGCTGCATTTATCCTATAATTATTGGGCTCTTTCATATAATAATATGCCAGGAGCTGAGTATGGGATTTAGAAAAAGAAAATAAGAGACTAATAAAAAGCCTGTTGATGGTGGCTCAGGCCTGTAATACTAGCTACTCTGGAGGCTGAGCTCTTAGGATCATGGTTTGAAACCTGCCTGGACAGGTTTATCTCCAATTAACCACCAAAAAGCCAGAGCTGTGGTTCAAGTGGCAGCACTAGCTTTGAGCAAAAATGCTCAGGGACAGTACCCAAGCCCCGTGTTCAAGCCCCACTGCCAGCACACATCTGCGCATGTACACACACACACACACACACACACAAACACACACACGTGCAAACACAGAGAAAATAATTTTTTTTTTTTGGTTGGTTGGTTGGTCAGTTGGTCGGTTGGTCATGAGGTTTTAACTCTGGGCCTGGTCACTGTCCCTGAGCGCTTCTGCTCAAGGCTAGTGCTCTATCATTTTGAGCCACAGCTCCACTTCCAGTTTTCTGGTAGTCAACTGGCGATAAGAATCTCATGGACTTTCCTGCTCAGTCTGGTTTCGAACTGCTATCCTGAGATCTCAGTCTTCTAAGTAGCCAGGGTTACAGTTATGAGCTGCCAGTGCCTAACTAAGAAAATGTTGTGATTATTGACACTTCCTGCTATCTTAATAAGTCATTTATACTTGGGGGGGGGGAGGTGACCACGTGTGCGCCAGGCCTGGGGCTTGAACTCCAACACTGAGCTCAGTCCCAGACATTCTTTTTGCTCAAGGCTAGTGCTCTACTTGAACCACAGCTCTACTTCTGGACTTTTTTTTGGTAGTTTCAGGGAGATAAGAGTCTCTCAGTCTAGACACTGGTGGCTCACACCTGTAATCCTAGCTATTAAGGAGGCTGAGATCTGAGGATGGTGGTTCCAAGTTAGTCCAGGCAGGAAAGGTCTGAGACTTTTTTTTTTTTTTTTTTTTGTCAGTTGTGGGACTTGAACTCTGGGCCTGGGCACTGTCCCTACACTCTTCAGCTCAAGGCTAGTGCTCTACCACTTAAGCCACAGTGCTACTTCCAGTTTTCTGGTTGTTAATTGGAGATAAGAGTTTCATGGACATTCCTGCCTAGGCAGATTTTGAACCGAGATCCTCAGATCTCAGCCTCCTGAGTAGCTAGGATTACAGGCATGAACCACAGGCAGCCGGCTTCTGTGAGACTTTAATCTTGAGCTGTGGCTCAAGTAGTAAAGAGTGAGACTTAAGTGGGCTGGGAAGGTGGCTCAATGGTAGAGTGCTTGCCTTGCATACATGAGGCCCTGGGTTCGATTCCTCAGCACCACATAAGCAAAAAGAAAAAAGCCGGAAGTGGTGCTGTGGCTCAAGTGGTAGAGCGCTAGCCTTGAGCTGAAGAGCTGAGGGACAGCGCCCAGGCCCAGAGTTCAGGCCCCACCACCGGACCCAAAAAAAAAAAAAAGAGTGAGACTTAAGCAAAAGAGCTCAGAGACAGCACTCAGGCCTCAATACTGGCATACACACACAAAAAAAAAACCCAAGTCATGCCGGGCGCTGGTGGCTCATGCCTGTAATCCTAGCTACTCAGGAGGCTGAGATCTGAGGATCGCAGTTCAAAGCCAGCCGGGGCAGGAGAGACTGTGAGACTCCTATCTCCAATAAACCACCAGAAAACCGGAAGTGGCACTGTAGCTCAAGTGGTAGAGCGCTCGCCTTGAGCTGAAGAGCTGAGGGACAGCGCCCAGGCCGAGTTCAAGCCCCATGACCGACAAAAAAAAAACAATCCAAGTCTCACACAGACTTTCCTCCCAGGCTGACTTCAAACCTCAACCCTCAGATCTCAGCCTCCTTACTAGTTAGGATTATAGGCATGAGTCACTGGCACCCAGCTCTATGTACTGTCTTCTAAATGCCTCTGCTGATCTTACTTCAATTAATATGTAGCACTCCATATATAAATATTATATAAGTTCAACTACTGGAACATGTTGAAAGATTATATACACAGAGACAAACATATAAACCACAACTCTTCTAGCTCTGCCCCACCCTATCTATTTCCTGGTTTTACTATGAAATCTATACAACTAGCCCTCTTCTTTCAGCTTACCAGAGAAGGCAAGAGGACTTAGGGACACTGAACTGTCTATTCTTAGATTAAGCTAAGGAACCAAGAAATCATTGGCTTTCTGAGATAGGACACAGTCTAGCCACATCCTCAATCTCAAACCTAAGAGCAGTTTTTCAAAATGGAAGTCACATTTCACTACCAAACAGAACAGAAAGGACCATAGCTAAACCTAGAGCACAACTACACCAACCTGAACTGAGTCAATAAGGAAGTATTCCAACTTTTCCTAGAGGGAAGGCATCTGTTGATTTGTTGTTGTTGTTGGTTGTGGGGCCTGAACTCTGGGCCTGGCCACTGTCTCTCAGCTCTTCAGCTCAAGGCCAGTGCTCTACCACTTGAGCCACTGCGTCACTTCCGGTTTTCTGAGAGGTTTATTGGAGATAAGTCTCACGGGTTTTCCTGCCTGGGCTGGCTTTGAATGGTGATCCTCAGATCTCAGCCTCCAGAGTAGCTAGGATTACAGGCACCCGGCACATCTGATGATTTTTTTTTTTTTTTTTGTTGGTCGTGGGGCTTGAACTGTGGGCCTGGAAACTGTCCCTCAGCTCTTCAGCTCAAGGTGAGCGCTCTAACACTTGAGCTACAGAGCCACTTCCTACATCTGATGATTTTTTTTGTTTTGTTTTGTTTTCTTTTTTTGTGGTACTGGGGATCGAACCCAGGACGTCGCACTTGCTAGGCAAGTGCTTTGCCACTGAGCTACATCCCAGCCCCATCTGATGATTTTTTAAGATCATTAAAGCTTTTCCTTCTTCTCAGTAAAAACTGCCTGGGAGAAACTGACTCTAACAATGGCTTGGGAAATTATCTTTCAAAAACAGCAGCCTAGAAATTAGTATTTGTAGAGAAGAGGCATAAAGATACAAAAGGAAAAGTAGAAGGATCTCCCCCGCTTCCCCAGCACCATAGTTTGAACGAAAAGTCTCAAACTTGCTAGGTAAATGCTCTATATGATCCTTGCTTACCTCCTCCCCCCAATTTTAGAGGATGACTTAAGCATCAATTTCCCTCTTTTACTATCTTCTCCATTAGAGAGCTTCTCTATCATTTATTCCTAATTCTGATAACAACTCAGAAACCGACAGAAGAAAAAAGAAATATATAAGAATAGCCAGTTAAATTTAGAAGCCCCAGAAACTACTGAACCATGATAATTCTATAGTGGGATAATTCCTCACTCCTACTCCCAAATCAAAGACTGGCCACATGAATGACTAGAAAAAACAAACAATAATGCAGATTCCACAAACTATCAGGGGCACTTTACTTGGCTTCTGACATACACCCCCCACACCCGCCACACCCCCCACACCCCCCTACACCCCCCTCTGCCCACAGCTTGGTTTTCAAAAGGATTAGGGACCTCAAGGGAACTGGCAATAATAAGAATGTATTTTAAAACCAGTCTCCTGAACTGGCTCCTGGTTCCTAAGAAAGCCTGACATATTTTCATCTAATGAGCTTTTAAAGTTTAATATACTACTCCTAGGATTGTCCCATGAGGTCATAGATCCTCTTTTTGTGAAGCAGTGCAACAAAAGTCAGCTCTATTGCTTTTGCTGAGGAAATCTGCAAATATACTGATATGCTTTTTAGCAGAAGAAATTTAAAATGCCATACACCTTTACATTAGCCTTTTATACCAGTGGGCATATGTTTCAAGAGAAATGAAGATTATAAGTAGCTTCTCTAGATTAATATGCAGAAAAAAAGTCAAGTACTTACAAAGCCAAATGAGAAATACAAATCAATTCTTCATGTAAAACAGTAAAAACAAAGATCATTTAAAAAAAACAAACCCATATTTAATCTAATTCATTCACATTTCTGCTTACTTTTTATAACTTCTAGCAATTAGCAAACTGGATGAACTCACTTGAATTCCATTTCTCCCAGTCAGATGTGACAAGTAAGTAGCTTTATTGAGTATTAGCAATGTACACTACCATTATGGGTATATAGCTGGCCCTGAGACAGACAGTAAAACCAAAACCACATTCACTGCTCCTCAGATTAGTAAACCATTTGCTCCAGTCCAAATTTTACAAGTTCTAGTTCCTCATGTTTATAGTACTTTATGGGGGATATACTCCTAGAGGCTTTTAAAAATGCTTATACCTGTACTCCTAGCTACTCAAGAGACTGAGACCTGAGGATCAAAGTTTGAAGCCAGCTCAAGCAGGAAAGTCCGTGAAACTCATCTCCAATGAACCACCTAAAAGTCAGAAGTGGAGCTTTGGCTCGAGTAGTAAAGTGCTAGGGGTACTCAGGGATAGCACCCAGGCCCTGAGTTCAAGGCTTGGGATTGGAGCACACACACACAGAAACATACATTAATAAAAAATAATAATACTTATCATCTGGGCACTGGTGGCTCAAGTCTGTAAATGAAAATACTCAGGAGGCAGGGCGCTGGTGGCTCACGCCTATAATCCTAGCTACTCAGGAGGCTGAGATCTGAGGATCGTGGTTCAAAGCCAGACCGGGCAGGAGAGACCGTGAGACTCCTATCTCCAATAAACCACCAGAAAACCAGAAGTGGCTCTGTAGCTCAAGTGGTAGAGCGCTCGCCTTGAGCTGAAGAGCTGAGGGCCAGTGCCCAGGCCCAGAGTTCAAGCCTCACAGCCGACAAAAAAAAAAAAAAGAAAATACTCAGGAGGCTGAAAGCCAAAGGAACATGTTTCAAAGCTAGTCTGTGGAGATGTCTTTGAGATTCCATCCCTCAAAATATCCAGTAACGCCAGGCTTTAAAAAAAAAAATTAGAGAGTGAGAGCGAGAGCGCAAGAGAGAAAGTAAAAAATGTCTACTCATCAATGTTTACTGGTTGTTTGTCTAGATTGTTCTAAGCAAGGCTTTATCTCTCAAACCAAAACAACATAGTGCCAGCAGCACTAGGAGAAACACGGAAAAACAGTTCTGGGACTTGAGGTTCAGATAACTGAAACCCACTGTGAAAAGCTGAGTTTACCCATTTTTTTAGAGCTGTGGCTCTAAACTGACTTTTTGCTGATTATCCTGGAAATGGAATCTCACAGACTTTTTACCTAGGCTGGCTTCAAACTATGATCTGGAAATGGAATCTCACAGACTTTTTACCAGGCTGGCTTCCAACCATGATCCTCAAGATCTCAGCTTCCTTCACTAGCTATAGACTTGAGCCACCTATGTCCAGGTATCCAGGTTTTTCTTTTTCTTTTTTTCTTTTTTTTTTTTTTGTCGGTCGTGGGGCTTGAACTCTGGGCCTGGGCGCTGCCCCTCAGCTCTTCAGCTCAAGGCGAGCGCTCTACCACTTGAGCTACAGCACCACTTCCTTTCTTTTCTTTTTTTTTTTTTTTGCCAGCCATTGAACTCTGGGTCTGGGCGCTGTCCTTCAGGTCTCCAGCTCAAGGTAAGCACTCTACCACTTGAGCTACAGCGCCACTTCTGGCTTTTTCTGTTTATGTGGTGCTGAGGAATCAAACCCAGGGCCTCATGCATACAAGCACTCTACCACGGAGCCACTTTCCCAGCCCTAAATAGTTTTTCTTTAAAGAAGTGACTCTGCCGTGATATGTCACAATGAGTATAGTGAACAGGGACTAGATCAAGGAGTCTAGAGACCTAAATTCCAGCCTTAGTTCTACAACTACATAGCCTGAGGTCCTGACCAAGTGACTCAACCTTTTACACCTCAGTAAAATGCATGGATCAGGCTAGAAAATCTCTACAGATAATTCCAGCTATGATGATGATCATAAGTGAAAGGGGAAATATGAAGTAAAAGCTTTTCTTTCCATCTAAGATGGTATTATATAAGTATAGACTTTTTTTTGGCAACATCACATTTTAACTCAGGGCATTGCTTGCCTTTGTTTGCTTGGCTGGTACTCTACAGTATTTCCAGTGCTGCCTTTTGCTGTCTTCCTTTCCTTTCCTCCTTTCTTTTTTTCTTTCTGCCAGTCCTGGAACTCAGGCCTGGGCACTATTCCTGAGCTTTTTTTTTTCCCCCCTGGTTGGTTGTGAGGCCTGAACTCTGGGCCTGGGCGCTGTCCCTCAGCTCTTCATCTTAAGGCCAGTGCTCTACCACTTGAGCCACAGTGCCAGTTCCGGCTGTTTCTGCTTATGTGGTGCCAAGGAATCAAACCCAGGGCCTAAGGCATGCAAGCACTCTACCACTGAGCCACCTTCCCAGCCCCCCTAAGTGTTTTTTTTTTTGTCAGTTATGGGGCCTGAACTCTGGGCCTGGCGCTGTCCCTCAGCTCTTCAGCCCTGAGTTTCTTTTGTTCAAGGCAAGCACTCTACCACTTGAGCTACAGCTCCACTTCTGGCTTTTTGGTAGTTTATTGGAGATAAGAGTCTTACAAACTTTCCTGACAAGGCTGGCTTCAAACCATGGTCCTCAAGCCGGGCATTGGCAGTTCACACCTGTACTCCTAGCAACTCAGGAGGCTGAGATCTGAGGATTGCAGTTCAAAGCCAGCTGGGGCAGGAAAGTCTGTGAGACTCTTTTTTTTTTTGGGGGGGGGGAGGGAGTGTCTGGTAGTGGGGCCTGAACTCTGGGCCTGGGCGCTGTCCCTCAGCTCTTCAGCTCAAGGCTAACGCTCTACCACTTTAGCCACAGTGCCACTTCTGGCTTTTTTCTTTTTTGCTTATGTGGTGCTGAGGAATCAAACCCAGGGCCTCAGGCATGCAAGGCAAGCACTCTACCACTGAGCCACCTTCCCAGCCCTCCAAGAGATTCTTATCTCCAATAAACCACTCAGAAAACCAGAAGTGGTCCTGTAGCTCAAGTGGTAGAATGCTTGCCTTGAGCTGCAGAGCTGAGGGACAGCACTCAGGCCCAGAGTTCAAGCCACACAACCAACAACAACAACAAAAAAAAAAAAAAAGGAAGAGAGAAAGAAAGGAAGGAAGGAAAAGAAAAAAGAAAACATGGTCCTCACAACTCAGCTTCCTGAATAGCTTGGATTACAGGTATAAGCCATGACTGCCTAGACTGATTTTCAATATTTTAATGAGATATATCAAGTATATTTTGATGAGATATATCAATATATATCAAGTATAGCTCTTATTAAGTGATAAATTTTTACCAATTTTATATATTCTGGGTAGTTAATTCAAGATAAGGGTCGAATGGAGCTGGCTTCAAACCATAATCCTCAAATCTTAGCCTCCAGAGTAGCTAGCTAGGATTACAACAGTAAGCCACCAACACCAGACTTCTAGCTTGCTTTTTTTTGCCAGTCCTGGGGCTTAAACTCAGGGCATGGGCACTGTCCCTAAACTCCTTTTGTTTTGTTTTGTTTTTTTTTTTGTTTTTTGCTAGAGGCTAGCACTCTACCACTAGAGTCATAGCTCCACTCTGGCTTTTTCTGTGTATGTGGTACTGAAAATCGAACCTGGGGCTTCATGCATGCTAGGCAAGCATTCTACCACTAAGCTAAGTTCCCAGCCCTTCTTTTCTTTTCTTTTTTTTTTTTTTTTTTTTTTGGGTCTGGTCATGGGGCCTGAACTCGGTCTGGGCACTGTCCCTCAGCTCTTCAGCTCAAGACTAGCGCTCTACCACTTGAGCCACAGCGCCACTTCCAGCTTTTTTCTTTTTGCTTATGTGGTGCTGAGGAATCGAACCCAGGGCCTCAGGCATGCAAGGCAAGCACTCTACCACTGAGCCACCTTCCCAGCCCCCCTTCTTTCATTTTCTTTACTGAGTCTCACATTCAAACCCTGATCCTCTGGACCTCAACCTCCTGAGATAAGATTACAGGTTTGAGCCACCAGCACTTTTTTTTTTTTTTTTTTTTGAAATAAGGTTTCACTTTGTATTCCAGGCTGGCCTCAAGTTCCAGATTGTCCATACTCAACCAGTTACTACCCAAATGCTGGGATTTTAAGTGTGCACTATACATTTTGAAGCCAATTTTTTTTAAGCTTACCAAAATTTTATTTTAGTAAAACAAGGTTAAAGTGGAGAGAAATGGAGGAAACGTTTCCTGCTTTTCCTGCATCACATGGGAATTAAAAACTCTATGCCAAATTTTTTAAAAGACCCCCCCACACAAATACTCCGTGACTTGAAAACAAGTCATAGGTGCCAGGTAACGCAGGATTATTATTTTTTTTTTTTTTGGGTCCGGTCGTGGGGCCTGAACTCTGGGCCTGGGCCCTGTCCCTGGGTGCTGTCCCTCAGCTCTTCAGCTCAAGGCTAGCGCTCTACCACCTGAGCCACAGCGCCTCTTCCGGCTTTTTTCTTTTTGCTTATGTGGTGCTGAGGAATCGAACCCAGGGCCTCAGGCATGCAAGGCAAGTGCTCTACCACTGAGCCACCTTCCCAGCCCCTAACGCAGGATTATTGACTACCCTTCTGAAGGTCCTTTCTGCTCCACAGCTGTCACGCCTGCTAAATGGTGAAGTTTCAAGTGTCCCTGAAAATACCTGACAAAGTGAGCTATCTGGGACACTCCTATGTGCTCTGCAAGTTACAAAGGGGCTGGGGTGTGGCTAAGCGAGAGAGGGTTTGCCTAGTATGCACTGCCAAATAAATGCCACACCTGTGGAAGTTATAAAGAGCCACGGCTTCATTAAAGTCCTTTGTTTTACATGGTTTCCCCAAACCGTAAGAAGTGAGAGTTATAATTCGAAGTCAGGTTCAACCAAGGCCACTTGTTCTGCATCTGGGGCAAAGAATCTAAGCGATAGGAAGAAGCTGGTGTGTGGGGTGGGGTGGTCATCATACAGAACCGAGAGCCTTAGAGCCTTAAGCGAACGTAAGAACATTAGAACTAAAAAAAAAAAAAAAAAAAAGAACATTAGAACTCGCGCAGGCCGAGCGGGGGAGGGGCGATGGGCGATCAAGTGTAAAGAAGCGGATCAAATGGAAAGCGGCCCCAGGGATCAAATAGAAGGGGGGTGGGGGGGAGACACTGAGATCCAAACAGAAAGTAACTCGCTCAGGAGTGACGCAGCAGGGCCTCGCCGCGGCGAGGTCGAGGTGGACGCCAGGCTAGGGACTCGGAACCTCCACCACCCCGGGTGGGAGGGGGAACGGGACGGGGGGCGAGACGCAGAGACACTGCGGTGCCACATCCAGACCCTCACTCCCGCCACGTGTCTCTCCCCTGCTCCAGGGGCCTCCCCACCCCGCAAAAGCGCGGAAGCCCCGGTCCAGCTCAAGAGAAAGCAGCGCCTAAAGCCCGCAAGGCCGAGGTAGGCGCGCCAGGCCTGCCAGGAGGCAACTCCCACGGACTGACACCCTAGAAGGTGGACTGAGGTGAAAGCCGAAACCGACCGCATCTTCGCCCGCCCAAAACTCTTTCTCAGCACAGGAAGCATGAATTTGGGGAGCTCGAAGGCCCAATTGCCCCTTTCCACGGCAGGGGACTCACCGGGGGGCCAGCAGCCAGCAGCGCCGCAACAGCAACAGGGCAGGGAACGGGACGGGGGTGGGGCTAAGATCTGAGGGAGCCAGGATCTGGGCGGAACACGCTTAGCGTCATAACGGTCATCTAGCCCCGCCCCCAGACGCAGAGTCTTCTGGGAGTTGTAGTCTTTGGGTGTAGCAGCTCTAGGGTAGTCAGTGGCCTTGTGTGGTTTCCTTGGTCCGGAGTGATGATCTCACTCAAAGTGCCAATTTCATGCCCAACGTATTGACGAGTTGTTTACTTTTCTTTCAACCTTTTTTTTCAGTCCTGGACAAAAAAGCTCTGTATCTTTTTTTCTCGTGACCCAATGGAGCACTTCTTTGGTTCATGATCCTATAGATGAAAACATGGTATTTGATTATTCCTCACGTGGTCTATAAAGGAGACCTAGAAATCTTCACAGGTCTCCTAGTTTCTCTGTTTTATCCTTAGTTCCTTCCTTCCTTCCTTTCTTTTTCTTTTTCTTTTTCTTTTTTTTTTTGAAACAGTCTTATTAGTTAGCTTAGATTGCCCAAGCTGGCTATTTAGTTGGTTGTAGCAAGAATCCTACCTTGGGGGCTGGGAATGTGGCTCAGTGGTAGAGTGCTTGCCTCGCATGCGTGAGGCCCTGGGTTCCATGCTTCAGCACCACGTAAGCAGATGAAGACAGAAGTGATGCTGTGGCTCAAGAGGTAGAGTGCTAACCTTGAGCTGAATAGCTGAGGGACAGAGTTCAGGCACCACGACAAAAAAAAAAAATCCTACCTTGATTTCTGATGTCTTATTAATTTTCCATTTATTAATGCCTCATTCTCCACTTGTTCGTATTATATTCAGAAATTAAACACAGTATCTCTGACCTTTGATTTTCCCCATTACTCATGCACACAAGAGTAAACCCAGGGCCCAGTGCTTGCCTTACTCTCTTTGGTTTTGAATAAAACCCAAATTGTTGCATTGTAACAAATGGAAAAATACTTTTATTTCATATTTTTGTGCTGCTAGTGGAGCTTGAACTCAGTTTTTTGTTGTTGTTGCTTTGCCTTGAACTCACTGCTTGGATGCTATCTCTTAGCTTTTTTCTCTCAAGGTTAGTGCTCACTTGAACCATACCTCCATCTCTGGTTTTTTGGCCATCCTGAACTACATAGCAAGAGCCTGTCTCAAAAAAACAAAAAACAAACACCCTCCCACACACACAAAACAAAAAGAAGATTATTTATTTAGGCCTCTTGTAATAGGAGCATTCTAATAAGGAAGAGAGATTGACCTCAACTCTGAATACATAAAAGACAGGTGAAAATTTCTAGTCTGAGTGAGGAGTCCGTGGGTAAAAACTTACAAAGAGGAGAGATGACAGTAGGCTAGAGAGGAAATCAAGAGAGAAGAATGAATTTCACCAAATAAAGTGATAAAATATTAGATACTGAAAAATGCCACATTAGGGCATTCTTTTAATATGACCTTGGGATTTCTAGACTAGGCAAAGACATAGAGACCCAAGTTTAAGGCTCACTTGACAAAAGTGTTCAAAGGGATCTGAAGTTTAATAAAGAACAGAGGCATTGTCAGAGATGGCAACTTTATTTATTTAGGCAGTCCTGGAGTTTGCACTCAGGATCTTGAGTTTGGTAGGCTGATAGGATCTCTCAGAGACAAGCCTGCAGCCTATTTTCACTGGTTGTTTTTGAGATAGGGACTCCTCTCCCACTTAAGTGTATTTCTGAACTATGACTTGTAGACTTCAGGTTTATCATGTTGCTGGAATAACAGACATATCCCATCCCATCCAACAATCCTTTAGTAGAAATGGAGTCTTACAGACTTTTCTGCCCAGGCTGGCCTGCAACCACAATCCTCCTGATCTCAGCTTTCCACGTAACTTGGAATAACAGGCACATACTACTGTGATCTACTATAGGCTGAGAATTGATCTCATGAGCTTTTCTGTCCTATCTGGCTTTGAACTATGATCCTCTTGTTCTCAGCCTACCAAGTAACTAGGATTGCTACAGGTGTGAGCTACCAGCACCCAACTGGCAACTGATTATTGAATATTGGCTCACATGGGGAAAAAAAAAAGGTAAAAGAAATTCAGGTGGTGGGGAGGGGATGTTTATTTATAGGAGGGCTGTTATAAAATTATCTGTACCTATGGAAATGTTTGAAATCTATACTATCTTATCCAGTCACCATTAAGTATATGCCACTACTGAATATTTGAAATGTGTCTAGTGAGACTGAGGAACTGAATTTTTGTGTAATGCATAATACTTATGCAGATCTAATGCAATACCTAATGCAGAGTTGAAGAACTAAAGGCTAGGGAAAGGAGATTTATTATGCAGCATGCACCCAAACCCATCTTCAGGGTATACAGACATCAGCATTAGGCTCAGAGAATGATTTAAGATAAGGGGAAAGAGGTAGATATAAATAGCCCTTGTCAAAGTATAGCCTGGTTGAGCATTACCTCAGTACTGAGAGAAACTAGCTCCTATGAGATGATTACTCCTGTTTGAAGGTGGGGGGTGGTCTGTCTGTTGCAGCAATGCTGATCCTTTCCTTGGGTGTAGTTTCTGCTTTCATGGTAAAGATACTACCCATCAATCCTATCCTTCTTCAATTCCAACATGGCTGCAGGTGGCTTCAGAGAGAAATGCCAAGAGCCAAAACAAAATGGGGTTGAGATACCAAGCTTTTGCTTGCCTTTAGTTTCGTTTGTGTGATGAAGTAGGAAGCTAGTGCTTTGGGGCAAAAGTAGTTTCTAAGCCCTTGTTAGTGTATTTTTGTGCTGGTACTGGGGCTTGAGTTCAGGGCCTTCAGCTCTCACTTAGCTTTTTCCACTAAAAGCTTGTACTCTTATCACTTAAATCTCAGCTATAAGTCCAGCTTTTTTGTGTGTAAGAGCGCATGTATGTACACTTATGAACACACATGGAGGTCCTGGGGCTGGAACTCAGTACCTGGGTGCTATCCCTTTGTGCTATCCCTTTGTGCTCAAGGTTAATACTTTACCACTTAAGCCACAGCTTCACTTCCAATTGTTTCAATCCTGCCTAATATGGCTTTGGACCAAGATCCTCAGATCTCAGCCTCCCAAGTAGGTAGGATAAAAGGTATTAGTCATCCATGCCTAGCTGCTTTCTTGTTGCGATTCTACTGTGATTTACTTCACTATTATCTAACCATAGAATAATTTAAGTTGTTCCTTAAGTAATCTTCAGAAAGCAAAGATTCTGCATGTAGTAAACTGCTTTTGGACATGACTACAAACTATTATTATCAGATGAAATAATACCAATTTGTAAGTAGAAGACTCTGTGTAACCTATCAGCTACATATAAGTATACCAAGTGATGTAACAAAAGTGTTCGTGAGAGCTGGGCATTGGTGGCTCACGAATGTAATCCTAGCTACTCGGGAGGCTTCAATCTGATGATTGCATTTCAAAGCCAGTATGGGCAAGGAAAGTCCATGAGACTCTTATCTCCAATTAACTGCCAGAAAACGGAAAGTGGCTCTGTGGATCAATTGGTAGAGCGTTTGCTTTGAGCTGAAGAGCTGAGAGACAGCACCCAGGCCCAGAGTTCAAGCCCCACAACTGACAAAAAACAGTGTTAGTGAAAATGGATGCTAAAAACACTTTGAAGAAAAAAGGGCAGCTTTAGAGGGTCCTTTAATTCCATGTAGAGTTTAAGTACATGGTCTCTGTGTCTACTGTGACTTACAGAAAAAGCTGAAGGAATATATCTGGGGCTGGAGATGTGGCTCAGTGGTAGAGTATTTTACCTAGGATGAGGCTATGAGTTCCATCCCCAGCTTTGAGAAAAAGAAAAAAAAAGGAAGAAAAGAAAGAAAAAGAGAAAGAATGAAAAATAAGAAATATGCTTTCTATTTCTCTTGAAGTTTGGTAATTTCTATGAGATTGTTTTTAGGCTCCATCCTCACCAAGGAAATCACCTTAAAAACCTATGAACAAACTAGGCACGGGTAGCTTACATCTATAATCCTAGCTACTCAGGAGGCTGAGATCTGAAGATTGAGGTTCAAAGCCAGCCCAGGCAGGAAAGTCTGTGAGACTCTTATCTCCAATTAACCACCAGAAAACTGGAATGGAGCACTGTTGCTCAAGTGGTAGAGTACTAGCCTTGAGCTGAAGAGCTGAGGGACAGTGCCCTGGCCCAGAGTTCAAGCTCATAACTGACAAAAAAAAAAAAAAAAAAAAAAAGAAGAAGAAAAAATTATGAGCAGTTCCTTTCAGGGCAAGTGTTTTCCTAGAAAGTAAAGGAAGATGAAGCCGGGAAAGATGAAGAAGAAGCTTGGAAGCCAGGTGTCAGTAGCGCATGCCTGTAATCCTAGTTCCTCAGGAGGCTGAGATCAGAGGATCACCTTCCAAAGCCAGCTGAGGCAAGAAAGTCTGGGACACTCATCTCCAGTTAGTCACTAAAAAAGTCAGAATTGGAGCTGGTAGAGTGCCAGCCTCTAACACATTTTTTTTTTTTTTTTTTTTTTGGGTCCGGTCGTGGGGCCTGAAACTCTGGGCCTGGGCGCTGTCCCTCAGCTCTTCAGCTCAAGGCTAGTGCTCTACCACTTGAGCCACAGCGCCACTTCCGGCTTTTTTTCTTTTTGCTTATGTGGTGCTGAGGAATCGAACCCAGGGCCTCAGGCATGCAAGGCAAGCGCTCTACCACTGAGCCACCTCCCCAGCCCTCTAACACATTTTTTAGCCAGCAAAAAAAGGCTGAGGGACAGTACCGGCACAAAACAAAACTAAAAAACCAAAAACCGGGTGTTTCTGACTTAGCAAAGTTCCTGATTCTGTGATTGTATAACTCAGTTATGACATCCCCATATACATGCATCACAGAGTTAAAGAAACAAAATTCTGAGCCAGGCACTGGTGGCTCACACCAGATCAGAAGGCTGAGATCTGAGGATAGCAGTTCAAAGCCAGCCAAGGCAGGAAAGTCCATGAGCCTTGAACTGAAGAGCTGAGGGTCAGTGCCCAGGCCCAGAGTTCAAGCCCCACAACTGACCAAAAATAAATTCTGGAACACGTAAAAATTCAGTTTTTCAGTCTCCTTGCCTCATTACTACTCTCTACCTTTAGCCTATCCCCAGAACAAATACCAAGACCCTTTTATAATTACTTAAAAGAATCCCAAGCCGAGAAAAACATTTGGGTGTCAGCTGCAACTTACACAAGCTTCTGAAAGTATAGTTGTTGTCTTGCTACATATTTATTGAATCAGGTGGGTATATGAGGAACAAAGCAATGGTCTTGGGCCTGGCATTTTCTTTCTTCTTTATTTTCTCACACATTCTTGCCTGAGTTAAAGCTCAGAGGTGGGGATACAGTTCAAATATTTTGACAACTGTAAAGGCCTTGTAACATCCTGCTTCATCTTTTCCATGCCAAGCCCCCGAAATTACTTCCCTGCTTGCCAAGTGGGTTTTTCTGTTTTGCTTTGTTTTGTTATAAGACTTTGCTATGCAAAGCCTGAAACTCTTTATGCTGGTGGCCTGGAACTTTCCATCCTCCTGCTTCAGCTCCCTGAGATTACAGGCATGTTACACCCCATCCAGCTGGGGTTTTCTGTCTCTGGTTTGCCTAGCACAAATCTTCCATGTTTTCTGATTTTCTGGCTGTTAGTCTCTGCCCTGAAGGGTGTGGCTGACCATTTAAGCCTGCTTTGGCCTATAGTGATAGGAACTCACCATTCACTTGGTTTGCTCTTGTCATCATTCCCCTCCCCCAAGGACAGCAGTGCTAGGCTGTAGCCTATTAGCTCTGGTTGCACCAACTCTGTCATAAATAGCCAGTTGTCAGGGATTTTAATGGAGACCCTCTGGAAGCTGTAAATCTTGGCTGCTCCCTCCAGCATCCTCTCCCCCTCATTTCCATCACAATGTCCCTCCAGAGGGACAGAAACTGAAGCGACAGCCTGGTGGAGCAGATTGGTAGTACACTGGGGAAAGAAAGAGGCAGGTTGGAGGAGGGGAAGAGTGGGACATTTGGTCTTAGGGAAGCATCTGCTGGGTGACCAGTTGATGTTGGTCACCTGGGCCCTTAGGGCACGCAAGGGGGGAGGGTGTACAGCTTGGGCCACCTGCAGAGAAGAGGACTAGATGGCAGAGAAGTTGCTGGAAGAGCAGCAGATGGACTGCCAATTCTACCTTGATCATCTATTCAGTCCACGATGAAAGCAAGCCCCTCATACATAGCCTGTGGCTGCCTGCCAGTGTCCCTGTTAGGGCTGTGTCTTTGCCTCTAGTTGCCTGCCTGCACAGATCAGCTGGTGAAGGAGCCATTTCCTTTCTTTGGGAGGAACTTAAATTCTCTAGCTCAGTTAATGAGTATCTCTCCAGACAGCTGGATATAAAGGATTATACATCAGCTTTATGGGGGAAGGTTCTGATGAAGCCATTCACACACACACACACACACACACACACACACACACACACACACACACACACCTTTTATTTTTTGCAGCTTTTGGGATCAGGGCTTATGCACACAAGTGCTCTACCACTGAGCTACAACTTCAGTTAGCACATTTTTGTGTGTGTGTTCCTACAGAAAATCTGATAGACACACCTTCCTTCACAGGCCTTGTTGTAGCTGCTTTATTCAGATGAGGGAAATGCAAGTAAGCTTATTTGTGCATCTGCCTGCTGTAGCTCACTTGTTTTCACTTGGTGTTCCCCCAACCCCCTTTGCCATTTTTCCATTACAACACATGGGCAGAATATTCCTCTAAAATCCTGCAGGAAACTTAAACTCCAGTTTAACTTCAATAGGCACCAAATTAAGAGATGTGGCTACTTAACTGTTGTGAGAAGCTAAAAGCCCTGACCTCTTAAATCGGGCTCTCCAGTCGGTTGGACAGCTCAATTTTACTGATCATTCAGGGGAGGCCAAAGACCTCCTAAATTTAGCCTCTTCTGGTTTTGGATATTGATGATCGCCCGAGGACTTCAAGGTGTTTTGGATATTGATGATCGCCCGAGGACTTCAAGGTGCTCTCCGGACTTTCGCCACCAGTACAGAAACAGCTCGAGTTAAACGTTCCGACTGCGTCGGAGCCCAGCGGCCCGCCCGACGGCGCGGGTCGGGAGAACTTCGGCTCCCGTGCGGGGCGCGGCGGCGCGGCCTGGGGGACGTAGGGCGGGGCGGGGCGGCGCGGGTACGCGAGTAGACCCAGGCGAGCGGTCGGCAGAGCTCGTGCGGGGGGGTGATTAGCCCGTGCGTCCTGCGCGTCTCCCAGGACAACCTCCGGCGCTTTGGTCTTGGAGCCCAGGGACGGTTAATGAGATTCAGGAGGGAGGGGCCATGGCCGCCCGCGCCGCGGACCAATCGCAGGCTTGGGTGGCCCTATATGCAAATACAAGGGTAGGACGGGCCCAAAGTTGGGAGCAGCACCGGCTGGGGTCGGGATTGTCTGGCAGCCAATGGGAACCAGGCTCCTTACTCCTCTGGCGTGGGGGTCCACAGGTGTAGTAGGGAGCGATTGGAGCCGCAGCGTCCAGGCGAGACGGGGCGGTCGGAATTTCGGGTAAGAATGCGCCAAAGTCCGGTGCTGGCCTCAAACCGCGGCCTCCAGAGACTCCCCACACCACCGCAAACCTGACACATCCCCTAGTTCCCAAGGGCGACCCCCACCTGTCATCCCTAAGGGTGTCCGGGATGCCAGCTACCCACCCCTCGTGTTAACGCTCTCATCCTGCCCTCCCGCCTTTCCCTAACCAACCCCGGTGACACTCAGGAGCTGTCCCGTAGATACCAGCTATCCCTGGGACTCAGAACAGCTCTTCATCTCCTTCCCCAACCTGGGGCCTTCAGTTGATCACTTTTCTTCCTTGGTCGTAAGAAACCTTCCAAAAAAGACTCCTTTTGGTGTGTGTGTGTGTGTGTGTGTGTGTGTATGTGCGCGCGCGTGCCGGTCCTGAGGCTTGAACTCAGGGCCTGGACGCTGTCCCTGAGTTTTTGTGATTAAGGCTGGTGTACTATATTACTTGAGTCACAACTCCTCTTGTTTTTTGGTAGTTAACTGAAGTCTCATGACTTTCTCTGCCAGGGCTAGCTTCGAACTTGGATCCTCAGATCTCAGTCTCCTGAGTAGCTAGGATTATAGACATGAGCCCCGACGCCTGCGTATTTGTATTTCATATCCAAAGTGGCCCTGTGCAGATGTCCTTGCCGCATTTCCGGCCTCTTTTATTTTCTTAGACTTCCAGTTTTCATACTTACTGAGGCAATACTTTTCTAGTGTTGAGAAAGGAGTTGGGAC
The DNA here is from genome assembly GCF_024711535.1 of Dipodomys merriami. NCBI lineage: Eukaryota > Metazoa > Chordata > Mammalia > Rodentia > Heteromyidae > Dipodomys > Dipodomys merriami. Next base: position 30,684,717 of record NW_027203270.1, on the reverse strand, counting down.
CCTAGGGAAATACGTCGTTTAAAAAATGAAGTGAGGGGCTGGGAAGGTGGCTCAGTGGTAGAGCGCTTGCCTTGCATGCCTGAGGCCCTGGGTTCAATTCCTCAGCACCACGTAAGAAAAAAGTGGGGCCGGGCGCCAGTGGCTCACGCCTGTAATCCTAGCTACTCAGGAGGCTGAGATCTGAGGATTGTGGTTCAAAGCCAGCCCGGGCAGGAAAGTCCGTGAAACTCTTATCTTCAATAAACCACCAGCAAACCGGAAGTGGCGTTGTAGCTCAAGTGGTAGAGCGCTCGCCTTGAGCTGAAGAGCTGAGGGACAGTGCCCAGGCCCAGAGTTCAAGCCCCATGACCGATGCCCCCCCCCCAAAAAAAAATAAAGTGGGAAGGGAGTTAACTTTTATTGAGCACTGGTTTGTGCCAGGCACTGCAGAAAATTACCTGATATTTGTATTAATCCTATTACTGTTATTTAATGGTTCTGTGTATTGAACCTAGGGCCTTGTGCAGATACTATAAAATGAGTCACATCTCCAACCCCTCTAGTCTCAGTTCACAATATAGCACCTATGTTGAACCAAGAACTGCTTCAAGAGCTTTAGAAATACTAACTCAACCTATCTATGGATACTGTTATCCTCATCGGAATGCATAATTAGCATATAGCAATCAATATATGCTAATTGAATGCATGCCAAATAATTAACATGCTTTATTAGCATAAACTAATTGTACAAAAGAGAGGCATTGTGATATTTCCATATATGCATAAAATGTACTTCGATGAAATTTACTCCATTGTCTGTTTTTCCTTCTTTTCCCTTTTATCCTTATTTTACCTGTGAGGAAACTGAAATATGAAGAGGCTAAGTAACACAGATTCACCATCCCAGAAAGTAGCAACACTGCAGGGTATGGTGTTCTTTTTTTTTTTTTTTTTAGCCAGTCCTGGGACTTGAACTCAGGTCCTTGGCACTGTCCCTTAGCATATCTGTGGTCAAGGCTAGTACTCTATCACTTGAGCCACAGTGCTTCTTCTGGCTTTTTCTGTTTATGTGGTACTAAGGAATCAAACCCAGGGCTTCGTGCATGCTAGGCAAGCACTCTACCACTAAGCCACATTCCCAGTTGCTTGGAAGGTAAGAAGAGAAGATCACAGGTTCGAGGTCAACCTGGACTACAGAATGATATCCTGTTGAAAAAAAAAAAGGAAAGAAGGAAGGAAGGAGTAGAGCTGGAATTTGGATCCAGCTTTGTCTTTGCTAGAAGTACCCTGAATATTGTGGAGGAAATGGCTGAGCTTAAACCGACTTTAAGATTGCATCTTCCAATCAATTTCTAGCAGAATCAAGATGGCTTCTGAGTGGGCAAGAATCTTATTGTTTTTAATAAATGTAACCTGTCATTCTTAGCACTTCTTATTGTTAAATACTTTAAGAAATTAAAGGCTGGGAATGTGGCTTAGTGGTAGTGTTTGTCTAGCATGCATGAAGCCCTGGGTTGATTCCTCAGTACCATATAAACAGGAAACACTGGAAGTGGCTCTGTGGCTCAGGTGGTAGAGCACTAGCCTTGAGCACAGAGAGGCTTAGGGTCAGAGCCCAGGCCCTGAGTTCAAGCACCAGGGCTGACAAAAAGAAAGGAAGATAGGAAGGAAGGAAGGAGGGATGGAGGGAAGAAGGGAGAGAAAGAAACAAATGAAAGAAAGAAAGAAAGAAAGAAAAGCAAGCAAGCAAGCAAGCCCCACTTTACCACTTTCCCTCCTTTGATAGCCTATATTTTGCAAAAATTCAAAAGGCAGCTAAAATGAAAGGCAAAGAGTACGTAAAAGGCATCTTCATTTTTTTTTTTTTTTTTTTGTCAGTCGTGGGGCTTGAACTCTGGGCCTGGGCGCTGTCCCTCAGCTCTTCAATTCAAGGCGAACACTCTACCACTTGAGCTACAGCGCCACTTTCAGTTTCCTGGTGGTTTATTGGAGATAGGAGTCTCACAGTCTCTCCTGCCCCGGCTGGCTTTGAACCGCGATCCTCAGATCTCTGCCTCCTGAGTAGCTAGGATTACAGGAGTGAGCCACCAGCACCCGGCTCGGCATCTTAATTTTTAGATCAAAGCTTTTAAAGTTCCTGGTGGTTGTAACTACAGGAAGGGTAGGGAATGACAGGGAATAACAACTTTGCTTCTCATGTTCTTCCAAATCAGAAGGGCAAAGCTTCATTCAGAGCTGGCACCTCCACTCTGTGTGTCTCGCCCATTTTACCAATAGCTGGCATTGGAGGCCTTCAGATGAAAGCTTCTCATAGGTGAATGTTGACCAAAAAATGAAAGAGGGAAGTTGGCTCAGTGGTAGAATGCTTGCCTCACATGCATGAGGCCCTGGGTTCGATTCCCCAGCACCACATAAGTAGAAAAAAGCCGGAAGTGGCATTGTGGCTCAAGTGGTAGGGCGTTAGCTTTGAGCTGAAGAGCTGAGGGACAGCACCCAGGCCTAGAGTTCAGCCCCCACAACTGACAAAAAATTTGCATTTCCTCCCACTTATAGGTCATCTACATTCCTTCACGCTTGCAATAGCAAATACTAAACATTTCCCCCACCCACTGGAACACTCCCAGAGAGGGAGGTGTATGGTCCTTCAGAAATGAGACATGAATTCTTCTCTTTCTCTTCCCCACCTCCTAGTTGTCCATCTCTCTTTTCTTTTTGAAACAGGATCCTCCTGCTTCAGCCTCCACATGTTGGTATTACAGGTGCACACCAAGTCTGACCAGATTTTTCCCTAATTTACAGTGTATTTGTGTGAAGGAGCAATCATACCGCTCATTCTCGCCCCCTGGTGGCCAATGAAGGGCATTGTCATGTCATCTAAGATTTGGATTGAGCAGAGCCACTTGTGGCTGGCTCATGTAAACCCTAGCTACTCAGGAGGCTGAGATCTGAGGACACAGGTTTGAAGTCATCTGAGGCAGAAAAGTCTGTGAGACTCATATCTCCAATTAACTCTTAGAAAACCGGAAGCAGAGTTGTGGCTCAAAGTGGTAGAGTGCTAACCTTGAGCAAAATTGCTTAGGGGCAGGGCCCAGATACTGAGTTCAAACCCCACCAAAACCACCACCACCAAAACAAATACAAAAATCCCTCTTTTCAAAGTAAATAGATAAACCTTGAAGACATTCTTCAAGGTCATTTCTTCCTAACTCTCTTAGGAATCCCATAAAAACTTAGAAAATATGCCAACCATATCCTTAATGAGATAACATGGACCTGGGTGAAGAAAAGGGAAAGAAAGAATAAAAAATACAAATCAGAAACGATAGAACTGCTTCCAGTTTACAGCAAATCTGAGGAGATCCAAGCCCTTCCTAGGAGGTGGGAATTTAGAAGCTGTTGGTGATAAGGAAAATTATTTAGGACCAATTTATTTTTGTAGTCCTGGGGTTTGAACTCAAGACCTGGTCCTTACCAGGCTGACACTCCATGACTTAAGCAATGCATTTCCCCCCCCCTCCCGCCTCCTCCATCCCCTACCCCCTGTTCTGGGGCCTGAACTCGGCCTGGGTGTTGTCCCTGAGCCTTTTTGTGGTCAAGGCTAGCACTCTACCACTTGAGCCATAGCTCTACTTCTGGATTTTCCTGAGTAGTTTATTGGAGATAAGAGTCTCATCTGCTTTTCTGCCAGGGTTGCCTTTGAACCTCAGTCCTCAGACCTTAGCTTCCTGAGTGGCTAAGATTACAGATGTGGGCCACCTTGCTGAGCACCCAGGCAACTTTGCTTTTGCTAGTTAATTGAAGATGGATTCTAGCAAACTTTTTCTGCCCTTGCTAGCTTTGAATGGCAATACTCCAGATCTCAGTCTCCTGAGTAGCTAGGATTACAGGCCTGTACTACGGACAGCAGTTGGTTGATGTTTTTAAAACGTTCGTTTAGTGCTCATAATAATACTTTTATTATTATAGATGAAGAAAATGCACATTGGAGGAACTTAAATTTGTTCATTTTCCCAGTCCATTAATCCAAGAAGCATACAAAGCCAAACATCAATGGCTCACAACTGTAATTCTAGCTGTTCAGGAGGCTGAGATCAGAGAACTGAGGTTCTAAGTCAGACAGGGAAGACAAATTGAAGAGATTCTTACCTCCAGTTAACCGGTAATAAGTGGAGGTATGATTAACATGGTAGAGCCCAGCCTTCAAAGAGCCACACAAGAGCTCAAGGTTCTGAGCTCAAGCCTCAGTGTTAGCATACATGCATGCGCACGCACACGTGCCATACTCCCCCCCACCCCCCACTCACACCAAGAAGCAAACATCACCTATTTGGCCAGACACTGACCTCCTTGCTGAGAACGCACAGACCTGGACTATTCTGTCACATGAGCATCTACTGTGTGTTGTTAACCATAGTTCTAAGAACTTTGTGTTGTGTTACCTCAAATAAGGTGACTTGTTTACTTCTTGTAATTGATACACCAGGTGGGGAAACCAAGGTGGAAGAAAGTTAATTAGAAACCGCCCCAAATCAGACAACTAGGAAGTGACAGAGCTGTGATTTCAATCCAGGCTGACTCTAGAATCAGTATTTTTAGCTATCTTTTTAACAAGTGACTTGAAGTCATCTCTGGATGGCTTGAGGAGCCCATACCATGATATATGTGTATATCAGGATGCCTCTCCAACTCCCAGCATTCACATATATTCTTGGGCCTTGACCTTTGGATCTACTGCCCCTCATCCTTTTATTCCTCATTACTATAAGTCTGCTTCTGAATATCGACACCAGCCAAACTGTTAGGTAGGACAATGGGTAGGGATATTTTGCACCCCCTTACCCTTCCCTGCTCCCAGCCCCTGCCCCCAAGTTAACAGGGAATCGTTGCCGAGACTGAGTGAGAGAAGTTTGTTCTACCAAATAAAACCCATATCGGAACCCATATCGGCTATTTAGAGGTCTAGCTTCAACTGGGTTGAAGTTCTAATTGTTTTGAAAACCAGGAAATTAAGCCAGCTACTTAGGAGGCTGAGATCTGAGGATCATGGTTCAAAGCAAGCCTGAGCAGGAAAGACTGTGAGACTCTTATCTCCAATAAACCACTAGAAAACCAGAAGTGGCGCTGTGGCTCAAGCAGTAGAGTGCTTGCCTTGAGCTGAAGAGCACAGAGACAGCGCCCAATCCCTGAGTTCAAACCCCATGACTGACAAAAAAGGAAGGAAGGAAGGAAGAAAACTGGGAAATTAAAGTGCTATTTGTAGCTGGGTGCCTGTGGTTCATGCTTGATTATAATCCTAGCTATGAAGAGGCTGAGATTTAAAGATCAGAGTGTGAAACCAGCCCGAGCAGACCAATTAACCAGCAAAATGCTGAAAGTGGAGTGGCTCAAGTGGTGGTGCTCCAGCCGTGGATGAAAGAGCCAGAATGTGAGGCCAAAGCCCTAAGCTCAAGCCCCAATACTGGCACACACACACACACACACACACACACACACTAATGCTGTTTGGGGACATGGGTGTGGCTGGAGGGGGGAGAGTGCTTGTGTAGCACATTGGGTTTAAACTCCAGCACCATAAAATAAATAAGCAAATAAATAAATAAAATTTTAACCGTGCTTTTTTTATTCAGCTCTGGGGGAAACTCAAAATCTGCTTGCAAAACAACACTAACAAAAACAAACCTGGGAGTTGGGTACTGAAGATATAACTCAGCACTAGAGCCTTAGCCTGGTAAGACACAGAAATTGACCCTCAGCCCTATAAAATAAAAGCAAAAATAAAAAAAAAACAATAAGCCACCTACTTGCAGACCAGAAATATACTGAAACAGAATTTATAAATTGAGATGACTATGAGGTCAAGAATGGACCATAAATGAGAACAGGCTGGTTAAGAAAGTGGCTGTGGTGCACTGGTGGCTCACACCTGTAATCCTCAGGATTACAGATCTCAGGAGGCTGAGATCTGAGGATCAAGGTTCAAAGTCAAACCCGGCAGAAAAGTCTGTGAGACTTATCTCTAATAAACAACCAGAAAACCAGAAGTGGCACTGTGACTCAAGTGGTAGAGCACTCGGCCTTGAGTTGAAGAGCTGAGGGACAGAGCTCAGGCCCAGAGTTCAAGCCCCATGACTGACAAAAAAAAACAAAACAAAAACCAGAAAGTGTTGATTCCGGGCTCTGGTAGAGCACACCTGTAATCCTAGCTACTCAGGAGACTGAGATCTGAGGACTGGAGTTTGAAGCCAGCCTAAATAGGAAGTGTGTAAGACTCTTATCTCGACAGGCACCATTGGTTCACGCCTGTAATCCTAGCTACTCAGGAGGCTGAGATCTGAGGATCATAATTCAAAGCCAGCCCATGCAGGAAAGTCTGTGAGATTCTTATCTCCAATAAACCACTAGAAAACCAGAAGTGGCGCTGGGGCTCAAGCGGTAGAGCACTCCCCTTGAGCTGAAGAGCGGAGGGACAGCACACAACCCAGAGTTCAAGCCCCGTAACCGGAAAACAAACAAACTCTTATTTCCATTTGAACAGGGGAAAAAAAAAATCACAAACAAACTGGAAGCAAAGTTGTAGCTGAAGTAATGAGTGTAAGCTTTGAGCAAAAAACCTCAGGGACAGCCCAGGCCTGAGTTCAAACCTCAGTATTGGGGGAGGGGGTTGAGTAATATATCTCACTTGTGGGCTGGGAAGGTGGCTCAGTGGTAGAGCGCTTGCCTTGCATGCCTGAGGCCCTGGGTTCGATTCCTCAGCACCACATAAGCAAAATGAAAAGAAAAAAGCCGGAAGTGGCGCTGTGGCTCAAGTGGTAGAGTGCTAACCTTGAGCTGAAGAGCTGAGGGACAGCACCCAGGCCCAGAGTTCAGGCCCCACAACCGGACCTCCCCCCCAAAAAAATATATATATATATTTATCTCACTGGTAATCTTAGCTACTATGGAGTCAGAGATAGGGAGGATCAAAGTCCAAGGCCAATTTGGATAAACAAGATTAACAAGATTCCATCTCCATCAATAAAAGCTGGGGATGTGGTACTGCACACCTGTCATCTTACCTAGCAGGAAACACAAATAGGTGGATCAAAGTCCAAGATAGTCCAGGTGTAAATGTAAAACCCCATGCAAAAACTAAAGTAACTGGGCAGCAGTGACTAATGTCTGCAGTCCTAGTCACTCAGGAGGTTGAGGTTTGAGGATCCAGATTCAAAGTCAGCCAAGGCAGGAAAGTTGGAGGCTCCCATGGTAGAACACTAGCCTAGAGCAATGAAGCTCATGGACAGTGTCTAGACAGGTGTGCATGTGCATACGTGTGTGCGTGTGCACACAGCACACACACACAAATAAAAAGGGCTAGGGTGTGGTTCCAGTCATAGTCATAGACCTAGCAAGGTGAAGTCCCCTGAGTTCAAACTCCAGTAAAAGCAGCAGGGAGGGTGGGAGGAGTCTCTTCTCGTTACTACTATAAGAGAAAGAATAGTACACATTTGCTGCTATGTCAGGGTGACCAAAGGGAATGTGAGGGGAAATGTTAAAGCTAGCACAAAGGAATGGAGGCCTACTTTTCTAAAAGGCCTCTAAAATCTGGGTTTTTACGAGTTTTCTAGTTATTGGCAACTACTTCTATTGAGCAACATTAGTGATAACAATTCAGTACTGTGGGCCAGCACTCATCGTGCCAATCCCTGGCAGGCAACCTTTGAACAAAATATTCTCTTCCAAGAGCCTTTGGAGCTAAGCCAGCAGCATTCAGCCCTGGGGATTAAACACAAAGCAGAGGCTTTGGAAAAAGAAAACCAGAGAATAAATGACAGCCAAAGTTGGCAAGGGATATGGTTTACCATCATAGTATCATCCATGTAGTCAAGAATATAGGAGAGGGTAGGCTAGAAAACCATAGTTAGCCAGTTACCCATTCAGATAAGAGCAGACAGAATTTGACTTTTTGTGTGTATGCCAGTACTGGGGCTTGAACCAAGAGCCTGGAGCTCTCATGTGGTACCCTATAACTGGTACTCTACACTTCCAGTTTTGGCTTTTTGCTGATTAATTGGAAATAAGAGTCTCATAGGCTGCCCAGGCTGACTTTGAGCTGCTAGTAATGCCAGCTTGACCTTTTTTTTTCCTTTTTGTGCCAGTGTTGGGGCTTGAACTCAGGACCTGGGCACTGTCCCTGAGCTTTTTCACTCAAGGCTTGTGATCTACCACTTGAGTCACAGTTACACTTCTGGCTTTTTGGTGGTTAATTGGAAATAATAGTCACAGACTTCCTGTCCAAGCTTTCTTTGAACCTTGAGTCTCAGATCTCAGTCTCCTGACTAGCTAGGATTACAGACATGAGCCACTGGTACTTGGCCCTTTGACTTTTTGTTTGTTTTGAGATTGGGCCTTACTAGATAGCTTAGACTGGCCTTAGACTAACGATCCTCCTACCTCAGCCTCCCAAATGCTTATTTTCTTTTTGAGGAACACAAATATAAGCAGCCATGACTTGTTCTTACCATTTGCACAAGGACTAAGAAAAGGGCAAAGACAACCCACAACTCTAGAGGTAGAATTGTGTCAGTTTCTCCCCAAGTTAACATTAACCTTTATGTCAACGAGCCACTCCTCTAGGAGGGCTGGGTAAACAGGAAGCATTGTGGAGGGGTTGGGGTTTTCCTTTAACTGCAAGGAAACAGAATAGGCCAAGGTCAAGATTTCATGTTCCATAGTTTCTTGAACTTTGCCAGGGACATGCCTGGGGAATATTGATTCCCAGGGCCAAGGTTTTATACATCCACTTCCCTGATCTTTCTTCTTCTGCTCTGTATCACCATAAAGAGACTTGGGTATAATCCGTGGTCAGTGTAATAATTCTGCTCTCTCCCCCCAGTGGTTGTTGATTGGGAGCATTCAATGAGGGTATGTGTATGAAAATTCTTTGCAAGGAAGTATCCTATGTAAGGGCTTATTATTAAATAATTCATAGTGAGAACCTAAACACCACCATCATATTATGTTTGGGAAAAGGACAGTTCAAAATGGAAGGATGCAGTAATGTTAAAGACATGGTCATGAAGTATAGATGTGTAGCATTAACAAGTTTGGGTACCAAGAGGAGGTGATTCCCAAGAGATGGTGAAGCTCAGATGAGCCTGTTGCAGTTGCATGTTGCTGGAAGTTGTCCAAATTGTTGAAATCCTTCTGGGATTTCTGTAGCTGGGCACCGGTGGCTCATGTCTATAATCCTAGCTGCCCAAGAGGCTGAGATCTGAGGATTGCAGTTCAAAGCCAGCCCAGGTAGGAAAGTCCATGAGACACTTATCTCCAATTAATCACAGAGAAAGCCAGAAGTTGTGCTGTAGGTCTAGTGGTAGAGTGCTAGCCTTGAGCCCAGGATCCCCTACCCTTTTCCCTTCTCCCCCAAAAGCTGTATAATTTTTGTATTCATTTGCCCTATATTCTCTGGCTATTAAGGAAAGAATCCCAAAGAAGTAAAACACTAACATAAAACCTGTAAACATGGAATATGTGGGGGGCTGGAGACTCAAGCTGTAAGAGCAATTGCCTAGCAAGCATGAAGTCCTAAGTTCAAACCCCAGTGTGTGTGTGTGTGTGTGTGTGTATGTTGGGGAGTATGTTTTCTAGTAAACAGATGGGGTATGAGCTAGGTGCTACTCAGGAAGCTGAGCTCTGAAGATCTTGTTTGAAGCCAACTCAGGCAGTCTACGAGACTTATCTTCAATTAAATAGCAAAGCTCTAGAAGTGCAGGTATGGTACAATTTCTAAAGTGCTGGGTCTTGAATGGAAAAAGCCAAGTGAGAGTACAAGGCCCTGAGTTCAGGCTGTAGTGCTGACACACAGAAAGGAGGGATGGTTTGTTTGCTGAGGCTGGCCCCCAAACTTCTGAATTTAAGCAATCCTCCTGTCTCAGTTTACCTAGTAGTTGGATCACAGGCTCATACCACCACACCATACCCAGCTTGAAAATATGTTTAAAGATACATAGACATCTCAAAATTGGAAACAACTTAGATATCCATCAATAAGGCAATGATTAGTTTAATTGTTAAATTCAGGAATATTCTTGCTACAGAACTAACAACTAGGTACTTTCGAACTTTGACACTAACACTATAAAGGGATGTTTATCTGTAGACCAATGGGTCACCTCATATATATATATATATATATATATAGGAACTGTGATATATATATATATATATATATATATATATATATATATATATGCTGTACTTTTATAAGTTGAGAGTGCTTTGTTGTTTTATAGCAACAAGGTTTATTGCAAGATGCCAGACTGGAGGGGTGACTCAAGTTGTAAATACCAGCTGTGTCCAAGAAAGCCAACAAGAGGCCCTGAGTTCAAGCCTCATTACTGGCTCAAAAGCAACACCAAAAATTACATTTAGCCGGGCGCTGGTGGCTCACGCCTGTAATCCTAGCTACTCAGGAGGCTGAGGTCTGAGGATTGCGGTTCAAAGCCAGCCCGGGCAGGAGAGACTGTGAGACTCCTATCTCCAATAAACCACCAGAAAACCGGAAGTGGCGCTGTAGCTCAAGTGGTAGAGCACTCGCCTTGAGCTGAAGAGATGAGGGACAGCGCCCAGGTCCTGAGTTCAAGCCCCACGGCTGACCAAAAAAAAAAAAAAATTACGTTTGCTGGGTACCAGTGGCTCATACCTGTAACCCTAGTTACTTAGGAGGCTGAGGTCTGAGGATCATTGTACAAAGCCAACCCAAGAAACCCTTACCTTCAATTAACCAGCAAAAAGCCAGAGTGGACATATGGCTTAAGCGGTAAAGTGTCAGCCTTGAGCAAAAAATTTAAGCTTACCCCTGTAATTCTACGTAAGAGGCTGAGATTTGGGGATCATGATTTGAAGTCATCCTGGGCAGGAAAGTATCAGATTCTTATCTCCAATTAACGATAAAAAAGCCAGAAGTAGAGCTGTGACTCAAGAGGTAGAGCATTATCCTTGAGCTAAAAAGCTCAGGGACAGTGCTCAAGCCCTAGTACTGACACATACACATAAATACTGCATTTAAAATGATTTTTTAATGTTGTAGAGGCCATGCAAAATAGTCAAGGATTTAAAATGAAAATATGAGTTGAGCACTGGCAGCTCATGTCTATAATCTGAACCACTTAGGAGGCTAGGATCTGAGGATTGTGGTTCGAAGCTAGCCCTGGCAGAAAAGTTTATCTCCAATAAACTACTCAGAAAAATATGAAAGTGGCACTGTGGCTTGAGCACAGAGAGACTCAGGGATAACACCCAGGCCCTGAGTTCAAGCCCCAGTTACCAGCAAATTAACTAACTAACTAAATAAAGTAGATGCATGATTTATGTATATATGCAAACTTAGAAGGAAATAAATCCAACTAATTTCAAATAAAAAGGATGTTTATGATAGTAGGTGTGGAATAATCAGATGAAATTGGTTAAAATGATGTCAGAGTACTTATGCTTCAAGCCTACTGTGAAGCAGAGACATTAAAGTCTATTTGACATTTGAGCTTGGTACCTGTGGTGTACCTGTAATCCCAGAACTCAGGAGCCTGAGGCCAGGCGGGGGTAGGGGGTGGAGGTAGGGGGAAGGACAATATGAGAGCTTGAACTCAGGGCTTCTTGATTACAGTTGGTGCTCTGCCACTAGAGCCATGCCTCAGTCCATCATTGGCCTAGTTAATTGGAGATAGAGTCTCATAGACTTTTCTGCTCTGGCTAGCTTTGAACTGGGATTTTCCAAGTCTCACCTACTGAGTAGCTAGGATTGTAAGCATAAGCCACCAGTGTGTAGCTAATTTTTTTTTTAATATTTGAAAATTTGAGCAAATATCAAAGAAATCTAATGGGGCAAGGAAATAAATACTTTGCTGGACTTACACACACACACACACACACACACACACACACACACACACACACACATATGGATTTGGTCTTGTTTTTAATTTGGAGTTGACAGTGAAGGGAATGTTATAGACTTTTCCATGGTTGGGATCTTTGCACAATTGAATCTGATCCTGGGCTTGAGTCTTACTATTCAATCAACTACTTTAGCCTCCTACTCCCTGAGTGGCAATTGCAGTATTGCTATGTGAGAGGTTGAATAGAGCATTGAAACAGTTAACACACCTCCTCTGTGTACCTCCACTGCTCCCTCTGGAACTCATCATCCCTCAACTAGGAAGGCTTGGGGCCTAGCTTTGAAGCTGTCTCCAGACACTGACTTTAATAATAAGATTGTTTACTTGGTGGTGCCATGCATAGCATCTCAGTTTGCTCATGAAAACCCCAGCAGGGAAAAACCAATGCCAGGGTTAGCCAAATCCTGGTCCCCAAAGTCATGTCGATGGCAAAAGATGGAATCCACTCTCTCCCTGAGCTTGCACCACAGGTAGAGATTTGGTGGTATTCTATAAACTACAACCGGTTGCCGGGTCTTGGAACCCTGATTCACTACCCACATGAGCAAGGGCGGAGGTCCCCCTACAGGTCGATCTATGTAACTGCATCTCCCTCTGCTCTTCCCTTCAGGGAGGACTGGTATTTCCCCAGGGACTCCTGCCAAGCCAGGAAGATGCTACAGTGCCTGACTTCAGAGAGTGAAGAAGAGGCAGATTCTGAGGAGAGAGAAGACAGCTCCATAGAGGATCTAAAAGAAATCGCTGATCTGGCTTTTGTGAGCGAGGACATAGAAAAAGGGCTACAGAATGCCCAGCAGCAATCCAAGAAGAAGAAGAAAAAAAAGAGGTTAGGATTGAAAGATGTTGGGAATGTGAATCCATGTTGGTTAGACCAGGAAAGATCCTGGAGGGAATGGGGCTCAAGCTGATAAAGCCAGGGAAAAAGACATTTTGCACCTAGACTGTCACAATTATGTGATTTTTGGTATACATAAAAAGGAACCATTTTAATAGTCTTTTTAATAGAATTAAATAGTGAAACATTAAAATTAAAAATATAGAATTAAATAATAACAGTGTGTATAATAAAATTTCACTCTACTTGTGTTTAGAATACCTTGTAAAGAATGGGTGGGGCAAGAAAGTTTCCTTGCATAAATGGAAAAAGCGCTTATTTGCCTCAGGAATGTATTCCACTTTAACTGTAACAGAACCATGCAGGACCGACCTATCTACAGTTTGCCTATTTCAGTTCTTGTTTAGTATTTCCTTATGCCTTGTTCCAGTCAAGCCTGATCAATGTACTTAATACAACTTCCCTTCATGGGGAGAAGGTGGCAATGATAATTTGAACAAAGAGATTATTTTTTTGGTCAGTTGAAGGGCTTGAATTCTTCAGTTCAAGGTGAGCGCTCTACCACTTGAGCTACAGTACTACTTTCAGTTTTCTGGTAATTTATTGGAGATAAGAGTCTCACGGATTTTCCTGCGCAGGCTGGCTATGAACTGTGATCCTCAGATCTCAGCCTCCTGAGTAGCTAGGATTACAGGAATGAGCCACCGGTGCCCGGCTAGGACAAAAAGATTTTTAGTTTCTGCCCCCTATTTGGATTCTAGAATAAAAGGACAGAGGCACTGATATTAATATGACACTATAAGCAAAAGTAACTGTGACTGAAATGCTATGAAGTCCTATCTTGTGGGCAGAGTGACAGCACTGATATCCGTTTTTTGCCAGCCTGAGTCCACATCCTCAGGGATGAGAGCAGTTCAAGGCTTAGGGTAGCCTCTTTACCTGGGACAGGGTATATCTGAATGCAACCCCTTGTTCTGGCCAGTGTGTCTGCCTCTGTCTTGCTGCTTTCCTTTTTCTCTTTTCCAGATGATTGGTGATCAATCTTTCCAACTGCCGGTATGAGAGTGGTGAGCATCTGCACTCAATGATTCTACGACAGGATCAATCTCTTCCCAAAAAGGGCAGGGGAGGGGGGTCACTTTTGTATATGCTCAGGGGGTGAAGGAATCTTCAAACCCTAGTCCTTGGCTCTGTGGGCTCCATGAACTATTTGAGGAAGTTGGGAATCTCATCCAAAGAATCCAATGATTGGGTTTGACCATAATGCTGTGTACTTCAGATACCTATAATTCTGGGCTCTGGTGATTTGGGGATTTGGTGGCAGAAGAGGCAGTTGTGCATGCAGCCTGTGGTCCTGTTTTAGAACATGGGTTACCAACTATCAGTCTGTAGACAGGAACCCAATCTACAGGCTTACTTTGTACAACGGAGCATAATACTGTGGTTGTATTTTGAGTTCAAATGGAAATACCTTGGGTTGCTTTTGGGCTCTCCTGGTTACTGTAGGCACTTTTTCCTTCCCAGACCCTTCAAGGCATTTGGGTTTGCATTGGAGTCAGCTCCCAGCTAGTTATACTAACCAGAGCAGGGGCAGAGGGATGTAATAGCCTGTATGTGGTTTTGAAATGCGTTGTTTAATTCTTTTTTTCCCACCAATTGGCTTCACTAATTAAGCTTGGCTCTGGTTAGCTTGGCTCTGGTTAACATTAAGGATTGGTTTACATTCCCTGAACATTTGGGGCTTTAGTATTTGGAGGGAAGCCAGAGAGAGGCCTACTTTCTGGCAAGGGGAAGCCGAGACAAGTCAAACATTCATCCTAGACAACCCTTTATGGCAATCACTGAGTAGTGGCTGTATTCATCATCAGCTTTCAGCTCTGCATGTTTTTCTTTGGGCCTTGAACTCAGGGCCATGACACTGTCCATTAACTTTTTTTTTTTAATTATTCAAGGCTGGCACTGTACCAGTTGAGCCACATCTCTGGCTTTTGGCTGGTTAGTTGGAGATAAGAATGGCATAGACTTTTCTGCTCAGGCTGGCTTTGAACTGCAGTTCTCAGATTTCAGCCTTCAGAACAACTAGGATTTTAGGTGTGAGTCACCATTGCCCGGTTTCCATGTTGCTTTCTTTGCATGGGGTAGCCAGTCCCAAGGAGCCAGCTCTCTTGATCCAGGAATGCCTAAGAAAGGTATTCCCCCATCCCGTGTTCTCTTCCTGGGCTAACAAACCCTTCTTTGGACTCCACTGCAGTGCGCAGGGCTGCTCAGCAGTATGGCCTTCGAGAGGGGGGTGAAAATGAGGACTGGACTGTCTACTGGACTGACTGTTCAGTGTCACTGGAGCGGGTGATGGAAATGAAGAGTTACCAGGTATTTCCCTCCCTTTAAGTGTGGCATCTGCCCAGTGAGTCCTCCCCCCCCCCCCGCCATGTTTATCAGTCTCCTGAGGGAAATTCCTGGTGCTCCCCTCTCCTCTCATTGCTCATTAATTCCGGCTTCTATTGCAGAAAATCAATCACTTCCCTGGGATGACTGAAATCTGCCGCAAGGATTTGCTGGCCAGGAATATGAGCCGCATGTTAAAGATGTTCCCTAAGGAATTCCATTTTTTCCCCAGGACCTGGTGTCTTCCTGCTGAGTGAGTGTGATTCCTTTCTTGTCACCCCTCACTCTGCATTTACCCAATTGCCCTGATTCCCAGGTGACTGGCTATTTTCCCTTCCTAGCTACTGTTCAGGAAGAGAGAAGGGGGTAAAGGGTGTGTCCAAGGTTGAGGAAACTAAGCACTGCCTATAAAATGTGATGACAATTAAGGGCTGGCTACCCTGGAACTTAGATCTGCAGCTGGGATGAGACTTTGTCCTCAACCTGAAAGCTGTTGGTTTTGATCTTGTTCCAATCATTTAACTGTGCATTTTCTGAAATTTTAAGGACCCAGGGGCCTCTAGAGAGAGTTAGCACCCAGGTTAGGCAGGAAGGGCTGCTTGCCTGGCCTTGATTCCTATTGTGCCCTCGATGGCATCAGCCTCTGCCCTTCTTGGGTTGAATTTTACCCATTTGTAATTAGTCCTGTGTGTGTGTGTGTGTGGTGTGTGTGTATGCGTGCGTGTGTGCATGCGTGCACACATACACACACACATACACACATACACACATTCCCTGGTACTAGGCCTTGAACTCAGGGCTTAGGCACTGTCCTTTAGCTTTCACCACTCGAGCTCTATTTAGGACTTTTGCTGGCTACTTGGAGATAAGAATCTCTCAGACTTTCCTGCCTAGGCTTGCTTTGAACTGAGAACTTAAGACCTCAGTCTCCTGAGTAGCTAGGATTAGAGGTACTAGCCACCAGTTTCTGCCTTAGTCCTCTGTTCCTGATATGCAAAATGTTCTGGGTCTTACCACCTGCCCATCAGCCCTGCACGGGCTGGCTTTGAACTGTGATCCTCAGATCTCAGCTTCCTGAGTAGCTAGGATTACAGGCATGAGCCACCAGTGCCCAGCTAGGACAGAGATTTTTAGTTAGATCCTAGAATAAAAGGACAGAGGCACTGATATTAATATGACACTCTAAGCAAAAGTAACTGTGACTGAAATGCTATGAAGTCCTATCTTGTGGGCAGAGTGACAGCACTGATCTCTGTTTTCTGCCACCCTGAGTCCACATCCTCAGGGATGAGAGCAGTTCAAGGCTTAGGGTAGCCTTTTTACCTGGGACAGGGTGTTTCTGGATGGAGCCCCTTGTTCTGAGTAAAACCCAGTTTTCAAGACAGGGCTGAGAGAATTAGAGAAGTGTCACCATCAGAATTCTACTCACACGGTTGAGGAATCTCACCCTCCCCTCTCTACCCAGCACTTCCCCAAAACAAGAGCTCAAGTTCCAGGTCTCAGTCGCAACTTAGCAGGAAATACATGTACCATCCAGATTTCTTGGCCACTAAGAAACATGGTGGTTAAATGATTTTTTCCCATGGTTACCAGATTCCTTTGAGTTAAAACACAAAATGAGGAAGATAGCAAGACTGAGACACATTAATCTATTAATTTGAACACACACATATATGTGTATATCTATTTATATATACATAGATGTATATGTCTATAACTATGTAGACATATACATATGCATATATATGTATATATAGTTTAATTTTTTTGTCTGTTGTATGGGCTTGAACTCAGGGACTGGCAGTCTTTGAGCTTTTCTGCTCAGGCTAGTGTTCTACCACTTTAAGCCACAGTTCCACTTCTGGTTTTCTGGTGGTTAATTGGAATAAGAGTCTCATGGGCTTTCCAGCCTGGGCTGGCTTTAAACAAGGATCCTCAGATCTTAGCCTCCTGAGTAGCTAGGATTATAGGCATGAGTCACTGGTGCTCAGCTAATATATATATATATATATATATATATATATATATATTTTTTTTTTTTTTTTTTTTTTTGCAATACTATCTTACTATCTTACAACCCAGGGAGGCCATGAACTTGAGATCCTCCTGCCTCAGCCCCCTGAGGGCTAGCACTTTAATTTGGTTTCTTTCTGGTGAATATAGTTTCTTCAAAGTACATCCAAAGGTGTGTTTTGCCCTCCTGTTCTCTGGCTGAAGTGGAGATGTCAAGGTAAGATTCTGAGGCCTATAGGGGAGTAAGAGAGTGATCTGCCTAAAGTCATATCACTTGTCAGTGCTTGAGTCAGGTGCAGAACTCCAAATCTTCCATCTGCAAATCCAGAAAGCCAAACTACCTGGGTTATGGCCACTTTGCTGAGGCACAGAGCAGGGATCATCATGCATTGTGTCATGAAACCTAAACACAGCTGGGCACGGGTGGCTCACATCTGTAATCTCAGCTACTTACGGGGCTGAGAGCTGAAGATCCAGGCTCAAAGCTAGCTAATCAGGAAAGTCTATGATATTCTTATCTCCAGTTAACTACTGAAAAGCCAGAAGTGAAGCACCAGGAAACCAGGTACTTAAAAGAGGCATGGTAGGGCCAAGGGAAGAGGGATAAATGAATGAAGAGGAGAAGGGGGCAGGGGAGTATACAGTCAATAATTCATTGTATATACTACAAAATTAAGAAAAGTGAGGGAAGAGATGGGTGGGGAGGTGAGAATGTTAAAAGGGGTAACATTGATCAAGATGCATTGTTTACCTACTCAGAAGGCTGAGATCTGAGGATTGTAGTTCAAAGCCAGCCCAGGTAGGAAAGTCTGTGAGATTCTTATCTCCAATTAACCAGAAAATCAGAAGTAGAGTTGTGGCTCAAAAGGGAAGAGTGCTATCCTTGAGAGAAAAAGCTCAGGGACAGTACCCAGGCCCTGAGTTCAAACCCCATGACTGGCTAAAAAGAAAAAAATGCATTGTATTCATAAACTGCTTTGTAAAAGGACAAAAGAATTCAAATCTAATACCTAGGAATTAACCTAACCAAAGATATACTACAAAAGTCTAAAGAAAGAAATCAAAAAGGATACCAGGAAATGGAAGGACCTTCCATGTTGATGGATAGGTAGAATCAATATCAGGAAAATGGCCATACTGCCAGAAATGATATACAAATTCAATGCAATTCCCACCCAAATCCCAGTGATGTTCTCTACTGAAATAGGGAAAACAATCCAAAAATTATTATGGAACAACAAGACCTAGAATAGCCAAAGCAATTCTAGGCAAATGACACAGCACAGGAGGTATCATGATACCAGATTTCAAGCACTACTATAAAGCTATAAAAACAAAAACAGCTTGGTATTAGCACAAAAATAGACCTGAAGACCAATGGAATAGATTAGAAGATCCAGAAATAAAATCACATACTTACACTCAGCTGATATTTGACAAGGGAGCCAAAGACATACAGTGGAAGAAACGGCCTTTTCAAGTCTTGGTGCTGGGAAAACTGGGCAGCTACCTGCAGGAAACTAAAAGAGACCTCAGCCTGTCACCATGCACTAACATCAACTCAAAATGGATTAAAGGCCTTAACATCAAACCTGAAACTCTGAAATTGCTGCAGGACAGAGTAGGAGAGACACTAGAATTTATAGGCACAGACAGGAACTTCCTGAACAGAGTCCCAGGATCACAATAAATTGGAGAGAGACTCAACAGATAGGACTGCCTTAAAATAGAAAGTTTTGCTGGGCATTGGAGGCTTATGCCTGTAATCCTAGCTACTCAGGAGGCTGAGACCTGAGGATGGAGGTTCAAAGCCAGCCCAGGCAGGAAAGTCCGTGAGACTCTTATCTCCAATAAACCACTCAGAAAACCGGAGATGGTACTGTGGCTCAGGTGGTGAAGTGCTAGCCTTGAGCTGAAGAGCTGAGGGACAGTAACCAGGCCCAGAGTTCAAGCCCCCATCACCAATCCAAAAAAAAAAATTCTGCACAGCTAAAGACATAGCTACCAAACTTGAAATACAGCCAACCAATTGGGAAAAGATATTTACCAGCAATATATCAAAGGCCTAATATCCATTATTACTGGGAAATCAAGAAACTAATCCCTCCCAAATCTAACAAAGCAATCATTAAATGGGCAAGGGAACTCAAGAGAGACTTTTTAGAAGAAGCAATAAAAATGGCAAAGAGGGCTGAGAAGGTGGCTCAGTGGTAGAGTGTTTGCCCTGCATGCATGAGGCCCTGGGTTTGATTCCTCAGTACCACATTGCGGGGAGCCAGAGCAAACACAATTAGAAGACGCCGCCCACTTCCTTGCAGCTTTGAGGTAAACAACTCCATATTAGGCAGTGCTTGGCGGGACGGTGGGTCTTGGGCTTTGCGCATGCGCGAGCCACGTAGAGTCCCCAGCCAATCCCGTGGCACCTGGTGACGGTGAAAGGCAGACAACCAATGATAGAACGACCCGTGTTCCTATTTCCCTATATAAGCGGCCATGTTTTTGTGTACGGGGTCTCTCGCTCCAGCTCTCCTATCAACAAGAAGGCTCTCCAATAAAGTGTGATCTGAGAAGTCTCCTGGTGTGGTGGTCGTTCTTCCTCGCTGGCCGAGAAGGCGCTCGCCGCACCACATAACCAGAAAAAGCTGGAAGTGGAGCTGTGGCTCAAGTGATAGAGCGCTAGCCTTGAGCTGAGGAGCTGAGGGACAGCGCCCAGGCCCAGAGTTCAGGCCCCACAACCGACCAAAAAAGGGCAAAGAAACAAATCAGGAAATGTTCGCCACCCCTGGCTGCAAAGGAAACGCAAATAAAAACAACCCTGAGATACTACCTTATCCCTGTCAGAATGGCCCATATTCTAAATTCAATCAATGACAAATGCTGGTGGGCATGGGGAGAAAGAACCTTATTGCACTGCTGGTGGGAATGTAAACTAATACAACCACTCTGGGAAGCAGTCTGGAGATTGCTCAGAAAGCTAAATATAGACCCTCCCTGTGACCCAGCCATACCACTCCTAGGCATCTACCCTGACCAACAGGAACCAGGATACAAGGACACATACACCTCCATGTTCATTGCTGCACTGTTCACGATAGCCAAAATATGGAAACAACCCAGATGCCCTACTACAGATGAATGGATCCAAAAGTTGTGATACCTATATACAATGGAATATTACACAGCCATTAGAAAGGACAAAATAATGGTATTCTCAGGGAAATGGATGGAACTAGAACAAATCATATTGAGTGAGGTAAGCCAAGATCAGAGAGACAAATGGCACATGGTCTCCCTGATATGTGGATGTTAAATCCAAAATACAAGAAGATATGACAAAGTAAACAGCACTCAAGAAACAAAGGACCTCTTCTTAATTTGTTCTATCATTTTTAGATGACTCCATGCTTTTGACTTCACATATAGTATATACATATGCAAATCTGAGGGAAGCTAGGAGGAGGGTACAGAATCAGAGGGAAAGGGGAAAAATACAACAAGAGGGTCCCATCAGTTGCATTGATAAAAGTGAACTAAGCAACTCAAGGGCAGCAATGGGAGGGAGGGAATGTGCAAAAAGAAAGAAATGTACATATCAACCAATTTGGAAAAAATAGCTGTAGTGTCAGTTTGTAGAGTCCATAAGCTTTATAGACCATGATAATGACAAATACCTTGTGAAGGGTAAAATGTGTTTGTGACTTTAAGTATCACTATCTCACAATACTGTGAATTTTGTGAAATTTATGTAATCACTTAATCTCAATAAAGAAAAAAAAAAAAGAATTCAAATCTAAAGGAAAAAAAAAGCCAGAAGTGGAGCTACAGCTCAAAGTGTAGAGCACCAGTCTTGTGTAAGGCTAAGAGACAGCTAAGAGTTCAGGCCCCAGTACTAGCACAACAAACAAAACAAAACAAACAAAAACTTAATCACTACCTGAGATGAGTTTCATTATCCACATTGTGTAGATGATAAAGTGGAGGCTTACAGAGGTCCTTGCAAAGGGCTACACAGCCTGGTAGTGGTCTTGCCTGGGCTTGAATCTAGGCCAGAATCCCTTCTAGAGCCCAGCTACATTATCTTCACTGTGTGAGTTCTACTGACTCACCCATTGCTAGGCCACTGGGCATCTATTGATGACACCACAGATTTGTCACCTCAGATAGCTTTTCTTTTCTTCTTTTTTTTTTCTTTTGTTGGTTGTGGGGCTTGAACTCTGGGCCTGAGTGCTGTCCCTCAGCTCTTCAGCTCAAGGCTAGCACTCTACTACTTGAGCCACAGCGCCACTTCCAGTTGTTCTGATGGTTTATTGGAGATAAGAGTCTCCCAGACTTTCCTGCTTGGATTGGCTTTGAACCATGATCCTCAGATCTAAGCCTCCTGAGTAGCTAGGATTACAGGTGTGAGCCACCGGTGCCTGGCTTCAGATAGCTTTTCTTTTTTTTCTTTTTTGTTTTTGTTTTCTGTGTGTGTGTGTGTGTGTGTGTGTGTGTGTGTGTGTGTGTGTGTGTGTGTGTGTGTGTGTGTGTGTGTGTGTGTGTGTGTTTTGGTTTGTCTTTTTTTGTAAAAAGGTAGACTTCTTTCTCATTGCTCCCCAACTAAAGATATCTCTTGTTCCCTCCCTGCTTGGCAGTTGGGGAGCTTTGCAAAGGTACAGCAGATCAAGAAAAAATAAGACATATATTTGCAAGCCGGATTCAGGCTGCCAAGGGAGAGGTATATTCGTCACTCGGACGGTAAAAGAAATCAAACCAGGGGAAGATATGATCTGTCAGCTCTATATTACAAAGGTACTTTGTCACTGTGATCATTTATTTATTTATTTATTGCCCACTGTAGCCTGGGACTCCAGCTCTGAGGGACAGAATGTGAAATGAAGTTGGTGGCGGGCAGAGGTAGGGACGAAGTTGAGCCAACTGCTGTGACCAGTGATGCTATGTCTGTCTGAGCCAGAGAGTCCTTCACCTTTGCATTCTTGTCTGCTGTTCCCGCTCACTGGCTGCCCCTTTCCTTCAACAGATGAGAGCTCGGAGAATACCTTGGTTTGTGGAGGCCTGGAGGGAATCATGATAATCAGCTTCCCTCCAGGTCACAGTGCAGCAAATGGTGCAGCAAAGAAGGAACCCTTGTATGGGTGAGGGAAAAACATTGGCTCCTCAGGGGAAAAAAAAGTGTTTAGGAGACCATTGCAGGAAGAACTCTTAGAGAACCATAACAGTACTTCAGCCTTGGTTGGAGACCATGTATCCTTCTTTCAAAGGACTGTTTGTTTTTGGGTTTATTTGGTGCCAGTCTTGGAGCTTGAACTCAGGGCCTAGGTATTGTCTCTGAGTTTTTTTTTTTTTTTTTGTCGATTGTGGGGCTTGAACTCTGGGCCTGGGGGTTGTCCTTTAGCTCTTCAGCTCAAAGCTAGGGCTCTACCTCTTGAGCCACAGCGCCACTTCTGGTTTTCTGAATTGTTTACTGGAGATAAGAGTCTCGAGGACTTTCCTGCCTGGGCTGGCTTTGAACCATGATCCTCAGATTTCAGCCTCCTGAGTAGCTAGGATTACAGGCGTGAGCCACCGGCGGCCAGCTCTCTGAGTTTTTTGCTCAAGGTTAGCACTCTACTACTTCAGTGCCAGCTCTCCTTTCAGTTTTATGGTGGCTAATTGGAGAGAAGAATCTCAGGGACCTTCCTGCAGGCTGGCTTTGAACCTCAGTCCTTAGATCTCAGCCTCTTGAGTAGCTAGGATTATAGGCATGAGCCATTGGCATCCAGCTCCATCAAAGGACTTTTAATGTTACTCTGCTTAGTTGTTAAGAGATCTCTTGAAATGGTTGTTATTCGGTAGATCAGGAAACCTAGGCACGGTGTAGTTTGGTGACTTCTTTCTAAGGTCACTTGTGTTAGGTCACAGAGCCCAAGTCTCTCTATACTTCCAAGCCTACATGTTTCCTCCACAATGTTGGAGCTGACCACCCAAACAAGACGCGAGCTAGTGATCTTCATGTGTGGATTTCTCCTCTGATGCTTTTGTGACTTCTTTCCTCTCCCCTAGCCCTTTATCATTGATGGATTCAAGTTTGACCTACGGATTTATGTGCTGCTGACATCCTGTGACCCCCTCAGGATTTTTGTGTACAATGAAGGACTGGCTCGCTTTGCTACCACATCTTATTCCAATCCCTGCATAGACAACCTGGTGAGCTAATGGG
Organism: Dipodomys merriami; assembly: GCF_024711535.1. Classification (NCBI taxonomy): domain Eukaryota; kingdom Metazoa; phylum Chordata; class Mammalia; order Rodentia; family Heteromyidae; genus Dipodomys; species Dipodomys merriami. The sequence continues at coordinate 30,661,373 of NW_027203270.1, read as the reverse complement.
ACGCCCTGCCTCCCCCAATTAACCCTTCAGCATGACAACAAATCCTAGACATCACAATCCTTCGTACATTGTAGATCTGGCTGTCATTGTTGAGTACTTCCTGTGGACCAGGTTCCAGAAGGGTTTTCGTGTAGCTCTCTTAGTAACCCTAAGAGCTAGGACTTAGTACTCCCATTTTATAGATGAGGATATTAAAACTCAGAGAGAGTAAGGTCACACTGCTAGGAAGAGGAGAGTCTGGGACTTGTGGCTAGGTCTGTCCAATTCTAACACCAGACCTCCCCAGTTCAAAGATCCTCCCAGAGAAAAGACTTGGGGTGAGTGTCCATGTTAGCTCTTCATTCTCAGACCCTCCGCCCCCACCAGGGCTCCTGAAGTTTGAGCCAGATAGGGCACTTCTGATCTCAGGAGGAGTTGGAATGACTTCTACCCCAGGCCCTGTCTTACCCCTTCTTACCTCCTCTATTTTCCCTGTTTAAGTACACCCTAAGACCTTCTTTTCTATCCCTTTAAACTCTAGAACCCAGGGGAGGGTGCAGAGTGGATACAGGAAGCCTGACTCCATTGTCTTATATGTGTGTGTGTATGTGTGTGTGTGTTTTCCCTCCCAGGATGATATCTGCATGCATCTGACTAATTATTCCATTAATAAACACAGTACAAACTTCATTGATGATGGTAACTCTGGAAGCAAGAGGTAAGAGAACAGCTCTGCTTGTCTTTCTGGGATTCTACCTACTCTCCCTCCAGTCTTTGCCAGTGTTTCCATCTTGGATCATATGGTCTCAGCAAAAGACTTTCTTTGCCTCTCAATCTCACAGTACTCCTTGCTCTCAGCCCTCTAGCCTGTTAATCATTAAAAGGAGGCCACATCGTAAACCCTAGGAGGCTGGGAGGAGGAGATATAAACACAAGCATTTCCCCAGCTGAATACATACACACACCAAAACATACCCTTGTTACAGTTGCCCTTTCTGCCATTTCCAAATCAGCAGACATTTATTGATTGCTAGTCTGCCACGTGAGAAGGACATAGCCAGCCATGACTCCTTGGCCTATGGTTCCCTGGGGTACTGCTCCATTTCAGATTCTCAACTGATGTGTCACTATGTCCTGGTGTCATATGATGTGTGGCTAGCTGGCCTTAAGATTCTCCCAGAGGGGGAGATGAGGAATTCATGAGTCTCTTCATGAGCAGCTTTTCCATTTATGTTATTTCCTAATTGGCTTTCATGGGAATGTTAAGAAAAAAGGTTGACTGAGGAGTATGAATGTATTGAGCAAAATGGGGAAGAAGAGGGGATCATCAAGGTGTTGGGACTCATGATGACTGTTTTTGCCTATCTCTCCCCTCAAGTTTGCCAGAGAATTTCCTTTTATAACAAAGCTACTCCTACAATAACTCTTCCCTGCTTGATTGGATTAATCCATTCATGAGGACTGAACCTTCCTGAAGATCCCACTTCTCAACCTTACAGCATTTTACAGCACTGGGGCTGTTATTTCCAACATAAACTGGGGGAGCACGTCTAGACCATTGTGTGTCCTGGCCTTCAGTGTGCTTTTCATATTACAGGGCAGAATTTTCCTTTCCTCTTCTCTCCCCTTTCCTTTCTGTCTTCCTTCCCTACCCCAACCCCTACATCTAATTGCTTTCTTACTCTTTTTTTTTTTTTTTTTTTAATGTAGTACTGTGGTTTCAACACAGGACTTTGGGCTTGCTAGACTGGTGCTGTACCCTCCAAGTCTATATATATATATATATATATATATATATATATATATATATATATATATATATATATATATGTTTATTTTCAGAGGTTTTTTTGTCAGTCATGGAGCTTAAACTCAGGGTCTGGGCATGGTCTCTGAGCTCTTTTCCTCAAAGCTAGTGCTTTTCCACTTTGAGCTACAGCTCCACTTACAGTTTTCTGTTGGTTAATTGGAGATAAGAATCTCATGGAGCCAGGCGCTGGTGGCTCACTCCTGTAATCCTAGCTACTCAGGAGGCTGAGATCTGAGGATCGTGGTTCAAAGCCAGCCCAGGCAGGAGAGACCATGAGACTCCTATCTCCAATAAACCACCAGAAAACCAGAAGTGGCGCTGTAGCTCAAGTGGTAGAGCACTCGCCTTGAGCTGAAGAGCTGAGGGACAACGCCGAGGCCCAGAGTTCAAGCCCCACAACCGACAAAAAAAAAAAAAAAAAAAAGAATCTCATGGACTTTCCTGCTAGGGCTGGCTTCAAACTGCAAGCCTCAGTTCTCAGCCTCCTGAGTAGCTAGGATTACAGGCGTGAGCTACCAGTGCCTGGCTTTTATTTTCAGTCTTGATACTTTGTTTTACTATGTAGTCCAGGCTGACCTAAAGCTTCAGATCTTCTTGCCTCAGTTTCCCAAGTTGCTGGGATTACAGGTGTGTACCTTCTGAGACAATCTGCTTCTTATGCTGTCTTGCTGCCCCAACAGAAGTTGGCAGATGAGACCAAGTGCATTTCTAGTCAGCCCTCCCTACCCCTACCTCCTGTGGTCCAAACTAGTGTTCCAGACACTGAGAGAGAAAAACCCAAAGTTGCTGTGATTCTGGCGTAGACACCAGTCATCTTCAGCTGTCAGTGTGCCTGGCACATGGCTGGTGTTAAAGTGAATTGACTTGCCATGGGGCATAACAAAATTACACAATAATATGTATTCGTTGTGATGGGCCTTGAGTCATCAAGACAATGTTACCTTCTATTTTGTAATGTTGGTTAAAAGTCAGGGAAGTGTATAAACTATTTCAGGAAAACGTATTTCTTTCTTTTTTTTTTTTTTTTGGGTCCAGTCGTGGGGTCTGTACTCTGGGCCTGGGCGCTGTCCCTCAGCTCTTCAGCTCAAGGCTAGCGCTCGACCACTTGAGCCACAGCACCACTTCCGGCTTTTTTCTTTTTGCTTATGTGGTGCTGAGGAATCGAACCCAGGGCCTCAGGCATGCAAGGCAAGCGCTTTACCACTGAGCCACCTTCCCAGCCCCCGAAAATGTATTTCTTAATTGGCAAATTAAACACAGGTTTTTTTTTTTTCCCCCACTTGGGAGGATTGACATCGATCCATCCTTTTATGAAAAACCACTGTAACAGGTGGAGAAGGTAGTAACTCTGAAGGTGGTCTCTTATCTTTCCTGGCACTAGTGGCTCACATCTGCAGGAGGCAGAGATTTGAGGATGGTGGTTCCAAGCCTGCCTGGGTGGGAAAGACTGTGAGACTCTTATTCCCAACTAACAACTATAAAACTGGAAGTAGAGAAGTGGCTGAAGTGGTAGAGCACCAACCAAAATAGCTTAGGGACAGCACCCAGGGCCTGAATTCAAGCTCATTACTGGTACAAGAACAAAATCCCCAATTGCTTCATATGTGTGTGGATTCCCCACAAAGTCCTTAGGCTGCCCATGACAGAGGTAGTGGTTTCTTGATGTCTCATTGCCTGAAAACTCTGATTGCACACTAGACCCTTAGTAAAAGCTCAACTGGCCAACTTGTTTCTTGCTCTTTTAACCTCTTGGTCTGGGGTCTAGGAAACTTTATGAATTACCTTGTCTTTTTTTTTTTTTTTTTTGGTGCCAGTCCTGGGGCTTGAACTTAGGGCCTGGGCATTGTCCCTGAGCTTCTTTTGCTCAAATCTAATACTCTACCACCTGAGCCACAGTGCCACTTCTGGCTTTTTCTGATCATGTGGTACTGAGGAATTGAACCCAGGGCTTCGTGCATGCTAAGCAAGCCTCTACCACTAAGCCACATTCCCAGCCCCTTTTCTTCTCCATTCTCCTCTTATTCCTCCATTCTCCTGCATCTTCTACTATTGTATTTCCATTGTGTGTGTATGTATGTATGTGATTACCATGGCTTGAACTCAGACTCATGCTTTCATTTGGCTTATTTTACTCACAGCTGGTGCTCTACCACTTGAGTCACACTTCTAGTTCTGGATCTTTGCTATTAATTAATTATTAATTTGTCTGTCTAGGGCTAGTTTCAAACGACTATCTCAATGATATAAGGATGTGTTTGCTTTTACTTCTGTTTTATTCATCCATTGAGCTTTCTACTCAGATACCCAGTCCCTTTCCTAGCCCACAGATTATTTCTAGAAAGTGCTCAGGCCATGTTTTATGTGATTGTATACCAGTACCCTCCTACTCCAGGGTTCTAAAGACTGAGCAGTGTTACCCTGGCTCACTGGCTCTAGTGCCTTATCAGCTCCAGAAGTTTCCAGTTTTCACCATGGCCTCAGCTGGCCAGGAGCAGCTGCTATGCTTTATAGCCTGTGGTTCACTTCTAGGAAACTCTCTACCTTCAACATGTACATGAAGAACAAAGGCTATGATGTGGAACAGATATGGAAGTCTATTGAGGACGTCATCATTAAGACACTCATCTCAGCTCAGCCTGTCATCAAGCATAACTACCATAGCTGCTTCCCTAGCCACACGCTCAACAGTGCCTGCTTTGAAATCCTGGGCTTTGACATCTTGTTGGATCGCAAACTCAAACCCTGGCTACTCGAGGTAGGGAAATTTGGAGGTGAGAGGTGAAAATGGCTTCTAGCTCATCTGGATTGCTTTGAGCAAGTTCCCCTGCCATCCTTCCTTGCAGCTTTGCTGCTTGGGCAGGACTTCATTTTTCATTTGAGAAGCGGCCACCAGAGGGGGGTAGACAGCTGGGAATTGTAGACTTCCTTGTGCCTTCTCGAGATCCAACCAGACTTGGAAAGTGCCACGAATCTCTTACACAGGATGATTCTAAAGTCAGCGCTGCCATAAAAGGGAGTGCTCAAAGCTGAATTGATAATGTGATGATCAATGCTAGACGGCCTTCCTGGTTCTCAGGGGGCTGGACTACTCAGTTCAAAGTCCCTCTTGTTATAGAGTGAGGAAAGCCACTCTGAGTTTCTTGCTTTACACCATGGGGTGGAGGACAGCCTCTCTTCCTCTCTATTTGGAGGGGGGAAGAGAATCCTATTTGAATTCTATTTGGAACCCTCTCAAGCAGCTATTTAGCACATATCAAGGAGCAATCAAATGTCAGATGTTAGTACCAAGTGCCTCTGTGTGTGTGTGTGTGTGTGTGTGTGTGTGTGTGTGTGTGTGTGTGTGTGTGTGTGTGTGTGTGTGTGTTTGGGAGCTTTACACTCAAGGCCTGGGCACTATCCTTTAGCTTTTCCACTCAAGGCTGGTGCTCTACCACTTGAGCCAAAGCTCCACTTCCAGGTGGTCCCTGGTTCATTGGAGATAAATTCTCTCAGGTTTATTTCCCTAGGCTGGCTTTGAACCAGGATCCTCAGATCTCAGCCTCTTGGGTAGCTAGGATTATAGGTGTGAGCCACCAGTGCCTCATTAGATTGGAGATAGAATTGTAGATAGAACTCCTGGGAAGTTACCTTTCCTTCATCCACTCTGGCACTCCCAACACAAGAGCAGAATGAGCACTAGAAGCAAGCCTTCGGAAATCTACGAAATGTCACATAGCACTTCAGCACAGTATGGATGTGTCTGTGGGCAGGAATGAGTCCCTCTTCCCTTTTGTCTCCCCTCAATCCTCGTTAGACTACAGAAAGTGTCCCTCTTTTCTCCTTTGTGCCCCCAAGCCTGTCCTTCTGGCCTGCTCTTCCTTCTCTGCTCTGTGGAATGCACGGTGCACGTGAGAGAACACACGCGCGCCAGATGGGGGAAACCAAAGACAGGCGGGCACCTCTGCTGCTTCCAGAGGGAAATGGGCAGGAGATAAAAGCTGCTTACACTAGAGGGAGTTCCACTTCCTGCTTTCCTCACTGAGGCTGTGGTCCAGAACCTCTCTGGGCTCCCTTCCATTTGCCTTGGTAGCCAGAACCCACCCTGGGGGTAGCCATTGACAGCACCTAGACGTGGCTTCTTGGCCTTATTTCTGCTTCCCCTCTGAACAGCTCCATCCCCAGCTGCCATCTTGCCCTCACAGGTCAATCATTCTCCAAGCTTCTCCACTGACTCCAAGTTGGACAGAGAGGTAAAAGACAGTTTGCTGTATGACACCTTGGTCCTGATCAACCTGGGAAGCTGTGACAAAAAGAAAGTCTTAGAAGAGGAGAAACAGCGGGGCAGGTTCCTGCAGCAATGTCCTTCCCGGGAGATAAGGTATAAGGGCCCATCCCAACCCAGAGGCCTTTTTCTCTGACTGCCCTGTTCTCCGTGAGACTGCCTACATGGCCTACTAACTAACTAACTCAGCAGCCAGCTAGTATTTCTATGGCCTTTCTGTTACTCTCTGAGCTTCAGTGATACGTTTGTGAAATAAAGCTAATCATATGTAAGATTGTTAGGGGCACTGAGATCAACCATAGACAGTATTAGTCCAGTATCTGACATCATAATTTGTTGCAGGTTATTAAGAATCTTGACTGGTGGCTGGGGTGTTAGTTCAATAGTAAAATACTTTTCTAGGAAGCTTGAGACCCTGGGTTCAGTTCCAAGCACTGCAGAGAAGAGAGAGAGAGAGAGAGAGAGAGAGAGAGAGAGAGAGAGAGAGAGAGAGAGAGAGAGAGAGAGAGAGAGAGAGAGAGAGAGAGAACAGGGGAGAGCAGGGGAGAGCAGGGGAGAGAGAGAGAACAGGGGAGAGAGAGAGAGCAGGGGAGAGAAAAAGGAGAGAAAGGAATTGAATTGAATTTCTAGAGTTGGTGAGAAGGGGCAGATCATTTCTAATAAATGAGAATCCTATTTGGGAAGTGAGTTTACAGTTGTAGCAGTTTGAACAGTTTTACTATAAATAGTCTAGAAATAGGAGCTTAAATCATAGATGTATAACTATATATAATAGATGTGAATTTGTTAATATATGCACATTTAGAAATTACAAATATAAACATAAAACCCTTCTTTTTTTTTCCTGTGCTGATACTGGGGCTTAAATCCAGGGCCTTGTACTCTTCTTTTAGCTCTCTCCCTACATTCCCAATCCTTACAAGGCTTGTGCTCTACCACTTGAGCTCCATCTCCACTTTTGACTTTTTGCTGGTTAGAGATAAGAGTCTCTGGATTTGTCTGCTAGGGCTGGCTTTGAACTAGGATCTTCAGATCTCAGCCTCCTGAGTGGCTAGGATTACAGGTTTGAGTCACCAGCACACAGCTAAAAAACCATTCTATTATTTTGATTTCTTAAAAAAGAAAGGTTATGGCTGGGAAGGTGGCTCAGTGGTAGAGTGCTTGCCTCACATGCATGAAGCCCTGGGTTTGATGCCTCAGCACCACATAAACAGAAAAAGGTGGAAGTGGCACTGTGGCTCAAGTGGCAGAGCGCTAGCCTGCTAGCTGAGGGACAGCTCCTAGGCCCATAGTTCAAGCCTTATGACCAACAAAAAAAAAAAAGAAAAGAAGGAAGGAAGGAAGGAAGGAAGAAAGGAAGGAAGGGAAGAGAAAAGGAAAAGGAAAAGAAAGAAAGATTAGTTAGTTGTGCTCCCTGTCAGTTCTTAGTCTAGGGATCGGAGCTCAAGCCCCCACTTGCTTCCTGCTGAGTAGCATTTGCTGCAGAACTGGAACCTTCATGCCATGGAGTGAGTCTACATCAGAAGATTTGGAGCCTGGTTAAGCACATGCCCCTTGTTGCTTTGCAGATCCCACTAAGACCCTGCCGGCATAATCCTTTGGGACTGAGCTTCAGAACCCTGGGCCAGATGTGCACTCATTCTGAGATAGCACTATGCCTCTCAGGCACTTTCTCCAGTGTCTCATAAGCAAGTAGGAGAGAGGTAGAATAATGTGGAGTATTGTGTGTTCTTGTCCTTGAAGCCAAGGAGACTAAGATTCCAGAAGAGCTACTGCGTTGCACCACAAGGTCACCTTGCTGGTGACTGCTCAGGACCCAGAGTTATCCCCAGGTCTGCCTGCTGGATTACCTTCCACTTGGGAAGCAGGCTGCCAGCGTTCAAGAGCAGCCAGCACACTGAGGACTTCCTCTATATTCCTTGGCCATGAGATAGCTCAGTGGCTCTCGGTTTCCCTGTTCTAAAGGGGACTTGTTGTACCCCCACCACCTGACCTTCACCTCCCCAGAGGGCCATGAGAAAGAGTGAGATCATTCTAGCTCATAAAAGCTCATTAAGCTCATCCAAGAAGGCCTCAAATTTAGCAAAAACCCAAGCTGCCATTCTCCAGAGAAGGGTAATAAGAGTAGTGAATGGGAAGGTGGCGACAGTCTGCCTGGTCAGACGAAGCCAAGGGGGAAATGGGTTTTACTTATAACGGGAGAGAATTTGGTGAGCTGTTAGAAAGACTCCAGCTAACCAGCTCCGAGTGCATTGTGACATTGGCTGTCCCAGGAGAGCTAGAATCTTTCAAGGACACATTCTTGTTTTTATTTAACAATACTGATGGACCACTATTATGCACAAGGCCTCCATCTGGCCCTAGATGACACCCAGCCTGGACATGTCCCTTCCAAGAAAACTTAACTGCAGCCTCAGGTTTTGCTTCCCAACAGGATGGAGGAAGCCAAGGGATTTCAGGCAATGCGGTTACAGAAAACTGAGAAATATGAGATGGAAAACTGTGGAGGGTTCCGGCTGATTTATCCCTGTGAGAATATGGAGAAATATGAGACGTTTTTCCAGGATAATAGCTCTCTCTTCCAGAACACTGCAACCTCCAGGGCTCGGGAGCAGTATGCCCGGTAGGAGACTGCTGGGATGTGGTGGGCATTGGTGTTCTGGGGATTGTGCTTGACCTGTCAAAGAGGCAAGCAGAGTCTCAGTTCCCAATCTGTGTGTGTGTGTGTGTGTGTGTGTGTGTGTGTGTGTGTGTGTGTGTGTGTGTGTGTGTGTGTGTGTGTGTGTGTGTATATATATGCATGCGTGTGCGCATGCGCTGCTTGAACTTGGGGCCTGAGCTCTGTCCATTAGCGTTTTCACTCAAAGCTGGCATTCTAACACTTAAGCCACACCTTTATTTCCAGTTTTTTTTGTTATTGTTGTTGTTGTTGTTTGTTTTGCTGGTTATGGGGCTTGAACTCAGGGCCTGGGCACTGTCCCCGAGCTGCTTTTGCTCCAGGCTAGTGCTCTTACCACTTGAGCCACAGCACCACTTCTGGCTTTTTCTGTTTATGTGATGCTGAGGAATCGAACCCAGGGCCTCATGCATGTGAAGCAAGCACTCTACCACTGACCCACCTTCCAGCCCCCCTCCCCGCCCCGTTTTGTTTTGTTTTTGTTGGTCGTTAATTGTAGATGAGAAGTCTCTTGGATTTTCCTGCCCAGACTAGCTTTGAATTTCACTCCTCAGCATTAAGCCTGAGTAATCTGTGAGCCACAGACATCTAGCTTTAGTTCTCAGTCTTGCTGGGGGGGAATATTTGTTCTAGTCTCACAAAGACAATGCATCAGGAGATTCCATGGTACTGGGCTTCTTTAAACAGATGGGCATCTGTTTGTAGACCCTTTTCTCTAAGACAGATACCCCCTCCCATTCTATGAGACAGCTGGGAATTCCCTCATGGGTTAAAGAGTCTGGAAGGGCCTCATTCCATTGAGTCTAGTCCCTGTCAAGCACCTTATTTTATGGAAGGGAAACAAGAGCAGGAAGAGGGAACACATAAGCAAGACATGTAAGATGTACCAGGACTACCCTGTCTCCAGAGACTAAGTGATTTCACTATATTATACTCTTTTTGTCCACTCCCAGGATCCATTGCTCGGAGGGCCCAACATGAAAGATCATACATAGCCTTAGCCTATTCAGTCTTCACAGCACCTGCCATAGCTAGGTCCTGGCCAACTGGGAGGTGGGGAAGAGATGGGGAATGTACATCTCTCCTGGAGAGGATGCCATTCTCCAGACTGGCATCTTTGCCCTTTAACCTTTAGTGACTTATGCATCCCCAACAATGGGTGGGGGCAGGGAAGTGGGGCACACCATCCTTCTACTCTTTCTTGTCCTTCCCTCAAGGGGAATGGCTACCTTACAGCCCATGACACTCATTTGTTCCTAATGGGCAGGCAATTGATCGAGGAGCTGAGACTGAAAAAGGAGAAGAAATCCTTCCATAAGAAAGAGAAGAAGGTGGAGTTGCAGGGCGAGTCTGCAGGCGAGCAAGCAAGAGGCAGAAGAACAGGGAGCTGGCAACGGAAACAGAAATACAAGACCATTGTCCAAGCCCCCAGACAAGTAAACCCGGATGGGAGGGGAACGTTCATTCCCAGCACCCTTCCCCAGCTGGGACCCATGCATGGGGGGCAGCTGCGGAAACCACTACTCCGAGCTCAAACACACTGATGGGCTGCACAGAGCTGGGCCACAGGAGGTGGTGGCAGGGTGGGGGGTGGAGGTTCCCTGGACACACAGCCCAGCGCCCATCAGAGGACCCCTCCATCTGGGCAGCAGAGCACTCTCATTGGTCCTCCTTTGCCATCCTGGGAGGTGGGCAAGATTCTATGTAGGGAGCAAGCTCCAAGACTACCAGTGTACATAGACCCTCAACTCCACTCTGGGTGGGAAGGCCCACTCCAGCAGGCCACGGGGAATTGCTTCTGGACGGCAGGCCCCTCAGAACGTTACAGGGGAATGACTGACCAAGACTGCTCCTTCTGTCCTGATTCTCTGCCTGGGGTGATCCAGCCCTCAGACTGTGGACAGCTGTCCATTTCTATTATGATCTCAGTCTCTGGCTTTCATCTTCTGTATCTGGTACTCTCTTCTAGCTCGGTGGAAAGATGCAGTTGCTTTTTTAGTACATCACTCTATCTTAAAGACTTGCCTGAAAGACAGGATTAAAACAGGGTTTTTGTTTTAACTTTACTAAAGATCATAGACCCTTTGAGGATCTGATAAAAACTATGGAATCTCTTGCTATAAAATACACAGTATACTTTAAAAAAAAAGACAGAGCCTTATTATATAGCCCAGGTTGGCCTCAAAATCTCTCTGTGATCCATGCTGGCCTTGAACTCATGATCCTTCTACCTCAGTCTCCTAAGTGCTAGATTACAAACATGTATCACCATGCCTGGCTCACATTACACCTTTCAAAAACAATTGGGAGGTATTAAAGACTCTTTTTTGGGGGAGAGGGGGGCCAGTCATGGGGCTTGAACTCTGGGCTTGGGTGCTGTCCCTCAGCTCTTCAGCTCAAAGCCAGCACTCTACCGCTTGAGCCACAGTGCCACTTCTGGTTTTCTAGTGGTTTATTGGAGATAAGAGTCTCACGGCCTTTCCTGCCCCAGCTGGCTTTGAACCGCGATCCTCAGATCTCAGCCTCCTGAGTAGCTAAGATTACAAGCGTGAGCCACCAGCACCAGCTGTTAAAGACTCTTTAAAACCACTCAAGAACCCTCGAAGAGTCCTGGAACCCCAGTCAAGGAGCCCTAGATTAGAGGGACTTAACTACTAGCTGTTTTCCTTCTCATTATCTCCTTTGCACCTAGTCTTGGGTGCAGATGTATTTGGATGTAGACAATGCTGGGTTCCCACAGGCTCTGTTTGGTCTCCTCACTTCCAGCCATTGACATTAGTGTCCTGCACACCTGACTTGTTATTGAGTGTCAAAGATGTAAAGAAAAATGTGATGGACAGTAGCCTCGACCAGGAAGTCCCCAAGAAGGAGGCTGGCCCGGAATCCTACTACTCTCAATCTGTAAAGCACTCCAGCTCTGTACCTGACCTCAGGAGTTCAAGTCTCAGCTGCTTTGGAATAGAGCTCAGTAAACCCAATTCCAAAATCACAAAAGCCAAGTCGTCTTTGACCATGAACATATATGACAACACTGTGGTAAGTGGTGGGGCTGAGCTTTTGGAAGGAGCTGTAAAAGTCTTTCTTTCTGGTCCCTTCTCTATTTCGCACTTGCTGTAACCCTTTGAGTAAGCCTCTGACCTTCCCCGAGCCTCAGTTTCCCCATTCCAAATAAACAAACAAATCTCAGCCTCCAGCCATGAACCCAGATCAGTTTCTCTAATACCTAATTTTGTGTCTTGTCAATGCTTGTTTTCTAGGTTTTTTTTTAATGTGTGTGTGTGGGGGGGCAGTAATTAACCACCTTAATAGCTATGAGGTGAAATCTCATTGTAATATTTTGTTTTCCTTTTTTTAATTAAAAATTTTTTATTGTGAAAATACCATACAGAGGGGTTACAATTACATGGGCAAGGTAATGAGTACATTTCTTATCAAGCATTGTTGCCTCCTCCTTTGTTTCCCCTTCCCATCCCTTCCCATCCACCCCCCTCCCTGCCCCCCTGCCCCTCTCCCTCAGCCAAAGTTGTAAAGTTTGTTTTTCAACATAACATCTTGTACATCTCATTGTTGCAATGGGTCCACCTGTATCCCTATTTAAACAATTTGTTTTTTCCCTTCCCCTTCACAAATTATACCAACATCAAATACAGTGAAAACAGGGATTATACCATGGGGGAGGGACATACAAAGCAACAAAGAAATATTTCGTTTTCTTATTTGTTTTTTTAAACAGAATACCCATAGGTAGCCTAGACTAGCCTTGAATTTAGGATCCTCCTGCCTCAGCCTTCCAAGTGTTGAGATTATAAGCTTGTACTACCACACTGTGCTCATTATAGTTTTGATTTGCATTTAATTAATGACTAGGTTGACCTCAAGGAGTGTAAGAATCCCCACTGTTAGCTCATGCCCATAATCCTAGCTAGCCTCTCAGGAGGCTGAGATCTGAGTATCACAGTCCCAAACCAGCCTGGGCAAGAAAGTCTGTGTGAGACTCTTATCTCCAATTAACCATTAAAAGTCTAGAAGTGGAGCTGTGGTAGAGTGTCAGCTTTGAGGGGAAAAAAAAAGCTCAAGGACAGTACCCAGGCTCTAAATTCAAGCCCCAGGACCAGGATCAGCCCCCAAAATAAATAAACAAAAAACTTATAAATAAATGTAGACACAAAATTGGATATTAATTTTATATAACCAGCCCCACATATTCACTGATCAAAAATGATTATTATTGTTATTATTTATTTATTTATTTATTGGTCATGGGGCTTGAACTCTGGGCCTGGGTCCTGTCCCTGAGCTTTTTTTTTGCTCAAGGTTGACACTCTACCACTTGAGCCATAGCTCTACTTCTGGCCTTTTTGGTAGTTAATTGGAGATAAGAGTCTTATGAAGCTGGGTGCTGGTGGTTCATGGCTGGAATCCTAGCTACTCAGCAAGCTGAGATATGAGGATCGTCATTCAAAGCCAGCAGGGGGTAGAGGGTCAAGGAAAGTCCATGAGACTCTTACCTCCAATTAACCACCAGAAAACCAGAAGTGGTGCTGTGGCTTAAGTGGTAGAGTGCTCACCTTGAGCTGAAGAGCTAAGGGATAGCACCCAGGCCCAGATCAGGCCCCATGACTGACAAAAAAGAAAAAGAAAAAAAAGAAAAGAGTCTTATGGACTTTCCTGCATATGCTGGCTTCAAACTGTGATCTTCAGATCTCAGCCTCCTGAGACATGAGCCACTGGTGCCCAGGTTTAGTCATAACTTTAAAAAATTCTCAGCATATGCCAGGTGCTGGTGGCTCATGACTGTTTAATCCTAGCTACTCAAGATGCTGAGATCTGAGGATCACGGTTCAAAGCCAGCCTGGGCACAAAAGTCCATGAGACTCTTATCTCCAATAAACCACCAGAAAACGGAAGTGGTACTGTGGCTCAAGTGGTAGAGTGCTAGCCTTGTGCTGAAGAGCTGAGGGACAGCATCCAGGCCCACAGTTCAAGCCCCATGACCGACCAAAAAAATAAAATTAAAGAAATTTTTCTCAGCATATATTCTTTTAATTCCTTGAACTTATTTGTTTGTTTGTTTGTTATTTTTATTTTTACCAGTTCTGGGCTTGAACTCATGGTCTGGGCACTGTCCCTGAACCTCTATGTGCTCAAGGCTAATGTTCTACTACTTGAGCCACAGTTCTACTTCCAGTCTTTTCTGTTTGTTTCTTTGTTTGTTTGTTTGTCTGCCAGTCGTGGGGCCTGAACTCTGGACCTGGGCGCTGACCCTCAGCTCTTCAGCTCAAGGCTAGTGCTCTACCACTTGAGCCACAGCACCACTTCCAGCTTTTTCCATTTATGTGGTGCTGAGGAATCGAACCCAGGGCATGCATGCAAGGCAAGCACTCTACCACTGAGCCACCTTCCCAGCCCCAGCCTTTTCTGTTTATGTGGTACTGAGGAATTGAAATCAGGGCTTCAAGCATGCTAGGCAAGCACTCTACCACTAAACCACATTCTCAGCTCATCCTTGACCATATTTATAATGCTTGCTTTAAAATCTTTGTATGACCTAATGGCTCAATATTTGGGTCATCTCAGAGTCAATTTCTATTGGCTATTTTTCTCAAGTGTGTATTACATTCTCTTTACATATCTAGTGGTTTTATGTTTGGATGCTGGACATGATGAATGATACGTAATGCTTTGTGATTCATTATAGAGTTGGATTTTATTTCTCTAAACAGTCTTTTTCTTCTTTTTTTTTGCTGTTATTTTTGTTGTTTTTGTTCAGTTGTGGGGGCTTGAACTCTGGGCCTGGGTGCTGTCCCTGAGCTCTTCAGCTCATAGCAAGTGCTCTACCATTTAAGCCACAGTGCCACTTCCAGTTTTCTGATGGTTAATTAGAGATTAGAGTCTCACAGACTTTCCTGACCGGGCTGGCTTTGAACTGCGATCCTCAGATCTCATCCTCCTGAGTAGCTAGGATTACAGGCATGAGCAACCAGCCCCTGGCTTTTTGTTTTGTTTTTACCAGTCCAGGCCTTGAACTCTGGGCCCAGGTGCTTTCCGGGATCTCCTTTTTTGCTCAAGGCGAGCACTCTACCACTTGAGCTACAGCACCAATCTGGCTTTTTCTGTGATTAATTGGAAATAAGAGTCTCACAAATTTTTCTGCCCAGGCTGGCTGTGATCTTCAGATCACAGTAGAGTGCCAGCCTTGAATGAAAAAGCCAAGTGAGTACACGAGGCCCTGAATTCAAGCCCCAGTACTGGCACACACACACAAAAATGTGTCATTAGAGGATGCAAAGAAAGGCACTTTCTCACCTTCGGCCACCTTCAGTCTAATTCTTCCTTTTATCCATTCCTTTGTCAGGTACCATTTCTGTGTGCTTCCCCCACCAGATTCTGCCACCAGAAAATCTCATTTTGAGGCCTGCTAGAGGAAGCTGTAGACTGTCCCTACCATCATTTATCTTCTGCCCTAGTGCTTAGCCGATTCATTGCTAGGAAAACATTCTAGTCCAGTCTTTCTTGTTCCTGATGAATCCAGCTCTTAACTTATAGTTTCTGCTTGTCTTATTCAAGAATAGTACAAGAGCTGGGTGCTGCCTGTAATTCTAGCATTTAATGGAGACCAGTCCTTAGATCTCAGGAGGCTGAGGTCTCAGCCTCCTGAGATCTAAGGACTGAGATTTGAAGCCAGCTTGAACAGAAAAGGCTGTGAGACTCTTACCTCCTATAAAACTACTCAGAAAAAGCTGGAAGTGGTGCTGTTGCTCAAGTGGTAGAACACTAGCCTTGAGCAAAAAGAAGCTCAGAGACAGAGCTCAGGCCCTGAGTTCAAGCTCCATTACCAGCCCAAAACAAAACAAAACAAAAAAGACTAGCACAAGAAGAAGCGCTTTGTGTTCTACAATCTCATTTTAGGCTGTTTTCTCTTTCAGCCAAGTACCCCAGTAGAAAGTCCTGTAGAATCCACCACCCAGCTGTTGGCCTCTCCAGAATCTCTACCAAACATGAATCTGTCTATCTTGTCTGAGCGCAACAGCCCAGAGTTGATTAGGGTGGTCTCCATTAAATGCAAGGAACAGAAGGTCCCTCAGCATTTCATCCAGGAGAAAATACTGAAACCTATGCCTACAAAATCCCAGAGCTTCTCACGGAGTTTGAACCCAAACTGGACTTTGCTAAAGAATAACATGAGAAAGCATCATCATCTGATGTCAGAGATATTGAACAAGGTTCAGCTGACGGGGAGCCTCTTGTTCCCACCACACTGCAACCCAGAGCTGACTGGCCGGTCACGTGAGTGCTGCTGTATGTAGTAATGTGTCTGAAGCTTAGGTGTGCTAGTCAGCTCTCCATTCTTATGACAAAATACCTGAGATTAGTAACTTATGAAGAGAAAAGGTTTATTCGGGCTCATGATTGGGCAGGCTCATTGCTTTGAGGCCTTCAGTGTGTGTGGCAGGAAGCATGTGATAGAGCAAAACCACTGACTTTGTAGCCAGGAAGCAAAAGAGGAAGAGGAAAGTATCAGGGTCCCACACTCCCCTTAGAGGATATGCTTCTAGAGATATAAGAACTTCCCATTAGACACCATTCCCTAAAGGTTCCACACTTCACTGAGAACTAAGACTTCATGGACCACTGGGGAGCACTCAACATTCAAACGATAACACTAGGGCAGAAGCTGGTCGCTCACACCTGTAATTCTAGTACTCAGGAGGCTGATATCTGATGATAGTTTGAAGTCAGCCAGGGAAGAATAGTCCATGAGACTCTTATCTCCAATTAAGCAGCAAAAAAAGCTGGAAGTGGAGGTGTGTCTCAAGTAATAGCAAACTAATCTTGAATGAAAGGCCAAGCAAGAGTAAGAATGTGAGGCCCTGAGTTCAAGTCCCAGTATTGACATCAAAACGAAACAGTGGTTGGGAATTTAGCTCAGTGGAAGAACACTTGTCTTGCTAGTATGAGACCCTGAGTTCAGTCCTCAGCTTAAAAAAAAAAGACACTATAGGGGCTGAGAAGGTGGTTCAGTGGTAGAGCACTTGCCTTGCATGCCTGAGGCCCTGGGTTCAATTTCTCAGCACCACATAAGCAAAAAGAAAAAAACCCGGAAGTGGCGCTGTGGCTCAAGTGGTAGAGTGCTAGCCTTGAACTGAAGAGTTGAGGGACAGTGCCCAGGCCCAGAGTTCAGGCCTCACGACCGGACCCAAAAAAAAAAAAAAAAAAAAAAGACACTATAACAGTGGGGCATTGTACATGGGAGGGTGAGTGGTAGAAACATGAGTTGGAGGCCAGCATGGATTATATACAGCACTCTGTCTTGACAAAACAAAAACTCCGAAACACAACACTACCATCACCAACATAAGTAGCCATGAGAACTAGGCCTAGTCTTTGGGGATACCCAGTCAGTGAGGAGGGAGGGTTACATAGACACTGCCCTCAAAGAGACCCATCCGATGGTGGAGACATAGTCCATCATCTTCAGGACTCTGAGAGGACAAAATCCTAGAGTTCTGGTTCTCATTCAGCTGAGTCTGTACCAACTGTAGAGAAGGGAAATTATTTGGAAAAATGGAGCAAATGGCTGACTCTGGTTCTGAGAGCTTCAGTCAGTTTTAGGCCCTTGAGATCCTGTGGGAGGTAGCCCTCTCTGGGAATTTGTGATGAGTTCAATAGCACAAAGTGATGATGCTGATGGCTTTGCTTTTCCAGAAAACCACTCCCTGTCCATGGAGTGCTGTTCCTATAGTCACAACTCTAGCAAGAAGAGACAGCTGGATATACCTTCCCTCCTCCTCTTGAAGAGATCTCATAGCCAGAACAATTCTCGGAGTGACCTTCTGGTGGTTGCCACTCAAGCTCGACTGGATCCAAGACCTAGCAGAAGCAATCTAGTTGCTATAAGGGAACCATGTATACAGGATCAGGAAGCAGAGAGACACTGCTTGATCTCTGGCCAAAAAGAATATGAGAGGAATTAAGTAGGTACCTACCCAGAATCCCTTAATGTGCTGGGGCATTGGCAGGTACATGCTCCACTACTCCGGAGTGATGAGTATGTGGGAGAATGGATAGATTGATAAAGACATGGAAGTAAATCAACAACTGAGACTTGCCTCAGTCAACGTGACCCTTACTCTTTGTCAATTCCCTCCCCCTACCCCAAGACTTGGTATCTGATATTGTTGCTCACTGATTGTTGTTCTACCACCAGAGCCTTACCTCCAACACCGTTGATGTGTGTGTGTCTGTGTATGTGCATGCGTGCATGTGCACGCATGTCAATAATGGAGTTTGAACTCAGGGATTTGTGCTTTTTCTTCTTTTTTGCTCACTGGCTGGTGCTCTACCATTTGAACCACATTCCCATTTCTAGCTTTTCATTCATTAATTGGAGAAAAAAGTCTCATGGACTTTTCAGTCCAAGCTAGCCTTGACTCTCAATCCTCAGATCTCAGCCTCCTGAATAGCTAGGCTTATAGGCATGAGCTGTCAGTGCAAGACTTTTAGTGCTTTTTATAACTTTTTTTTTTTTTATAATTTTTTTTGGGTCCGGTTGTGGGGCCTGAACTCTGGGCCTGGGCCCTGTCCCTCAGCTCTTCAGCTCAAGGCTAGCGCTCTACCACTTGAGCCATAGCGCCACTTCCGGCTTTTTTCTTTTTGCTTATATGGTGCTGAGGAATCGAACCCAGGGCCTCAGGCTTGCAAGGCAAGCGCTCTACCACTGAGCCACCTTCCCAGCCCCTATAACTTTTTTTGTTGTTGTTCCAGTCGTGGGGCCTGGGCTCTGGGCCTGGGTGCTGTCCCTCAGCTCTTCAGCTCAAGGCTAGCACTCTACCACTCGAGCCACAGCGCCACTTCTGGCTTTTTTCTTTTTGCTTATATGGTGCTGAGGAATCGAACCCAGGGCCTCATGCATGCAAGGCAAGCACTCTACCACTGAGCCACCTTCCCAGCCCTTATAACTTTTTTTTGGGGGGGTCCTGTCCCAGGGCTTGAACTCTGGGCCTGGGCGCTGTCCCTCAGCTCTTCAGCTCAAGGCTAGCACTCTACCACTTGAGCCACAGCACCACTTCCGGCCTTTTTCTTATGTGGTGCTGAGGAATCGAACCCAGGGCCTCATGCATGCAAGGCAAGCACTCTACCACTGAGCCACCTTCCCAGCCCCCCTTATAACTTTTTTTTTTTTAAGTTTTTTTTTTTTTTTGGTCCAGTCGTGGGGCCTGAACTCTGGGCCTGGGTGCTGTCCCTCAGCTCTTCAGCTCAAGGCTAGCGCTCTACCACTTGAGCCACAACGCCACTTCCGACTTTTTTGTTTTTGCTTATGTGGTACTGAGGAATCGAACCCAGGACCTCAGGCATGCAAGGCAAGCGCTCTACCACTGAGCCACCTTCCCAGCCCTTATAACTTTTTTTTTTTAAAGTTTTTTTTTTCTTTTCTTCTTAAATTGGAGTCTTGCTATGTAGTCTAGGCTGGCCTCATCATTGTGTCTGTAGTCCAGGCTGCCTTCAAAATTGCCAGCCTCTTGCCTCAGCTTTTTTTTTTTTTGGTCGGTCCTGGGGCTTGAACTCTGGGCCTGGGTGCCGTCACCTCAGCTCTTCAGCTCAAGGCAAGCACTCTACCACTTAAACCACAGTGCCTCTTCTGGTTTTCTGGTGGTTTATTGGAGATAAGAGTCTGGTGGATTTTCTTTGCCCAGGCTGGCTTTGAATGATGACCCTGAGATCTCAGCCTCCTGAGTAGGATTACAGGTGTTAGCCACCAGCACCTGGCTGCCTCAGCTTCTGGAGTGCTGAGATTATAAGTGTGTATCACCATGCCCAGCTCCTCCAGTCTTTAGTGCTTCTGAAGTAAAGTTATATGTAGAATCTCAGGAGAACCCTGTGACATGGTGTCACATGGAGAAGAAGGAAGCTCTTCCCTGGCTGCTTGTAGAAGAAAGCTCATCTGCCATAAGCAGTATGTGACCAAACGCTCTTTTTTTTTTTTTTCCCCAGTCCTGATGCTTGAACTCAGGGCCTGGGTGCTGTCCCTGAGCTGCTTTTTGCACAAGGCTAGCACTCTACCACTTGAGCAACAACACCACTTCAGGCTTTTTCAGTTTCTGTGGTGCTGAGAAATCAAACCCAGGGCTTCATGTATGCTAGGTGAGCACTCTACCACTGAGCTACCTTCCCAGCCCCACCAAATACTCTTACCTGGCCCCCTGGTGACCAGTAGCTTACACAGCAAGAGGGCCTGAGACTTAACATTAGCCCATTGCATCATTTAGATACTTGTAAAAATGCACACATATTTTAGCATTGGGGAGTGGTGTATACTTGTAATACTAGCATTTGGAAGGCTGAGGCAGGAGAATTAGGAGAAAATTGTGTAGCCACCCTGGGGTACACAAGGGGACACTGTCTCCAAAAAA
Organism: Dipodomys merriami; assembly: GCF_024711535.1. Lineage (NCBI taxonomy): Eukaryota > Metazoa > Chordata > Mammalia > Rodentia > Heteromyidae > Dipodomys > Dipodomys merriami. Next base: position 30,641,235 of record NW_027203270.1, on the reverse strand, counting down.
AACCCCAAACAACAACGAAGTCCCTATTCTTTATGGAGCAACAACTCATCCTTACTACATTCGGCAGGGGTTCACAATTTTCTAGTACTAGGATTAAGTAAAAATGGCTATGTGTTTATTGCTATTTAATTTATATTCCTACTATAGATTGAATAGTCCTTATCAGGAATGCTTGGGAACAGAAGTGTTTTGGATCTCAGATATTTTTGCATTTTAGAATATTTGCATTTACATAATGAGATATCCTGGGAATAAAACTCAAATCTATACAATGTTCCTTGCTAATGACTCTGAGGTAGGGATGGCAAAGGGGGTCACTAGATATGAGCTGGCTCTCTGCTTTCAGGACCAATAATGGCTTCCACAAATTCTCCCCAAACCCAACAGATCATAAAGAACTGACACATAGAAAGTGAACTCACAGTAGGGCGCTGGTGGCTCATGCCTGTAATCCTAGCTACTTAGGAGGCTACGATCTGAGGATTGTGGTTCAAAGCCAGCTCCAGGCAGGAAAAGCTCTTATCTCCAATAAACTACTCCAAAAAGGCCAGAAGTGGCACTGTGGCTCAAGTGTTAGAGTGCTAGCCTTGGGCAAAAAACGCTCAGAGACAGCATCCAGGCCCTGAGTTCAAGCCCCAGGTCTGGCAAAAATAAAAATAAAAAGTAAATAGTGAACTCACAAAAGCTTGATTATATTCAGCAGAACATTCATCTCTCATGCATTGATTCACAAATGGAACAGGATGGTATGAGAAAAGTTTTTTGTATAATAAATGATGGCTGAATGAAAGAAGGGAGAGTAGTACAAGGGTTCGGATGGCACATCAGGGTTTTCTTGGCACCTGTCATGATACATCTTCACATATCAGGATTAGCTACCATATCTCACGGAATCCTTATGGAAGTACTGTGAAGTTGGCAAGGGAAATAGATGCTGTCATGGGGTCGCCTGTTTATAGAGGAAGGAAACCCAGGTCTAAGGACATTAAATGGACTTGCCCAAGCTCATGTAAGTGACGGACTCGGGACAGACAGCTCAGTATTTCTTCTTGCCACAAACTTGAAGCTTATGCTGACCGAGGAGAGGAAAGGAATCCTGATGAATTCTTTATTTTTTCTGCTGACATTGCTATTATGATCCTTCCTCTGGATGTGTTTTTATGGGGGGGGGGGCCTGGTCACTGAGCCTGGGGTGAAGATCTCTTTGCCAGTTTGAATCCAAGGGCTAAATAACCCATTTTATAGTATTTTAATAAGTAAAGCTTCAAGAAGTGGGTAGCTTCAATGATGTCTTGATGGTGGTGAAGGGGATCATGATGGTGGTGGTAGTGATGGTTATGATGGTAATGATAGTGATGATAGTGGTGATAATGCTGGTGATAATAATGGTGATGGTGGTGGTGATGGTTATGGCGGGATTGATAGGAATGGTGCTAGTAGCATGGTGGTGAGAGTCATAATAAATTCCAATATTGTGTGGTTGCTGCTAAGCCTTGCATGAACTAGGCAACCAAGACACATTTGTTTTTGGCATTCTAAAAGCTTGGCATACTTACCTCAGTCCTCAAGGCATTTTTATTCCTTTTTTTCAAATAAGGAAACCAAGGCTTAGGGATATTAGGTAACTTGTCTAAGGGCAAGTTAACTTTCTCATCCACTGCCATTTTCTTTAGGCAGCCAACGTACTTGCTAGTCTACTAGGCAGGAACAATAATGAGGAGTTATTTTACTTTCAGGCTGGAGATACCTCAGGCTCAGTATTGAAGCTCTGTATGAGGCTCTGCACTTACTCCCCAGGATCACAAAAACCAAAACAAGAATAAAAAACCAAGCAAAATAAACATGACAGATTTGAACATTCTGGATGCTACTTTAAAAGAAAAACATAAGAAAAATCTTTTATTCTTTTGTTTCCCATAATTAGACTGGATCTTGGCCATTTTTTCCTTTTCTATCTATCCCCTACTCCAAGAAATAATTTATCTATCCCCACAATGTCTACAATGTCTACAAACACAACTAGTTTCATATCCCTACCTAGAGATTGTGGTCTGAAACATACCTCTCCTTGGCACCTCCAAGGCCAAGAACCTTGCCTTAATGTCCTCCCAGGTAGCTCACAGCACTGTAGGGGCCATAACTTGTACAGGTTGATGGGTGCTGTGCCAGAACACATTCCAGTTGCCTCATCAGTGGCTTTCTTTTGGGTCCCTCAGGTGTCACCATCATCCAGAACACTCCCCCAGGTACAGCAACTTGAAGAAGGAGTGACTCAGGGGCACCCATCATTTCTAAGAGCCCAAAGCCCTCAGTCTACCAACAGGCCTGTGCCAGTTGGTCTTCTTCTCTAAAGAAAGAAAACGGGGACAAGACTGAGTATGGCGGATAACTCTTATGTCCCAAGTGAGAGAACTGAAGTAGTTGTGAATTCACCAGCAAAAGATCAGACCGTCCTCCCATCCTAGTCAGCCCAAAGAACAGCTGCTTCCATACCCAGACATCTTCCTGCTGTGTACCTCCCTTTCTAGCCCTATCAGTCTTGCTGGCAAAGACAAAGGTGATAGGAATAACCAGCCTGCAGATATTTCTCCCATTGACCTGCAAAAATGCTATGCCTTTCCCTCGTGTACATTAGGAAAATAGACACCAATGCTCAAGGAGCCTGAGCCAGAGCAGGGTCGGGGAGAGGTGGGATGATATGTCTCCTGAGTCTTCCTCCCTAAGGAAGCTCTGGATCTATTGAAATGTGTCAGGATCCTTTAAGGAGTTCTTTAGATGAATGGGCTACAGTTAGCCCTGCTCTTCTCGCTCGGAGCCCACAGCCCGAGGTGGCCCTCTTTGGATTATGGCGGCACCTTCTTCACCTCAGTCTGGCACAGGACCTACCTGGACTGCAGGTATTAATACCTCATCTTATCTGCTAGCTTACTCTCTAGTCTCTTTCTCTCTCTCTCTCTCTCTCTCTCTCTCTCTCTCTCTCTCTCTCTCTCTTTTTTTTTTTTTTTGGTCAGTTGTGGGGCTTGAACTCTGGGCCTGAGTGCTGTCCCTCAGCTCTTTAGCTCAAGGCAAGCACTCTATGACTTGAGCCACAGCTCCACTTCCAGTTTTCTAGTGGTTTATTGGAGATAAAAATATCTGGAGGGGCTGGGAAGGTAGCTCAGTGGTAGAGTGCTTGCCTTGAATGCATGAGGCCCTGCATTCCATTCCTCAGCTCCACATAAGCAGAAAAAGCTGGAAGTGGTGCAGTGGCTCAAGTGGTAGAGTGCTAACCTAGAGCTGAAAAGCTGAGGGACAGCACCCAGGCCCAGAATTCAGGCCCCATGACTGAGAAAAAGAAAAAAAAAAAAGAGTCTCATGGACTTTCCTGCCTGGGCTGGCTTTGAACTGTGATCTTCAGATCTCAGCCTCCTGAGTAGCTAGGATTACAGGCCTGAGCCACCAGAACCTGGCACTCTCTAGTCTCTTCAGGAGTGTGGTCCAGGACTTGCTCTTTGGGCATTAAATCTCTGGTAAGAGCTGTGTAGGGCAAGCACAAGGAGGGATAGAAGTGAGGTCTACCTGCTTCACGATGTTAACCCAGCTTTGCCTTTGTGGATTCCTGGTGGGATAAATTTCTGGCTTCAGAGCCGGGTGCTGGTGGCTCTGTATCTCAGGCCTGATTTTCAGGGATTCCTGGCATAGTTTTATTTTTAGTAAGTCAAGGCCACATGATGGAGGAAGGAGAACTTGGTTAGAACAGGCAGACAAAATCTTCATGCTAGCTGGGCACCAGTGGCTCATACCTGTAATCCTAGCTACTGAGGAGGCTAGGATCTGAGGATCACAGTTCAAAGCCAGCCTGTGAGACTCTTACCTCCAATTAATCACAGAAAAACCAGAAGTGGCACTGTGGCTCAAGTGGTAGAGTGCTAGCCTTGAGCAAAAGGAGCTCAGGGACAGCGCCCAAACCCAGAGTTCAAGCCCCAGGATTGGCAAAAAAAAAAAAAAAAAGGAATAATAGTCTTCATGCTTACCTCAACCTCCACTTCACCAGCCCGTTCCAATGCCATTGAGAAGGTTCAAATTAGATTGACCTGAGGCCAGTTATTTCACTGATTTCAAGTTGCTTCAATCATAGCCTGGCCCAAGCACATCTTACCAAAATGGGATCTCTTCAAAGTGCTGTGTATACTCTTCTTACTCCTTGCTAGTTCCAGCTAATCAAAGGTCCTGAACTGATAAAAAGAAAATCTCTTCATAAGGTATGTTTTGTTTTATTTTTCTAAGAGACATTTTGGTGCCAGAACTTTTTCTCCTAAAGATAGGGCCAGCTTGGGTCTGGGAATGTGACTCAGTAGTACAATGCTTGCCTAGCATGCATGAAACCCTGGGTTCAATTCCTCAATACCACATTAAAAAAAAAAAGCTGGTGTTGTGGCTCAAGTGGTAGAGTGCTAGCCTTGAGCAAAAGAAGCTCAGAGACAGTGGCCACGCCCTGAGTTCAAGCCCCAGGACTGGCAAAAAAAATAAAATAAAAGAATAAATAAAAGATAGGGGCAGCTTCATTAGCATGCCATTTGGGCAGTGGCTTAGCTCCCTCCTTTCATCACCCTTACTGCTTCTATCACTTAATGTGCTATGGTTTAATGTACTATTGGTGCCATCTTGAAATTCAGAATGATTTCTGAACAAATAGCCCTGAATTTGCATTTTGCAATTGGCCTTCAAGATTATTTACCAGGTCCTACCTTGAGAGTTTAACAGCTCTGGGTTAAAATCTAGGTTGTCCAATAAGAAAGTAAACTCTCAGGCTGCCTTTCTAGTCCTGCCTGCTTCCTTCCTGTCCACCTATAGAGCTGGGGGAGAAAGGATGCTTGCACTTGCACAGTGTGTGGCAGAATAGGACAGGTCCACGGGTAACTAGAAGTGTCAGTAGATGAGAAGGAAACAAGTTGGCTTCGCTGGGGACCAAGTCCAGCTCGTTGAAGGAAGTGAGGTTTGAGATCTCAGGAAAGATCAAGTAACCAGCAAAAGTCCAGAATTAGAGGCATGGCTCAGATGGCAGAACACCAGCCATGATTGAAAAAGCTGGGTGAGAATGTGAGGTCCTGAGTTCAAGCCCCAGTACTGACACACATACACATATGTGCATGCATGTGCACGTGCACAAACAAGATGAGGGTATATGAGATGTGGACTACTGTATAAAAGCCTGAAAGAAAATTAAACAGCAAAGTCTAAACAATTTGGCTGAATCATCAAGGAATACTGGGAGAGGATGGATGGAAATACAATTTGAGGCCACATTAGGATTTTAGGGGCCTTTTCTTCCTACCACCATTTGTTGCATTCCTCACGATGAATTTGTTTATGTGGCAATGCCTTTACATAGTTGTTTGTTTGGGTGGTTCTGGGCTTTGAATTCAGAGCTTCACATTTGTCAGGAAGACGGGAGCCACATCCTCCACACCATGTATTTACATCTTTATTCCTTACTTTTAGCTCAGTAACTAGAACTTAGAAATCAGTTAGGCGCTGGTGGCTCATGCTTATAATCCTAGCTATCTCAGGAGGCTGAGGTCTGAGGATCAAGGTTCAAAGCCAGCCTGGTCAGGAAAGTCCATGAGATTTTAGTCTCCAATTAATTATCAGAAAACCAGAAGCGGTACTGTGGCTCAAAGTGGTAAAGTGCTAGAAGCAAAAGTGGCAGAGTGCTAGGAGCAAAAGAGTTCAAGGACAGCACCCAGACCCTGAGTTCAAGCCCAACAACTGCCAAAAAAAAAAAAAAAAGAAAGAAAAAGAAAATCAGTAAATACTTGTCCAGTGAAATGGGATTTCAGAGGGTCTAAGATATTCTCTTGGGAAGAGTTTCCCTAATCCAGTTGGAAAGAATGAAAGGGGTTGAATGGGGAAAGATCTTATTTAGTGTTAGTAGGTGGTGGAATGATTGATTGTCCCAAGTTGGGCCTCTCTCCTTAGCAAGATAGGAGGGCTGTTGGGAAGCTCCTAGATGGTCCTGCCTTCAGGCACTTGCAGAACTAAACAATGGCTGAGTGTGGGCAAGAAAAGGAGGCACATATACCTCAATAAATCAGAACAAAAAGGAAGAAGTGGCATGTGACAAAAACAGAGCTGGGGGGGCTGGGAAGGTGGCTCAGTGGTAGAGCGCTTGCCTTGCATGCCTGAGGCCCTGGGTTCAATTCCTCAGCACCACATAAGCAAAAAGAAAAAAAACCGGAAGTGGCGCTGTGGCTCAAGTGGTAGAGCGCTAGCCTTGAGCTGAAGAGCTGAGGGACAGCGCCCAGGCCCAGAGTTCAGGCCCCAAGACCGGATCCCCCCCCCCCAAAAAAAAATATAAAAACAGAGCTGGGGTCATGGCAGCTGGGAAGGGAGAAGGAAACAGGAATAACACAAAAGGCTCCAGAAGAAGTGTCCGCAGAAAGAACGTAAGAATTTTTGGAGAGGGAATTTTGGAGAGGGTAGAGATCATAAATCAGTAGAATGTGTTCCTGTCCCCAGGCAGATTTTAAAAGAACAACCCTAATAGAAAGAAGAAAAATTTCCAAATGCAAGAGTGATGTTCTTGAAGACCAAGTTGTAAAAAACAGCTATCCTAGACTGGGATGGTCCTCCTGCTCCCCAGAGTCTCAGAACTATCTGAGCATCTTACAAAATGAGGCTCTTTGTAGGCTGGATAATCCAATTTGTGTGTGTGTGTGTGTGTGTGTGTGTGTGTGTGTGTGTGTGTGTGTGTGTGTGTGTGTGTGTGTGTGTGTGTGTGTGTGTGTGTGTGTGTGTGTGTGTGTGTGTGTGTGTGTGTGTGTAGTAGGGGGAGGGTGATTTGGAATTCCAGAGCTGCTCCAAAGCTAGGAGTGTAGCTCAGTGTTAGACTGGGTGCTTAACCTATGTAAGGCTCTGGTTCAATCCCTAGCCCATAATGAAAACATACACTGGGGTTCATGCTTATAATACTCAAAAGATTAAGATCTGAGGACCATGGTTTAAGCTTGGACAAGAAAGTCCAGTGAGACTCTTATCTCCAATTAACCACCAAAAAAGCTGGAAGGCAAGCTGTGGCTCAAGTGATAGAATGCTAGCTTTGAGCAAATAAAGCTCAGGGACAGTGCCCAGGTCCTGAGTTCAAGCCCCAGGACCATCAGAGAAAGAGAGGGGGGCAGGTACAAAGTTCCCTCAGAGAGTTCTGATGCCCAGCCAGTCATCTGGCTCATTCTCCAATGGATAACGCCTAACCCACTTCAAACAGGCTGGGTAACTCTTGCTAGGCTTAGAAGGGTGATTGTCGATTTCAATTTTCTTTCCACCATGGCGGGGAATTTAAGTCAGGCAGATTGGCAGCTGTTCCAAGCATCTCCTCCAGCCCTAACTGCTCCCCCCCCCCCCATATTGGATGATTACAAGAGCCGAATATAATCACAACGATTGTCTTTACAGCTGGCATGTCACTTAGCTTAATTACAGCACACAGTGGTGTTTCAACTCCTGGAATCTAAAAAAGCAATAAAATGGGTTTTGCAAATTGTTAGGAAGGCAATGAAGGCCTTGAAAGTGTAATTTACTAAGCATTACTTTCAATTATTTTTTTTCTTTCTCCAGTTCTGTCTCTAAGTTATTAACTAGCAGCCTGTGAAAGCCCAACAGGCAATGTGTCATGTGGAGAGTATTTCATATATCTTGAGTGAACACTGGTTGTGGGAGGTGACTGGAGGATCCAGGAGTGTTCTGTGGTGGGAGGGATGGGATTGTTTTGAGCTATGTTCTTCCCACTAGGTACCTGCTAATCAAGCTACTAACATGACTCTCCCAAATCATGGATTCTGAATGATCTAAGTTAACCTTTGATAAGGGCCTCCCTTCTTGCTTTACTTCTTTCTATCTCCCTAATATGTAACTGTCTCCAGAAAATATAAGGAAAGAAATGGTGGGGAGCAAAGACCTCTTTCCGAGGTCTTGGGTTGGTACCTGTTTCCTCTTGTTCATTTTTCTTTTCCTGCTTTACTTCTTTTTTTTCTTTTTTTTTTTTTTTTGTTGGCTGTAGGGCTTGAACTCTGGGCCTGGGCGCTGTCCCTCAGCTCTTTAGCTCAAGGCTAGCGCTCTACCACTTGAGCCACAGTGCCACTTCCAGTTTTCTGAGTATTGGAGATAAGAGTCTCAAGGACTTTTCTGCCTGGGCTGGCTTTGAACTATGATCCTCAGACCTCAGCCTCCTGAGTAGCTAGGAATACAGGCACGAGCCACCAACGCCCGGCCTGCTTTACTTCTTGATTCCTTTTAGTTCTGTGTCTATACTTCTTGGATAGTTATTTTGTTTTTTTGTTTATATATTTTTTTTGTCAGTTGTGGGGCTTGAACTCAGGCACTGGTGCTGTTCCTGAATTCTTTTGCTCAAGGTTAACACTCTACCGTTGTGAACCACAGCTACACTTTTTGTTTTCTGGTGGTTCATTGGAGATGAGACTCTCAAGGACTTTTCTGCCTGGTCTGGCTTTGAACCATGATCCTCAGATCTCAGTCTCCTAAGTAGCTAGGACTGTAGGCACAGCCATCAGTGACCAGTTTGAGACAGTTGCTTTAAAGAAAATGACTGTGGTAGCCCTCTACCATCCTACTTTCAAAAACCTTGAGATGATAATGTTTATAAAATGGGATAGAGCCATCTGAGAAAGGGGCAGAGGCAGCAAGAAGTTGTTGGGAGCAGACAGTGTAGATACAGATTCCTCTTGCCTGGAGCGACATTCGCTAGCATGATAATCAGGAACAGAACGCCAGCTGCCTCAGCAACTATGCCAGGCGGGAGAGCAAACACCAAAATCCTGTTGGCAAAGCCAGTAAGACCATGACAACGTGGCCAAAGCAAACAGGAGCTGAGATAGGCCTGCAGCAATGGACTCTCACTTCCCCTTTGATTTTGCTGCAGATTAAGAATGAGCCAGCTGAACTCATATGTCAGGACATCTAGTAGCCATCCCAGGGCTGGGACTCAAGCTAGATTCTCACTTTTCCTGCTTTGGTCTCCTTTCAAGGAGAAGTTAGTAATGGAAAAAGCAATTTCACATCTATTATTTTGTTTAATCTCCTCAACGGTTCTGTGGGATCATCGGTATCATTCCGATCCTTCAGAGGCAGAAACTGAGGCTCTGGGACCGTGGACAGCAAGGACACAGAGCCAGGTCTTACTCTCAGGCCTCTGATTCAGTATCTGCTCCATTTCTTATTGCCTCCACTCTTCCCACCTCTCCAACCCAACCTCCTCCTTGTCAATTCCCACAGTCCCTTCACGAGTTGAGCTCCCACCTACTAAACAGGATTTAAGTCTTTTTTTTTTCTCTTCTTCCGTTTTACAGCAGAGAAGCAGAAACTCAAGAGGGGTGGGGACAATTATTTTTGTTTTTAAACCAGGAAATAGCTAGTTGACATCCGTGATTCTGTCTACCACACCCACCAACACAGACGGAATCCCAGTGAGATGAATATGTTTATATGTGTACAGATATTTCATTATTTGGATACTTCAACAATATTTCTCTCCCTCCCCCAGTTTATTTATTTAAATGTGAGAGATCGGAATCAAGACCTCTGGAGTTCGAATCATAGTTTGGTTGTGTTTGGACTGAGCTTGAATAAGCCCCCTTACGACCTGCAGTCCTTTGGTGTCTCTGGAGTCCAATATACCTGTGCAAATTTCCCACTCCTTGCCGCCTGGTTGGGAAATGTGTGTTTCATGGGGGAGAGGCACAGTAGCTATATTCATAGCTAATGGAAGAGCTGGGTTCCTATTGAGAGAAATATATATATATATATATATATATATATATATATATATATATATATATGAGCTGTTGGATGTTCCCTTCTATTTCTTGGCACATTTGCTGATTATTCGAGATTCAGTTTGAAGAGACAGGCAGATTTAAGCATTTTCATTTGTCCTGCTTGAGGAACAGTGTAGGTGAAGGACATGCTGGAGTAAGATCTCTGTGTATCTGTGAGGGTAAGAGCTCTCAGGGAGCAAGGAAGTCCCCCCAGGAGGAGGGGGAAGAGGGCTGCCCTGGAGGCCCTGTTGGAAGAGACACTCTCACCAGGGAATTGGAGATCAGAACACACAGAAGAAAACCTCTGTCAGAACCACCCAGGCCCAAGCGACCTGAAGGAATGCGGCTCACCCAACTCACCCAGGACACTGAACCCCTCGCTCCTCCGTGAAGACAGATCCCCAGTGGGCAGGTGCTTACTCAAGCTCTCACACCTGCATGGCTGCCGCTGCCGCAGCTCTTCGCCCTAGGAGGGTGGGAGGAACAGCTATCGGAGATTAGAAGTAGGACAGGGGAGGTGGGGAGTCCCTGTACGAATGCTCTGGGCAGGACTGAATAGCCAGCCAATCTCCAAGCACTTATCTGCGCACCTCTCTGCTTTTCAGCCAGAGCTGCCCAAGCTCGATTGCCCCCAAGCACCAGAGAGCATAAAACGGGCTTTCTTGGGTTCTCTTTTAAGCACTGGGGCAACGCACTTGATGAGCTTTTATTATACCCCTTCCCCTCAAACCACCTTAGGACCCGGATCCTAGCTCCATTTACAGATGAGAAAAAAGTTCCCAAGAGAGGCGGTATAAACCAGCATGTGTCGGCCCCAGGGGACCTTGGCCAGGCCCTTCCAACCACAGTTGTTTGAACTTGACCTACGTGAACAGAATTCGTTTTTACCGCGGAAGTCTGTGTACCACAAGCAGGAGACAGAGCTGCACGTCCCATCGTGGTCATCCCCACTCTCTCACCGCTCCCTTTAGGACTCCTGATAGTACCTTTGATTTTACAAGGAAGGAAACAGAGGCTCAGTGATGGCCAGGGATTAGCTCCCAGGGAAGGTCTTTCCATGCCTTCAAATACAGGGACATCCTAGTTTTCTGCCAAGTTGCTCTCCCGATTTTGGGGGTTGGGGAGAGTAGGGGGAGATGATATGGGAGTTTGAGCTCAGGGCCAGATGTCCTATTGAATTTCTTATCTGTAAAGTAAATGGGGCGCTGAGAAACAGACTTGGGAGAGTTGCTGCCTTTGTGAAGAGGGTTTGCTGTAATCTATCTCTCCTCAGAAAGTTAAATGTGGTATGGAGAGCCACAGCCTGGACATCAGAAAAAACACAATGGGGTTCTTTCCTTCTCTCCCTCTTTCCTTTCTTGTACTGAGGTGGGGGGGCAGTGCCGAGTTAAAGAGGGACCTGGTTCACTTTTTGGCTCACTTCTCAGTCTCTATAGTCATTTGGCTGGGATTTGGCAGAGGACTCAAGTGACTACGGTTTCTCTGGGTTGCATGTAGTTTGGCCTTGGCAAGGTCCAAGAGGAAACTGGAGAAGGCAGAACTTTTTTTTTTTTTTTTTTTTTTTGGTCACTAAGGTCTGGGCTGGGCAATCTCTGCATTGATTTGGTTCCAGTGTCAACACTACAGTTACTGTTGTCCACGAAGAAAGATTCTGCTCAGGAAGATGAGGACACCTGCTGTGGCCTAATGCTGATGGGATCTGGGGTTAGGGGTATCTCTTATTTTCTTGTCCTCCCCCTCCCCCCCACAAATCACCTATGACTGAGATACTAGCTCCATTCACAGTAGAGGAACTCCACCTGAGAGACAGCTTAAGCAGTATGTGTTGGAAGAGAAAAACTTTTCCTGGGTGCTGGGCCTCTGGCCCCAAAATGGCTTGAGAATTGGGGTCAAATTGGATCCCTCCACACCATCTTCAACATTTAAAAATAGTCATAGTTGCTGGGTACTTGTGGCTTATGCTTGTAATCCTAGCTGTTCTGGAGGCTGAGATCTGAGGATCACAGGTCCATGCCAACCCCAGGCAGAAAAGTCCACAAAACACAACTCCAATTAACAAGCAAAATAACAAGCAAACAAACAAAAAACCCACCAAAAAAACAAAACAAAACCCAACAACACAGAAATCTAGCTGTGACTTGAGTGGTAGAGCTCCAGCCTTGATAAAAAAGCCAGGAGAGAGTGCCTAGGCCCTGAATTCAAGTCCTACTATAGGCACAAAATAAAAATAAATAAAACATCCACAGTTTTCTGTCTCTTAAAATTAAGTGTAATGACCAGTGCCTTTAAGGAAGGGACTCTGGTCTATTCCTGGAAGGGGGGGAGGGAAACAAGTTGACTGCTCCTGCCCTGAATTCCCCACAGATGCCCAGCCTCCTTCTTTAAAGAAGCATCCTTCAGGTGATTCTGAACAAATGGGAATCTGGATGCTGCCCTTCATGCTTCCTTCACCCCCATCCTTCTATCCCATCTCCCAGTATCGTTTGAGTCACTTCCTGAGGCCCAGTATCTGTTTCTAACCAGTTAGGAGAAAAGAAGCCCCCTCCCCGTTTCTTCTTTCTTGGCCGAGAGAGAGAGAGAGAGAGAGAGAGAGAGAGAGAGAGAGAGAGAGAGAGAGAGAGAGAGAGAGAGAGAGAGAGGAGAGAGGGGGGGAGGGAGAGGGAGAGGGAGAGGGAGAGGGAGAGGGAGAGGGAGAGGGAGAGAGCAAGCACGCACCGATTTCAGGACATTTCAGAATCCCTCCTGTCCCCCCTTCCTCCCTCTCCTTGCCCCCCCCCACTTTCTCGTCTCTCCTTCCCCCCCCCCCTTTCTCGTCTCACCAGTTTCCAAAGTGCGGAGGATGTTTACCCTGTCGAGAGAGGCTGTGATGGCGCTGAGGTCAGAAGCCTGATTCAGTCGCTGGGAGACTTCCAAACTCGTCCCCCCCACCCAGCGGGGGAGATCCAGGCCTAGAAACTTCATCAGACCCGGCCAAGAGACGCCCCCCTCTCCCCCCATCCCTTCCCCAACTCCCCAGCCTCCCCGGCATCCCTGCTGTGAACAGCCCTTCCTCCCCAAAGTGCAGGCCGGCCCGGATGCGCTAAACCGTGGGAGGACTCCAAGGGGACCTGGCCGCTCCCTGAACCCCACCCGGTCACCACCGCCCCGCTGGCCAGGGTTGAGGTTTGGGCTGGGGAGAGAAGGGTTCCCACAAAGAGCTTCACCCCACCCTCAGTTCTGTTTAAGGCTCTTGTAAACTTGCTTGGGGGCAATCCCTGTCCCGCAGGGGTTTCCCTCTCCCCCACCCCCTTCCCCCTCAACCTCCCTCTCTGTTTTTAGGGGATCATGAGTTGGGAGGCTGGAGAAATCCTGAAAAGGTGCTGCGTCCCCACAGGCCGGTGGTGGGGCTCCAGGGGTTCGGAGGTGAATCGGGGCAGGCGAGTGGATGGAACAGGTTCTGTCCATCCTTGTGTTGCTCAGAAAAGCGTTAATCATTCGCCAGCCACGCCCCCCCCTTGTCGTTCCTTCCATCTGGGGTCTCGGAAAAGGTACACCCAGGAATCAAGCCCCTGGCGGCGGCCTGGGCAGCGCCGCCTCACCTGCGCGCTCCAGCGTCCGGCCCAGCGCGACGCCTCGGCCCGCGCCTGACCCCGAGCCACTGATAAGCCCCCAGACGGCCAAACATCGTTAACTTCTTTGCCTTTCTAGACATCTCTGCCTGTCCTTTCTCCGACCCTTAGGACTGAGGGGAGGGGTCGCCTGCGATGTTACCTACGCCTCCTAAGACAGCTGGACTCACCGTTCTAACTCTACATCTTTGTCCCTTATTCCTACTTTACCCCTATCCTGGCCCTTACCTCTACCAGTCCCTTCATATTTCTGGATAGGAATGAATCTTCTGTAGGTCTAAAAGTGTCCCCTCACATTCCCACTAAAAATCACTGCCTCCAACGCATTCCAGGAAACAGAATAAAAAAAAAGGGGGGGAAAGGAGGGGGGATTGATGTCAGAGAATGTCAATAATGATTCCAGAAATTAGAACTTAAAATCTCTCAGCCTAACCTTGAGACGAGGGGGAGAGGGAGGATTGGGTTTTCCTCACAGAGTGAATAAGCAAATGAGTCCTCAATGTTTTCATGTTTCCCTTTGCTTCTTTTGACCTGGTTCACAGCCCAAATTGGGATGGAGCTGATGGAATATAGTGTCTACACTGAAGTGGGTTGGTGGCTGGGAACTATGAGGATGATTGTGACTTTCCTCTGGTATCAGGGAATGTAGACAAAGCCCCTCTTGGTCAAGGCCCCCGGGGTGGAAGATCTATATCCAGGGAAGAGGGTGCTGCCATTAGAAATTAGAAATTGAGTGCCTTACACTTGTAATCCTACTACCTCCTGAGCACAGCTGGATCTTATCTCCAATTAACCAGGGAAGAGGACCTATATGTAACTCAGGTGATGAAGCGCTAGCCTGGAGTGAAAAAACTAAGCAAGTTTGAAGCCCCTGAGTTCAAGCCCCAGTGTGAATGTGTTCTCTCTCTCTCTCTCTCTCTCTCTCTCTCTCTCTCTCTCTCTCTCTCTCTCTCTCTCTCTCTCTCTCTGTCTGTCTGTCTGTCTGTCTGTCTGTCTGTCTGTCTGTCTGTCTGTCTGTCTCTCTCTCTCTCTCTCTCTCTGTCTGTCTGTCTGTCTGTCTGTCTGTCTCTCTCTCTCTCTCTCTCTCTCTGTCTGTCTGTCTGTCTGTCTGTCTGTCTGTCTCTCTCTCTCTCTGTGCGTGTGTCTGTCTGTTTCTGTGTCTGTGTCTATATCTGTGTCTCTGTCTCTGTCTCTGTCTCTGTCTCTCTCTCTCTCTCACACACACACACACACACACCACAACACACACTGAGCAATCGTCTTTCACAATTTGATGCTGCTGTTTGTTTCAGGTATGCACACTCCTGCTACATTCTTCCCATGCTCCGCTGGTCTCTCACTAGCTCTCCCTCCCTCCTCCCTTCTTTAAGAAAGAAAAGGCTTTGGGGAAAGACTTCAGGAAATCAGCTTCTACTCCCAGAGGCACCGCGGGTGTGTGGTGTGTGGGGATGGGGCATCCAAGGGAAGGGGTGCTCACAGGGGAGGGCAGAAGGCCCTGGGGGAGGGAATGGGCAGTTTTCCTTCCAGGGAGGACTACCTCCCTTTCTAGATCAGTGTAGAGTCTTTAGCCCAAGTGTGTGGTTTGTAGTCATTCAAGCAATTGTTTGAATAAACTGGAACATTTTTCTCATTTGAAAGAACTCGATAATAGGACCAAAAAAAAGTTAAATGTCATTTGGTTAGAAATTGACCCCCTGTGGCCACTCCTGGGAGAGGTCTTTTAGCAATAATAATTATAATAAATCATTACCCGAATAATTTTTAAACAAAAACTTCAAAATTTGATTTACCAACGCTATACCTCACACCCAATTCTAAATGGGGGGGTGGATTTCACAGAAATCTTAGGGAACAAATAATTGGATTCCATTCAATTCCTATCCAAAAGCATTTAACCCAGAATCTTCCAGACCACGGAAGCTGTTAGCCAGTTTCTAGTACTCTCAACCTGCTTCCTTTCCCCGCATACCCACCTCCCCCCAATTGCCTGACTACCACAGGCTCAGAACTGTGAAACTCTGCCAGGCCAGAATTCTCTCCTGGTCTTTCCCCCTAAGTCTTGCATTTGTTTATCTACTCAGTTTCTTGTCTGAGGCTGTGGCAGGAAAAAGATAAAAGCCATTTTCTCTTCCAAAGAGTTTGTGCAAGTGGTGAGAATGTAGAGCTGCGGCATAAACCTCCCGGCAAAGCTTGGGACAAACTGGCCCCTGGTCAGCCAGAGGAAAAGATGAAGCAGTCGCAAAGGCCTGGGATAGTGTGGGGGGAGGGGGCTTTTAGAGTTAGGGGAGTAGATAAACAAGCAAGGGGATTCCTCAGATTATGTCCCTCTGACTCTTGGATTTCCGACCTCACCCCAACTCCCTGTGGAACACCAGCTCCAGGCAGGTCATTGGTATAGCTGTACTCTGTGTACTCTATTCACTGAAACCATAAATAAGCTAATCTGGGTGGATCCCTAGTAATCCATGGTTGCCTTCTCCCATTTCACTGGGAAATGGATGCCAGGGTAACAGACACCCCTCTGCCTGGGGAGAGAGGAAATTTTCCAAAGTCCCTTGGCCAGGTGCCTGGTGGGCCATATCTTAAGACTCTGGGCTTTATTTCCTTCCAGTGGTTTTTCATGAAACTTTCAGGGAGGTTTCAAGCCCTAGGGAGGTGAGTTTGCTCTGGGCTGCAACTTAAAGCACCAGCTGCTGTGGGTGGGTGCAGAGACTGATACCCGGATTATAGTCCAACCTGGGACTTTCTCATGTTTTCTAACCTTAAAGAGTCAGAACAAATGAATATTGTTAAGAAAAAAGCTCCCCCATTTTCCAGTTAAGTCAATTCTATAGATTAAAAATCTTCTTCCAGTCCCAAGAACAATTATCGGAAAAATCCCTATACAAATAAATGGGGAATTCACATGTATCACAAATGTACAAATGTAGTCATTACTGACCAGACCAAATCATAACTTCATACTTTAGCAAAATAGCATAAAAATATATTCGTAACAAATAGGACCATCCAAAAACAACAGAAAAATAGGTAAACATGAACATAATTCTCTGGAAAAGGCATATGAATTACATTTAATGTCATACAAATATTGTATATTCAGCCTTGATGGTTATTTATTTTTATTTTGGTGCCAGTCCTGGGGGCTTGAACTCAGGGTCTGGGCACTGTCCCAGGACTTTTGTATTTAAGGCTAGCTTCCACTGGCTTTTTTTGTGTGTGTGTGTGGTGATCAATTGTAGGTAAGAGTCTCACAGACTTTCCTGCCTGGGGTAGTTTTGAACCTCAATTTTCAAATATCAGCCTCCTGAGTAGCTAGGATTACAGGTATGAGCCACCATTACCTAGCCTTGCTGGCAATTTAAAATGTACAAATCTTTCCTTTGATTTTATGCATGGAATATGTCATTCAGGTATACTTGCCCATACACATAGAATAGTGTATACTATTTGTAGTAGTCCAAAAATAAAATTGGCCACAGTCTAAATAGCTCTCTCAGTACTCACTGAAATGCATTCAAGATCGTCCATGGAAGAAAATGGAGCCATTAAAAAGAAGGATGTGTTGTTTCAAACACATTGCGTTTTTAAAACAAAAGTCAAAGTTTTGTGCAATGAAAGATGCCATTTTTTTTAAGGCTTGTATTTACATACCTTTGTGAGGACATTCTGAGAACAGTAGCCCCTTCTGGGAGAGACTAATATAAAAAAGAGGAACTTCTACTTTCCTTTTTGATGTAGGTCCTGGCTTAAATGGCTTCACTTTTGAGTCCTTTCCTTTAACAACTGTTATCCGTTTCTAAAACATGGATTAAAATCGGGAAAATATTACTTAAGTAGTGTCTGCTTTTAATATATAGATAATGAAAACTTACTGTGGACAATTTTGAAAATACATAAAGCTTTAAAATTAATGACATTTCTGCTGATTAATGTCTATGAACAGAATCTATACGATTAATACATCAACTTTACCTGAGATAATTAGAACTAACAAAATAAAGACGCTAACTCGGTAATTCGTTTTTTTTTTAATAAAACAAGATCATTTCTTGACGAGAGTTTGCAGAGCTTAATTCGATGAGAAAAATACTTAAATTGATAGTTTTAGTAAAAGGATTTATTCCAGGGGCGGTGAGGGAGATAAATGCCCACTCTTGTTTTGCTGCTTACATCTGTACAGCTGAGATCTCAGACTGAAGAATGGGAAGGGGAAATTATTTCCACCGTTCAGACCAAAAATTCAGCCAGAATCTAAGTTTCTTTACAAGCTGAAGCCTATTTTGTTGCTGAGTGTCCCCAGTTCTGCTGATCGCTCGCCTGTTCTGGGTAGATCGATCTTCAGGGCCTTTAGACGCTGCCCAAGCAGACCCTACACAGCAAGGGAGGGTAGTTAACAATTGGGACTGCCCGTGCGAGGCCGGGGCTGGCCGGGAGGAATCGAGGCCGACCTGGGAAAGGAGAGTGGGCCAAGAAGGCGCTCACCACATCCCTGATCGGAAGAAATCATCCTTGAGGGCGATACCTCCTTTGGCGCCTTCTCCACCCGGGCCGGAGGCAGGAGGCAGAGCCCCGAATCTACCTCTCCCCGCTGGGACTACACGGGGGCCGGCATTTCTCCTGGTTGGACTGGCTCCCGAGCAGTATTCCAAAGAAAGCCGGCCCTTTGTGCAGAGGATTTGCAAAGGACCACAACCACCCCGCGGGGACTCCTCTGGCTCTTTGCTTTAGGAGCCTGGGGGGTGGGGAACGTGAGGTGAAAGGGGTGGGGGGCAGATGGCTGATGGGTTGCCTGGGGGTCCAACTCGGAAAAGGCGACTCTTGGTGATTGCTATCAGGATTCCTGAAACCACTAGAGACGGTCCCCACTGCAGACAGGCAGGAGAAACACGAATCCAACGAATCCAGGATCTAACCTCCTCTCCACAACGTGGACTCAGTATTCCCCCTTTCCTACCTAAACTCTCCCTCGCTAAAATAAGGAAGATAAAAGAGACAGGCTGGAATCAGATGAGGGAGGGCCTTGGCGAAGGTTTTTGTGGCCACAGGATCCCCAGCAACCCTGGAGGATGAATTCTGTGAGGCTTACGGGCAGAGAAGGATGAGTTGAAGTTAGCATTGACAGTGAGAGATGGACTAGGAGACCCTCGAAAGGCTCCCAGCTGAATTTACCCCCAAAAGCAGGAACTTCTCTTCTTTCCTTCTTTCTCCTAGGCACTGATGCTATTTCTCCACCTCCCCCACACTCCCTCTCCAGAGTTTCGGCTCTTAGTTCCCTGAAAAGAAACTACAAAATGAGGGAAGAACAGTCAGCCAAACAGAACTCTTGGAATTTTGTTCCTTCCTCTATCCTCCTCCCAGACCCCAGTCGACTGATGTGGTTGAATGGGGGAGGGGGGGGTGGGAAACTCAGTATTTACCCAAACGCTCCAGTTTTCTTTGTTGTAAATGTGATTGTGGCTCTGAAACACTGAGCAAGAGAAGACCTAGAATAAGACTTGGCAGGGGATGGAGGGGATGGATTTTTAGGGCTTTAAAATTGTAGGTAAGGAGCTCAAAATTTAGCTCTCTGGAGAATGTTTGCTTAGCATGGGGGAGTTCATCCCTAGCACTGCAAAAAAAAAAAAAAAGAAGAAGAAGAAGAAGAAAGAAAGAAAGAAAAGGAAAGAAAGAAAGGAAAGAAAAAAGAAAGAAAGAAGGAAGGAAGGAAAGAAAGAAAGAAGGAAAGAGAAAGAAAGGAAGGAAGGAAGGAAGAAAAGTAAGTAGGTCTCTACCTCTGCTTCTGGGCTTAACCTGATACAAGGTTACAATCTTAGAATCATTAACACTTTACCTCCTCTAAGATCATGCTAGTTTGTTTTGTTTAATAAGCAACAAATCAGAATTTCCCTCCAAATCCAGTCCATGGAGGTGAAAGCAACAGAACACACACACACACACACACACACACACACACACACACACACACACACACACACACACACACACACACACACACACACACACACACACACACACACACACAGAGCTCCCAAGGTAGCTAACAACTCAGGGAAAGTGAAAATTCCAGCTGATCCACTATTGTTTGTTTGATGAAAAGCCAAGCTCTGGCTGATTTCTCCTGGAATTTGCCCAGCTGGCTGCTTATTTTGGCACCTAAGAAAGACTAACCTATTGGGTAGTGTACTGAGTGATCTAAATCTACCTCAAAATGGACTCTGGGCCATCTAGATCATTCATGATATCCTGTATTCAGAGTGTCCTTAAATTCTCTGTTTTAAATGCTAATTTCCTTCCATCACTTTTATTAGCCTCTTCTGTCTTTCTCTCTGTCAGAGACTGAATCCATCTCTAGGTGTATCTGGATCAGTATTTCATGTCTGGTGAAGGAATTAACTAGCTACTGATTAAATGGCTGGATCTGGTCATCCATACATAATGATGTAAAGATGTGTACTATAGATCTGTCTTCTTCAGGCTACTGGTTGAGAATCCAGTTTGGGGTGCCTTGTGGAACAGATAAATTTGTCTTCATAAGAAAGGAGACCCTCCATCACGGATTGTATTTATTGAATTCTCACTTTGAAATGCATCAACTTCATTTCTTTTTGCAGCTGAAAATTCAAGTAGGTTAAGAAGCGGAAGAGGGTTTTATTTTGATTTATTTTGGAGTCTCTTCATCCTGGCCATGAATAGAAAAAAAAAATATTCCAGGCAGACACTCCAGCTAGACACAGACTTTACCCACCACTTGGAAGGCCCCAATGTTCAGAGTCAGTGAGTGGGGAGGGAGGGAGAGAGGGAAGGAGGTTTGAGGTCCCAAGGGAGCTGAGAGGTGGTTGAATCCATCCTCTTTTTTAGTTAAAAAAAAAAAATCTAGGTCAAGGGAAGAAATTAAAGAAGGCAAAAGAGAAAAGAAAATCAGGAAGAAAAAAAAAGAGCTAAAAAGGCCTTACTCAGCTCAGAACTGTCTCAGAGCTGAACCCCAACTCTGGGACCAGACAATGGCTAAGAAAAAAGCAAGTAGCATCCTGCTGTTTTTCCTTCAATTTCTCCTCCCTCCCTCCCTCCCTCCCTCCCTCCCTCCCTCCCTCCCTCCCTCCCTCCCTTCCTCCCTTCCTTCCTTCCTTCCTCCTACTCTCCCTCCCTCCCCAAACTCTACAAGCTTTGGGAGTAGGAACCTATAACTAGTTCAACCTAGGTTGAACTCTCTGGGTGAGTGGCGGTCTGGGTGGGGGTCCAAGATCCCATCTACTCAGCATTGATTTGGTCCAGCTGAGCTGGCAAACAGGTGATGGTGCCCAGAGTAGCCTTTCTTCATTTCCAGATTCTGTCCAAAAGAAGCCCTCAGCTCCCTCCCTACCATACGCTACCATTCCCATCATCCTTAAAAGGTTTAGAAACTCCAAGTTTCCCTTATGCCATAGAGTCCAGTGCTAATAGCTCTACAGGAAATCCCACATTCATTCTGGCAGAAGTCTGGTTTGTAGATGTGGGGCCCAGAGTAAAGGGCCTTTAAAGCTGGACAGAAAGGAGTATAAATCCCAGACAAAGCAATAGCATGCCCCACAGTACAAGCCTGGAGATGTGAGGCGAGCAGGGATGTTGGGCGATAAAACCCAAATTTTAGAGGTCCCAGCAATAGGAGGAGCTGTGGCTACCAGATCAGTGGAAGCAAAGCTCAGCATAAAATTTCTATTCTGCCATGAGATGGCTTCATGTGTCCTTCACAGATAACCTAAAACAAGTGACGAAACTACATAAATGTGTGTACATACACACATAAAAGCAAACATACACACGCATATATGTGCATATAATTAGATTTTCTAAGAAGAAAACCTTATCAGAGTAAACAAAACCTAATCTCAGGATAAGGGCATGGCTCAGTTGGTAGAGTTGCTTGTCCAGAAAGCCCAGTCCTGACTTCAAACCCTAATCTCTCTCTCTCTCTCTCTCTCTTCCTCGCCCCCTCTCTCACACACATCTGAGCACCCTGATCTGGCTGAATGAGCTTTCTTTAGTCTACAATCTCATTTATGCTCCACTCCGAGATCCCCAAAGGATAAATATAAGGTTTGTGTGTAAGTCCCTGGAGAGACTAGCAAGCAGCCTGTTCTGCTGGATTATTCAGAGATTCAGTTTACAAGTGCAAATTGTGTTTCACACATGAGTCACCTTGAATAACCCAATAATTAATTAAAACCATGTCCTGCAGGGGAGAATTTATTACATTGGCTGGCTTTTTATGAGCTAGGTGTAGTTTGGAAATGAAAGATGTGAGTAAAGATACTTCATTGATGTCTGTACTGAATCAGCAACTTGCTTACGGGGACATGTTTCATCAGGATGGGAGAAAACAGACTGGTTTGGAAAGGTAGAGTGGATTTAGCTGACTTATTTATTATTATTATGTAGCTGTACAAAGAAGATACAATTCCATACATCAGGTTATGAATACAATGCTTCTTGGTTAATGTCATTCTTTTGTTTGTCCCCCCCTTCACCTTTGACTTACTTTTTAAATTTATCTTTTATCTACAGTGTGCAAAGGAGTTGCGATTTAACATGTCCATTTATGGGTACAGTGCATTCTTTATCTGAGTTACCTCTTCCATTCTTCTCTCTCCCTTCCTACTTATCCCCTCCCCCACCAGCTACACCAAGTCTCCCACTTTCTTTTCCACATGTGTACATCGATGATCATGATTGTATTAATCTGCTTTTGCCTTTTCCAAAATTTATCTGATTTATTGCCACAGGGTTGAATGGATCCCTTCAGCTTCTGTAATCAGACCAGCTTGATTTTTGCTGTTCCTCTTGGGAAAAAGTTGGAGCTCTGGAGCATTAAAAATGGGAGCCCGCAAAAAATGGAAGGGTGTGAGCAGGAGAGAAAGGCTTAGGGATGAGTTAAATGGAGACTAGACTCCTTGGTGGTGGTTCATGGAAGTAGTGGGCAAATCTTGTCAGTCTTCTCCACTGTAGGAGGTCACAGCTTCTCAGGCTGGGCACCATCTAGTCCAGGTCTCTCTTTCTAGCTTGGAGATGATGCTATAGCTTCTCCAAAGCAAGGTGGTGGGTCAGCCTGTTGTTCTTCCTCTAGCAGAGATCTTTACCTTCTCCTTAGTCACCAACTATGAAAGAAACAATCCTTTAGATTTATAGGTATCTTATTCCCCCACCCCCACCCCGTCTTCATTTTCCTCATCTTGTGAGAAAGGTTGCATGGAGACATTTCCATTTTACAGATGAGAAGACTGAGAGTCGGAGAGAGAAGATGACTAGCCCAAGGACACACAGCTGGCAACCCAAGCCAGAGTAGGTATAGAAGTCATTCAATCTTCAACTCTTACCCAGAGAAATATACAAAACTCTTCTTAGCCTCCTAGACATAGAGAAGATACCGCAGCCCAAGAGCAAAGGGAACCCATGAAGTCATGAAATAACATGGGGGGGGGGTAATGGGGGAGGACATTGCCTGAGCCAGCTGCCCTTTCTTTGGGAGGAAATGGAGGAAACTGTACAACCTTCCTATCCTTTCCTGGAAGATACAGCTACAAAAAAAAAAAAAAAAAAAAGTCAAGGCAAAACCCTAGAAAAATAAGTTGTTTGGAGGGCTTAAGGTACAGCTTAGCAGCACAGTGCTTGTCTAGCAGATGAAAGACCCCAGGTTTGATCTTCATCATTGCATAGACAGAAGGACAGATAGACTTTTTTGGTGGGGGTGGCATGGGGAGGGTCTGTCATAGGGCTTGAACTCAGAGCTTGGGCTCTATCCCTAAACTCTTTTTGTTCAAGGATAGTGCTCTATCACTTTGAGCCACAGTGCCACTTCTGGTTTTCTGATAGTTAATTGGAGATAAAAGAGTCTCACAGACTTTCTTGCAGAGGCTGGCTTCGAACCACAATCCTCAGATCTCAGCCTCCTGAGTAGCTAGGATTACAGACATGAGCCACTGGCACCTGGCCAGACAGACATTTTTATCCAACATAGAACAATACGATTTGTCTGTGTGTGTGTGTGTGTGTGTGTGTGTGTGTGTGTGTGTGTGTGTGTGTTTCATATCACTTGAGGTACACTCTGGAAACCTTTTTTTTAGTGTGTGTGTGTGTGTGTGTGTGTGTGTGTGTGTGTGTGTGTGTGTGTGTGTGTGTTAATACTAGGGCTTGAATTTAGGGCCTCCTTATGGTCTTGCTTTCTCCACTCAAAGCTAACTCTTAACACTTGAGCCACCCCTCCACATCCCCTATCCACCTTTACTTTATTTATTTATTTTTTAATTTTTGAGGATGACCAAGGTGGCCTTTCAGGTTTTTAAAAAACCTTCCCAGGTTTTGTAAAATAAATGCCTAGAATGTGAGCGGCCTCTAGCTTTCATCCCAAATACAGCCAGGGGAAAAAAGACACTGTTAAAGGTTATAACGAAATTAGGAGATAGTTCTGCCAAATGCAATGTATAGACTTTTTGAGACAAATAAAAGAATTCTAGCATGGATGCTATTGGGGAAGTAGTGTTCTGTTCTTTTGGTTTTGTTCAGTAGTAACATGGAGGCTGTATAAAAGAGGGAGAGAGAAAAGAAAAGAAATGGGGGGGGGTCCTTTTCAGGCAAAGATTCATACTGAAATATTGAAGTTGACTTTAAAAACGCTTTTTAGAAAATCACAGTAAGTCAGCTATGAATTGATAGCTGTTAAAGCTAGGCACAGGGATTTCATTGTACTTTTCTATATATGTGAAATTTACCATCTGAAACTAATGATTAAAACTGTGAGTCCCTATCCCAGGAAAATCAACATTTTCCCTTGATTTTTCTTTTGGGGAAGGAGGTGGATGGCTTTGAGAACTGTGTGGAAAACACCCAACATCAAAGAACCATTTTTCTCCATAGAGAATACAGAATTGGAAAATGTTTTGGCCCCAGACTGACCCAAGCAGGCTTTTCTCCTTTTCAATGTTGCAGTTGTAGGCAACAGACTGACTAAAGGAGATTAGGTCTCCCTAGATTCAACAATAAGTGAAGTTTTCCAAGTGTAGCCGGTTTGTTGCTTATAGGGACCCAGCCTCTAGAGTAAAGTGGGTGAGGTGAGAGGAAGCAGGGGCACAAACTTAGTTCTCACCTTTGATGAGCCACTGGTTAAAAAATTTTTTTGTTAGATCAAAAACACTGGTTGTAAAGTGTTCCTTTTCTTGGAGTCAGCGGTTCAATTTTGTTTGATAAATCCCTTAAAACTTCACTTTCCCTTTAAATAATTTCCTCAAATAGGTTAGGCTTATTTTTAGTATCACTTTGAGATACTAATGAGATTTATTTCCTTTTTTTTTTTTTTCCCAAAATAAAATTGTCAAGAGCTTTGTGTTTGAATAGGGAAGAAGCCAGACATACTGATGCCACTCTATTCCCAGATACTGGAGACTGAGGGAGGAGCAAAGTTCAAGGGCAGCTTTGGGAACATAGGCAGACCCCTATCTAAATTTAAAAAAAAAAAAAAAAGGAAGGGAGAGAGACCGAGACAGCTAGAGACAGACAGCGAGAGTGAGCGAGCTAGAGAGAGAGAGAGAGAGAGAGACAGAGAGACAGAGAGACAGAGCGAAAGAGAGAGAGATTTGGCGCTACCATTCAGGCTTCATTTATTAGCCTGTAGGAATTGGACAATTTAATCCCTAAACCTCAGTTTCCTTATCTACAATACAGAAGTAACACTTGCCTACCCAATACTATTATCAGGATAAAAATTAGAAGGAATCATGTTGAGCGAGGTAAGCCAAGAATGAAGAGATAAACGGTACATGGTCTCCCTGATAAGTGGATGCTAAATCCAAAATGTTAGGTGATATGACAAAACTAACAGGACTTAAGAAACAAAGAACTCCCACTCATCTGGTTGAACCACTACTAAATATCCCCATGCTGCTGATCACATATATGGTATATAACATGTGAGCACCATTATATATTACAGACTGTGATAGACAATTTGCTCCAGGAAAGTTAGAATGAACTTGTGACTTTAAATGAGCATCATTATTCCACAATACTGTGAATTTCCGGAAATTATGTAATCACTTAATCACAATAAAAAAAAAAAAAAGAACCTCGGGGAAGGGAGGGAGGGAGGGGATGGTAGGGGGAAAACAATGGAGGGGGTAACAATGTTCAAGAGGAAGTGTACTCATTACCTCACTCATGTAACTGTAACCCTCTGTATAGTATCTTTACAATTAAAAAAAAATTAAAGAGACACAAGGTACTACAAGTACTAACCTGACACACAATTCACCATGAGAGGGATTCTGAAGAGATTGTTCCAAAAGTTCCACAGTTTAAGGGATGTAGGAGGTCTGAGAACTTGAGGTGCTGGTCACAAAGCCCTCCTACGCACTAAGCGGGTTTTGGTCCAGCAGTGACTTTGGTCTTAAGATAGAACTCTGGCCTCTGGGTCTTCTGGTGTGTAGGGCAGGTCTCTGGGCCATAGAGAGATAAACCCTTACCTGCCCACTGCGCTGCTTTGCCAACCCTCATTGGGCCAGAAAACCCCACTGTGCAATGACTCCAGTTCCAGTATTGAAAAGTTTGTCTGTGCAGAACTTTAAACAATGGGGAAGGAAGGAAGGGCTCTGCTGTGGGCTGGGAGTGCAGAGTTGGTATAGAGCATTTGCCTTGCAAGCCAGAGGCCCTGAGTTTACTCCCAATACTCTCTCTAAAGGAGAAAACATCCTTAAAGCTGCTTCTAGTTTTTCTTTTTTGTTTTGAGATAGTTTCACCGATAACAAGTAATGCCTGACTTCCGGTATTGGGTGTATGGGTGTCAATACTGGGGTTTAAACTCAGGATCTGGGTGCTGTCCCTTGGATTTTACTCAGGGCTGGTGCTCTTACTTGAGCCACAGCTCCATTTCCAGCTTTTTGGTAACTGGAGATCAGACATCCAGGGACTTTCCTGCCTCAACTGGCTTTGAACTGTGACCCTTAGATCTCAGCCATGAGCCACTCATCCCCACCCCCCAACCTAGGTTTGATGAAGCAGTATCAAGTTCCCCTTCTTTCCTATAAATTCTACCCATAAGTGAGCCCTATCTATAAGCCAGCTCTGTGAGGCTACCCTGTCTGACACACAGGAAAATTCTCCCCAAGGTAGGGCCCAGGATGAAGGGCTGATCTGAAGTCCTAAATTCAGTGTCTTCTCTTTTCAGAGGCTTGGCCAGCTCCCCTGGGGGCAGATAATTCCCTAGGACTAGAAAATCCTTTGATGGTGGGGTCAGAGGACCAAGGAGGGTAAGTTGATGTGCAGAATTCCAATCCAAGGACAGAGAGCAAAACCCCCAATTCCGACCTGTACCCTCCACCAAGTGGAGATCTGGGTTGGGCCTGTATAGGCAGCTGGATTTCTGGGGAAATTTTCTAGACTGACTTTGGGAATAAGAAACTGAGAGAACTATCTTTTCCTAACAGGGCCTATTCTTGCCTCATAGGGTTGGATCTTCCAGGGAAGCAGTTGTCACCCTTAGAAGGAGGTGTCACTGTGGCCAAATTTGGCTTTCTAGGACTTGGTAGACATGGTGCTGGGGCTAGAAAAAAGTTATCCTGAACCTGTGAGTTTATAAATACCATTTCTGCATAATTTTTGGATGTTTCTGGGGCTGGCAAGTGGACAGTCAGAGCATCATGGAAAGCTCCCCAAGCCTTCTGCTTCTTGTGTTCTTACTGCCTTCTTCTGTTCCTATCATGCGAGCTCGTAGAGCTGCCTGCATTCACAAAATTGGCTACTCGTTTCCTGGGATCAACTCTCTGACTTGGATAAGGTAGCTTCTTTCTTTAGGTTTTGATACCCAGCCACTGGGGCTGGATAGAATTGAATATTCAGCCGGGCACTGGTGGCTCACGCCTGTAATCCTAGCTACATAGGAGGCTGAGGTCTGAGGATCATGGTTCAAAGCCAGCTCAGGCAGGAAAGTCCATGAGACTCTTATCTCCAATAAACCACTAGAAAACCAGAAGTGGTGCTATGGCTCAAGTGGTAGAGCGCTCATCTTGAGCTAAAGAGCGCAAGGACAGTCCCCAAGTCCAGAGTTCAACCTCAAATACCAACTGACTCATTTGGGTAGCTAAGGAATTTGGAGATTCCTCTTCTTCAAGAGAAGGAAGGAGGAGGATTTCCATATGGCCACTAACTCAGAGATTGACTTAATTGATGATTTCCTGGGAAAAACTTCTAATGTAGATCCTTAGCCTTTAGTATTTTCCCAGGATGCCCACCTCCCCAAATTGGAATGACTTCCTAAACTCCACTCCTGTGATATAAAGGAGGTAAGAGAAGAACAAAGACCTTTGGAGTTTCTCAGGAAAGAGTTCCCATTTGGGGGGGGAGGGGGGAGAATATTGGCTACAGTCCTCTCCAATTATGGGCAATACTAAAGGTGACAGTGATCAAATAGGAAAACATTGTGCATGATATAGAATTTTACATTGAAAGTGAAGAGCAGCTCAGCTGTCCTCTCAGAACTCTCAGAAAGCTTCTAAAGGAGATAGAAAGGAAAAGCACAAGTTCAAGTTCAAATGATCCAGAGACAAGTCAGACTAAGAGCTCTGTTCTAACCTTAACTCTCACCATGCCTGGCCCATTATGAGCTCTGGATTAGTAGTAGGGTCAGTGCAAGCTACCATCTGCCAGTCTCTTCCAGTTTCAGGTTTCAGCACCTGAGGTAAATATGTAGCCCAGAACCTTGGGTACATGGCTAAGATGGACTTTCCCCCAGGATAGTTCACAAGGTAGTAACCAGGCACTGCCCAATGTTCATTACAAGCAAAGATTCAGACAGGCAGATGGGAAGGGGGAGGGGGATTTATATACACACAGAGACTCTCTTGGAGGTAGGAAGCTATTTTTCATGCCTTTATTGAGTCCCAAGGGTTTGTTCTTTTTGAAACTTAAGGGCAGGAACCGTTGAACACCCTGAACAGGGCAAGATTTAATACAGATGGATCGTAGGGCTATTTCCCCCCACTGTGTGTGTGTATGTATGCATGCATGCATTGTATGTGTGTATGTATTAAACGCTTGCCTTCCTCCTCTTCCAATTTTGTGTTTTAAAACAGACAACTTAGAGGTGGGGATGCGGGAAGAAAGAAAAAAGACTTTGCTATGGGATGGGAATTGTGAAGAGGGAGGTGAACCACAGATTGTCAAGTTCTGGGCATTCTCAGAAAGGGCAACGTGGAAATCAGAAAAAGAAAGAAAATCATTCAGACTGTACTTTCCCCTGAGCCTTAAAGTGATAGCTTCACTTTTGGGACTTGTGGGGATATTCCTCTTGATTTTAAGAGTGAAGACTCAGTCTTTATCTAGCAGACCTGAGAGTAGCCAGCACTTTCCTAATACAACTATCTCATTATCACCAAATCCTATATTTCCCAAAGAAAGGGGGAAAAAAGGTAGGAATGGTGAGAGAGATGTAAATGACTCAAATTTGTTTCTTGGATTTGCAGATCATATATAATATAGATAATGAAGATGGAGATGTAGACATAGACTGTAGATCTCTCTGAGATTCCAGGGCTTGGAACAAAGGAAAGCTGATCTCTCAGGTTCCTAGAATCTGCTCCAAACGCTGTTACTTTCAAATGTCTTTGGATTAAAGTATTTCAGGACATCTGTGATTTTTCATGCCCATTAGATAGCAGTTAATGTCATACTTTGAAGTTTACACCCGGGGCTCACTGTCCTGACTGATTCAGCCGGAGATTTCTCCCCCAGAGACCAGGTGGCAGAGCTCTAGGTGCCCTTAAGGCCCTAATACCTGCCCTAGAACCTCATGGGAAAAAAACACCAAAACAAATAAACAAACAACAACAACAAAACAGTGGCAGCCCAGTGGCCTTTTTCTGGCTCCCTCCACGGGTTTTTCTGTACACAAAGCCCTTTCCTGCCAGCAGCCCTAGTTTTGCTCCTCCTGAGACTCTTCTGCCCAAAGTGAATTCTGCTCGAAACTCAGAAAGGGAAGCCGCATTCCCTTGTGGGCAGTGCAGATAGGAACACTGAGGCTCCAGGAAGAGAAATGACCTTGCTCAACATGACAGATCACACTAGAACAGAATGTTGCCTGAGCCTTGTACTCTGTGCCAGGACCAGCTAGACCCAGAATTCTTCATGGTTTTGGCCGGATCTAGGTAGGCTAGGCTTTTCTAGGTTGAGTGCCAAGGGCGGGTGACTGAGGTTTGACCCCTACAAACCCCAAGGTTGGAGGAGGGAGCTGGGGACTCTAGGTCCAGCCAGTGTCCCTGCTCAGCAAGTACACCAGGCAAGGAAGAGCTGGTATATTCCCTGAGAGCTTCAGAACCAGGGAACCAGCGACTCTTAGGTTCTTAAGTTTTAGCTTCCCATTCTCCCTCCCTCTGCCACAGACCCCACTCACGGTTCCCTGGGCTTGGCTAAGTCCTCTTCTCCAGTCTCCAGGCGTCATTTGAGTCTGCAGCCGCAATGTGGTCAGAGCTAGATTCTCTCTCCTTCTTGGGTCCATTTGTTCTGTTTTTGAGGCCATGGTTGGCTCTAATTTTGTCGCTGGCTCCCTCAACTCAGGCTGGGGAAGCACTTTGGTTTGTCCTGAGAAAGTCCTAATTCTGGGGATGTCACAGGGCTGGGGGGAGTTAACAGTGATCTTCCCGCCTCCATCCTCTGACTTCTTGTAGCTCTTGGATTCTGCTGTCAGCATTTCCGAAATGTTTCCTTTAGGGTGAGGGGAGAGGGCTGGACTGACTTCATGTTATGGGAGAGAGTACTGAGTTTTATCCCTAGGCAGGCCAAGATGGAGAGATGAGATGTCCTAGCCTCACGCTGGACTCTGCAGGCTTGTCACTTGCTCCAGGCCAGAGCAACCTCTATCTACCAAGCACAGACTCCAACCACCAACACAGCCCCAAAGGCTGTTTCCAGACTTCAGTGAAGAACAATGGGAAATTGTATAAGAATGCGGAAAAGTAAAAAGGTGTGTGTGTCTGTCTGTCTGTATGTGTTAGGGGAAAGGAGTAAAGTACACGCACCAACAAGAGAGGAAAAAAAACCAAAACAGAGAAAGAAAAAAAAAAGAGAAAAGAAATAGAGATCAGGAGGAAACAAGATTGAAAAGGAAGGAAAAAGAAAAAAATTAAGAAAAGAAAAATGAGAGGGGGAAAAACAGGAAAGAGAAAGAAAATAGTGCATGTGTCAGGTAAAGAGCAAAAATAAATAAATAAATAAAAGGGATCCAACAAGTAAAGGATAAGGGGAGGGGGGAGAAATCAAGAAAGGACATGCAAAATCCAGCTAAGTGAAATGTAAGGAGGGGGGAATATCAATATCAAAAGTAAAACACCAGAAGATCAGAGTCAGAGAAAAGAAAGAAGAATGGAAGGAAGCAGGGAAGCGCGCACCAGCAACGAGGCCGTTTTCAAGAACCCAGGAGTAGCGAGGCGACCCCGAGTAGTTTCTCCGGGATTTGGGGACCTCACAGCCCGAATCTTTCTGCCCTGCAAAGAAATCCTCATTATTCTTCGCCACCGCCGCCATCGTGGCCACCACTGAACAGGAGAACCAAGGCCGAGACCGTTCATTTTTCCAAAAATAAACAAACAACAAAAAAGCCAAAACCAAACCAAACAAACAAACAAAAAATATAACCCCCCCCAACCTCCAACACTCATAGTTTAACAAATGCTCGCAAGTGGGGCGGGTGGTGGGCATCTTTCGCTCCCTCCCTCGGGTTGGCGAATCTCCAGCCCGGGAGTTGGGGGCGGGGGGGGGGAGGGTTGCTGACACCAAGGTGCCAAGTCCCCGTGGCTGGAACCCCCGGGGGGCGCGGCGGCCCCGCTCAAAGGCCGGGCTGTAAAGGTCACAGGCGGTCTGCCGGGCTGCACTGAATGGGCTCCCGGAGGTAAACAGACTCTTAACTTTCAACTTGGCCTTGACCTTCCTGGAAGTGTCTGGCGGGTATGTAAAGGAGCATGCTGAGGCTTTCAGCACGTTTGGCTAAGTCAGTAAAGGGGGCTGCAGAGCCCCCCCCCGGCCCCGCCCTCCTCCCGGTGGGTCTGCCTGGAGAAGGCTCGCAGCAGGACACAAAGGCCTCTGTGGGTCTTGGGGGAAGGGCAGACGGAGCGCAGGCAATCCGGAGACCAGGGGTGCCAGGGTGTACAGGGGAATCTAGGCCCTCAAACTCTTATAAGGGCAACCCCCACACCCCGCAAGACTTTGAAGAGACATTGAGCCCCAGTTTCTCTTTGTGGGGATGCAGGCGTGGAGCAGTAACCAGTGAGAAGTGATCCGCCTTTCTTTAAGGCAACTGTTCTTTTCAATGAAAAGCAGGTGGCTTCAATAGAAACAGATATAGAACATACAGGGACAGAAATAGAAGCATATTTATTCAGTTTATGAAATGGTTTCATGAGCAAAATCTCATTAAATTGCCACAGCATTCCTACGAGGTAAGAGTTATTAGCACCCTTTGACAGATCCTATTTTTACCTGGCTTCAATTAAGATCTGTAGGTCACAAAAAGATGCAGATACATATATAGACATGCACAGGAAGTAGGAGCACACACTCTTGTGGTAATAAATGTGGGATTTAATCCCTAGATCTAGTGGATGCTAAATAAATCATCAGCCAGACAAACCTTAGTCAGGTGTTACTCAGTGGCTCATGCTTATAATTCTAGCTACACAGGAGGCTGAGATCTGAGGATCATGTTCAGGCAGGAAAGCCTGTGAGGCTTATCTCCAATTAACCACCAAGAAGTCAGAAGTGGCATTGTGGCGCAAGTGAGCACCATTTTTGAGTGGAAAAGTTTAAGGACAGTGTCCAACCTAGTATCTGTGTGCACGCATGCACACAAACACACACACCTACAAAATTTTTTATTTTGAATATATCTATTTACAAGGGATCTCTAACAGAGCCTGACGTACTTCTCCGGGGGCAAATTTTAAGTTGGCCACCTCTGAATTCAACAGCAATGCAATTATATGCACTTTGTTGCTTATTTCCAGGGATAGGGATATAAACAATATATGTACAAAACTAAAACTCCATAGCTATGATTCGAACATTTCCCCCCACACACACACACAAATGCTGGAGATAAAATTCAAGGGCTTCATTCATGCTAGGCAATCTCCATAGTTGTTAGAATTTTAAATTTAATTTTAAGTTATGTTTTCTTCAAAATCGAGAGTTAAAAAGTACAGACATCCCAATCATATAGTATGATAAATTCATAAAATATGTACACACAACTAATACCATACTGAGAAAGAGAACATTTCCTCATCCCAGAGAGCCTCTCAGTGTCCCCAGCAGACGGGAGTTTGGTCCTCAGGATCATTTCTATTCCAGCCTCTGTCACCATACACAAAGTTTTATGGTTCTTGAACTGTGTAGAAATGACTTCGTACAAAAATCACTCTTTTGTGCCTGGTTTCTTTTGCTCACATATCAGTGTAATTCACCCATATTGTATACACTAGTATAGTTTGTTGAGTTTTGAACATTCATGTGCAGTTCTTCATTGTTTAATTCCAGCTTGATTTATTTACCCATTCTACTGCTGATAAACATTTGACTTGTTTTTAGTTTTGAGCTGTTATGGGTAATGCTAGGATGCATCTGTCACTTTTGCCTTCTAGGGGCTGGTGGAGTGGCTCAAGTCGTACAGTATTTGCCAAGCACAGAGCTCTGAATTCAAACCCCAGTACCTCCTAAAAATGGGCTTGTGGTGTAGGTCAGTGATAGAGGGTTTGCTTAGCATGCTCTGGGTTTGGTCTCCAGCATAATACACACACACACACACACACACACACACACACACACTATACATATATATGTATATATATATATATATATATATATCACTGTGAGTGTAATACTGAGAACTTGCATGCCATCCTTGTGCAGAAGCTGCATTAATCTTTGCATCTTTCTGATTTTAGTATATGTGCTCTTGAGGCAAGCACTGGAAAAAGCCTTCTGATGAACATACATTTTCACTTCTATTGGGCTTGTTTCCAGCAATGTTCAATTTTAGAATATGGCGGTGATTTTTTTTTAATTTAGAGATCTACCCATGTCTATGTTGTATAAGCATAAATAATTTTCCACATCTCTGCTCCCCCACATGTATGTATG
The DNA here is from genome assembly GCF_024711535.1 of Dipodomys merriami. Classification (NCBI taxonomy): domain Eukaryota; kingdom Metazoa; phylum Chordata; class Mammalia; order Rodentia; family Heteromyidae; genus Dipodomys; species Dipodomys merriami. Next base: position 30,607,667 of record NW_027203270.1, on the reverse strand, counting down.
TATGTACATGTTTGCTTAATAGAAGCTAGAACTGTAAATTTCTGTGAATCCATTCTATGATTCCAAGTGAAAAATGTCTCAGTATTTAGGGGGGAAAATCCTGGTATTTCTGTCTTTGAGGATGAGACTATTAGGAGGTAAGTATTGAACAGACATCTCCTTCCTTTTCTTTCATGTTGGTTTTGAATGCAATAACATTAGTAGAGTCTACGCTTGAGTTCTCTGTCTCTAGCAATGTTCACTGAGAGTGATCTAGACAACACCAAAGCCCTACAACTTGGACCTACTCCACCTTGTTTGCATGGCCTTTTTCTATAAGGGGCTCAAGTTCAAGTTCAGCTTGGTGAGAGGGAGTTGACTTGGTTGACCCAGAACTCAGGGTAGTCTGTTCCATCTAAATGCCAAGTCCTTGGTGTGGAATGAAGAAGCCTTCTCCAGAAATACTGGAGATTCTAGAATAATAGATTTTCATCTAGAAGAGGTACTCAAGGAAAACAAGAAACTTCTAAAGGCAGATTTGTGAAACAGTTTGAACCTTCTGAGTTGTACTTCACTGTAGGCCCCAATGGAGGGGCCTCAAGCTATTCTACCAGCAGTTGGGACTCCTCCCATCTCCTTTTCCTTCTAAGGAAATTTAAAGCCTGGAGGAGGAAGATAGGGCTCTACAGTTTTCTGGAGACTCAGCTTGAGTTGAAGGATGCTGGCACCAGGGTCAGTTTTCTGGACCTCCTAACCCGCAAGGAGAGGACTAAAGGGCATCGAGGCTGGGCTGGGCATCTTCACACAGACCAGGCTCCTTTATTCTTGGGACCCAGGGTTCCCACAGCTTCTTCAGCTAGCCAGGCTTGATTTTGCCAGACTTGCTCAGATCTCAGAAAAGTGGGGAAGATGAGTTTTTTTTTCAAATGGCATATCTCTCCCTTCCTGCTTCCCTCCCTCCTCCTTCCCTTTCTCTATCTCCCTCCCCCCTCTATCTCTTCCCCCTCTTTCTCCCCCCCCATTCTCTTTCCTTCGCTCCCTCACATCTTGGTGAGTCTCTTTCCACCCTTAAAGGGAAATCCAGACCTCCTCTCCCTTTTACAGGCAATATCTAGAGTCTCCATTTCTCATCCAGGTCCCGATGTTGCATGATCTGTTCTGGACTCCAGATCGCACGTAGTCGACTTCCAAGTTCATGTCCCCAGCCCCCTCACTTTGGGGCCTCCGATGCTTTCTAGAGGGGTTGGTAGTGGTGGCAGTAGCCGAGGTCCCTGGGGAAAGGGGCATCTCAGACACCTCTCTGGGCTCCAGAGCCGCTTAAAAACAATGCATCCGAGACAAGAGGGACATCTGGAACGAACTAAGGGTGCTAGTACCCGAACTCAAAGCAAGAAAGGGTTGCCCAAAGTATCCCTAACCCCCCATTCCCCAGTTTCCTGTGACTGGCGCATTCCCGGGTTCTCCTTGGAGGCCAGGAGTGGCCTACCAGCCCCAGCCCCACCCCCAACCCCCACCCCACCCCAACCCCAGGAGATGGACACTTTATTGGGAGAGCTTTTTATTCTCTCGTTAAACCTGCCAAAGCGCAGGAGACAGAGAGCCAGAGAGAGAGAGAGAGAGAGAGAGAGAGAGAGAGAGAGAGAGAGAAAGAGAGGCGGGGAAGAGAGGGAGGGGGGAGAGAGGAGTAAACGGGGGGGGGCGGGTGGGTGGGGCCGGACTCCCGGTCCCCCTCTCCCTCTGTCCCCCTCTCCCTCCGTCCCCCTTCCCACTGCAATTTCTACCGGGAGGATTTTACGAGCGTCTCTTCCCCCCCCCCCCCCCGCCCCAGGCCGCAGCCAATCAGCGCGCGTGGCCGGGCCCTGCGTCTTTTGCGTCAGGACGGCCCCGGCTGGGCGAATGCAGGCGCCGAGCGAGCAGCGAGCGATTTAAAGCGCATAGGATTCCCTGGGCCTGGGTGGGGAGAGCTAGCTGGGTGCCCCCTCCATCCCCCACCCCCAGCGCCCCATGAGCCGACCCTCGGCCCCATGGAGCCCGGCAATTATGCCACCTTGGATGGGACCAAGGACATCGAAGGATTGCTGGGAGCAGGAGGTCGGAATCTAGTCGCCCACTCCCCACTGAGCAGCCATCCGGCGGCGCCGACGCTGATGCCGGCTGTCAACTATGCCCCCTTGGATCTGCCCGGCTCTGCAGAGCCGCCGAAGCAGTGCCACCCATGCCCCGGGGTACCTCAGGGGGCATCCCCAGCTCCCGTGCCTTATGGCTACTTTGGAGGCGGGTACTACTCCTGCCGAGTGTCCCGGAGCTCGCTGAAACCCTGTGCCCAGACGGCCACCCTGGCTGCCTACCCCACGGAGACTCCTGCGGCTGGGGAGGAGTACCCCAGCCGCCCCACCGAGTTTGCCTTCTATCCGGGGTACCCCGGACCCTACCAGCCTATGGCCAGTTACCTGGATGTGTCGGTGGTGCAGACCCTGGGCGCCCCTGGGGAGCCCCGCCACGACTCCCTGCTGCCCGTGGACAGTTACCAGCCTTGGGCCTTGGCCGGTGGCTGGAACAGCCAGATGTGTTGCCAGGGTGAACAGAATCCACCGGGGCCCTTTTGGAAGGCGGCATTTTCAGGTAACTTCCAACACCCTGGGTCCTCATGGCTCTGAGCGTGGGCTACGTGGGCTACGCTGGCACTTGCCTGGGAGGAGGAGGGAGACTTGGGGCTGGTAAGGAGGAGCTTGGTGCTCTTCCGTTGCCTATTAGAACTCCGAAGGAGGGTCCAGGCATCTGGAGGGCCCGTATGGAGGCCCCAGAGGGTCAGTGCGAGGGACCTGAACTGGGTGCTGCCTGAAGCCTCAAGGCGGTCAGCCTCCCTCAACTTCCCCCAGGAGGCCCTGGGACCAGCCTTTCAATATGTTGGAGAGCTTTGGACTTCTTTGTGGTTGATTTCAGCCAGATTATTCCCTATGCAGCACGATCCCAGTCTGATTCGACACAATCAAACAATTCAGTGAGTGTGAGGGTAGGGGTGGAATGGAGGCATTGGGTCTTCTCTTGAGAATAAGACCTTTTACTCTCTCTTAGGTGAGCAAAGGGTAGGCTTTCCCACAGATCAGGTGTATGCATTGGGGTGGGTGAATTAAATACATGTTTGTGTGTTCGTAGTGGAAGGAGAAAAATATTTCCTCCTGTGCAGAATCTGCCTGGAGAATCTGCAGGAGCGGTGGAGAATCTGAAAATGGGTGGACATATGTGATCGCGGGCAAAGGCCTGGCAGAGTGAGGTGGGTGTGCTTGCACACTCCCGGGCATGAAGGCAGTGAGGTGATGGGTGAGGATGACCTGCAGGAGCTGACCAATAATGGAGCACTAGCTGGAAGCAGAGGTGTCTCCTGTGTTTGGGGGGGAAGCAGGGGACGTACAAATACACATGCGCCTGCCCGGAGGGTGAACTGGATTCGCCTGCAGGATGACGTAGCCTCCGGTTTCGCAGGGCCTGGGTCTACACTTATGTTTGCGCTCCTTGGAGATCTGAGCAGTTCCTTGTCCTCTCTTCTTCTCCCGCCATGCAGACTCCAGCGCGCAGCACCCTTCCGACGGCTGCGCCTTCCGCCGTGGCCGTAAGAAACGCATTCCCTACAGTAAGGGGCAGCTGCGGGAGCTTGAACGTGAGTATGCGGCCAACAAGTTCATCACCAAGGACAAGAGGCGCAAGATCTCGGCGACCACCAGCCTTTCAGAACGCCAGATTACCATCTGGTTTCAGAACCGCCGGGTTAAGGAGAAGAAAGTTCTGGCCAAGGTCAAGACCAGCGCTACACCGTGAGGGATCTCTCTGGCTGGGTGGGGGACAGGGGAAATGTTTGTGCGTGAAGGTCCTCGGGGATCAGGAACTTGTCAGAGCCAGGCCTGGCGAGGAACTCCGCTGAGAAGGCCCCCCCCCCCCAGGAGAGCACACCATGGCAGGCCACTGGTTCCTGGACAGTGCATCAGGGGCCATCTGGATACCCCTATACGTGCCAGGAGAGTGAAACCAGGAGTTGCGTTCCATTCCACCAGGGTTCCCCAAAACCCATCCCAATCATAATCATTCATCCTAACAGTGGTGATTATCACGATAACCAGTACTAGTTGCCATGATAATTAGTCTCATTTTCTATCTAGAGCTCTGTAGAGCACTTTAGAAATGCTTTCATGAATTGAGCTGATTGTGAATAAACTTGGAAGGAGATCTTTTTGCAGGGCAGCTTCCTCTCAAGACCCCTCTCTCTCTGCTTCCATTTACACTTTGCCCTTCCAGTTCCAGTGATGGGGTGGGGGACTGGAGAGAGGAGAAAAGGCAGATTCCTCTGAGGAACTATGATGCCCATTTAGCATTTTTCTAGGATGACAGTTGGGAAGGACAGACAATGCTAATGGATGCCTTTCTGTCTTCCCGGCTCTTTCCCACCCTCCCTTCCTGTCCACCTCTTAGGTTGTACCCCTTTCCCCATGCAGCCCTGATCCCTAATTACTAGATTTTGCAGTTGTATGAAAATGAAGCCCCGTGGGTTATCCTAAGTTTATCCTTTTTCCTCAAGAGAAATGGAGTTTGAGGAAGTGCCTATGTAATTCAGTGCTCTCCACTTCTAACTCCAAGACTCTCCTTAATGTTCTCTGTGGTTCCAATGTGAGCAGAATGTGGTTTGGTGAGCATCTTGGAGCCACTTGAGATAGCCATGTAGACTAGTCATCTCCCAGACACAAACTGCTTATAAAAAGAGTAGTGCACTATTACCTTCAAGGCCCATCCCAAATATACTGGAGTAGAAAAACCTCAAAATAGCTCCCCTATCACCCATTATCTCCTGTTTGCCTTTTTGTGACACCAAAGGAACCTTCTAGCCTCAGGACAGGAACATGAGGTAGGTACTTTTGAGAGTAGAAGAACAGCACTCTAAAGAGGCGCCCAGACCTAAGTTCAGGGGAAAGGAACTCTTGGCAGCCAATGCCACGGTGGCCGCAGATTTTCTTTCCATTCCTTTTCACTGGCTTAGCCCATGTACCCTGCATCCTGAGTGGGTGGAGGACAGAGTGGCAGCAACTGTTTTTCCGATGCAAGTAGAGCAAAAACTATAGTTCAAAATTCTGGAAATCTGAGGTAGACCAGGTTAGTTACAGAATGGGTGACCCAGAAAGGGACTCCAAGTTTCCGCTTCTGTACTGGTTCCCAAATATTCCTGGGGCCAACCAGGACTGGAAGCCTGGGCTCAGCAGCAAAGCCAGTGGGTTTTCGCTGGACCTTCTTGCAGCTTGGGCTGGGTGGTGGGTTCCTGAGATCAAGTGCCAGGCCTGAAGACAGGAGAGTCCTCTGGACTGAAGTTCCCAGTGGCCAGCAGCTTATGTTGGGCAGTGCCTACCATGTAGATAGGTTTTTCCTGGCAGAGTCAGCTCACCATTTTCCAAGAAACAGTGGCCAGGGCCAAGGGGTTTGTCAGCCCCCATGTAGAGTGGGATCCAGGCACTGGCTCCTCCCACAGGAAAGAATGAGTAGGGGAACAATCTAGATTCTTCTAAATCTATTTACCAAAACAGAGCCCAGACTGGAGGAAAAGGTGGGAGGGAGGAGGTCAGATTTGCAGAGGTCCTTTTTATGATTGAAAAATTCCTTTTAAACTCTGTGGTGCAGCCTGAGCTCTCTGGCTTTGTAGCTATTCACAGGGGGCACCCTCTGCCTTTCATATTCTCCTTCAAGGGAAGTTCCACGTGGCTAGCTTTATATACCCCCAAGTTCTTATTCCTTTGTCGATAAAAACCCAAACATGACCAAGGACAACTCAAGCAAACCCCTCCTTGACTGACTTCAGAAGTGGCAGGACTTCAGTGCTGATGGGCATGTGGGAAGGGAAGAGATAAATGAAAGGGAGCATTATGGAGGAGTGTGTGTGTGGAGAGGGTGTCCGCCACATGAGGAAGGGGGGGGGAAAGCAGGAGACTGGACTTCACCCTCAATGAACAGAAATGGGCCCAGGTAGAGTGAGAGTGAAGTCTGTAATTCTTAAATTATGTTATCAGAGACTTAAATTTTGATGGTTTCTCTGTTTTTCTGCTTGCATTAATTTCAGAGCAGACAAAAGATTTGGAGTGTTAAATTTTATTCTAACAGTATGTTTGAACTTTTAAGAAGACAAGGGTGCCCCCTCCCGGTAGGAGTTTGCCTCTTTAGGGAACCCATCGGCTGCCGAGGTTTTAATTCTCCCACGGAGCTGCAGGCTTTCAGTCCCCAGGGGTCTCTGGCCTTGGGGTTTTGGAAGGTTCTGGGCTGGATGGGGTCGCACTAGGACTGACAGATGCCTGGAATTCGGCCAGAGCTGCGGCAGATGCATAGGTCCAGGCTCTGAGAGACCCAGGGTGGCTGGAGCCATCTCAAATGAAAGAAGCAAGGCTGCATCAGCCATGTGGCTTCTGTCCACGTCTTCGTTCCACAGGAGTAAAATACTCATCCTCCTCACCATAACAATTCTCTGTTGGACCCCCCCCCCCCCACCACGGTTTTCTGATTCCGTTGTATGGAACCTGTGCAAAAAATATTTAATTTCGTTTTGTATTAAACCCTTTTATGGAATCTTTTTTCCCCTCAAAACACCCATTTTACTCCCAAAGTGCATTATATACCCACTGGCCATATTGAAATCTCACACTTAGTTGTGTCTAAATTACAAGGAAATTCACCTGTCCACCCTAACTTGGCTATCATTTGTTCCCTTAAAATAAGGGCTAGTGAGCTACAGGAGAATGTCATTATAATTGTTATTATTGCTTAAGTTCTTTAGACAAACGTCTAAACAATGTTCACAATTGGTAATTTCAGGAAAAAAATGCCACAGGCAAACAAATGCACGCACGCGCACACACACACACACACACACACACACACACACACACACACACACACACACACACACACACACACACACACACACACACACATCCTGGCTTTCCCCTTCTTCCCCTCTCTTTGGGCCAAACCAGCTGGTACCGCCGCCGAGGGTTTCAGCAGGATGGGAAGGTCTGGTGGACACAAGGGCTCCAGGACCAAATCCACTTTTAACTCCAAAGCAGGTGGATTTTATGTTGCCTCCCGAGGCCCAGTGATAGGGGAGTGGTGACTTGTGTAGACTCACTCGACCTCCGGAAGCTCTTCTTTTTTATTTTATTTTTGCAGCTAGGTTCCAGCAGCAGCAGAGTCACCCCAAGGCTTGTGGGGGGGAGTTCTGGAGCCTTTTTCTTCTGCTTGCACATACTTCCTGCCCCCAGGCCAGGGCCCGCTTCCACCCCCACCCTCTACCTCTGTACTGGGGGTTGTTGGGGCAGAGGCTTCCCCTGGCACCAGCCCCTCCCCCAGCCCAGAGCAAACTCCCCTCCCCGCTTCCTTTCTTCCCCCTTCATTAAAGTTTTATTCAAAGTCTTAAGTGCTGCACTTTAATTAGGTTTCCTTGGGGGGGGGGATGGTACTCCACCCCCCTTGTCTTGTCTAACGGAAACTTCAGAGCTACAACCGCGAATTAAAAAAGAAAGAAAGAAATCGTTACCGTAATCTCTCCATAAAGCGCAGAGGCGACTGCGGCGGAGTCGGCTGAAAGGAGATTTCGTCGTTTTGGGGCGAAATCTATATCATAGTCTCTCCCACCTGGACATTCCCTCCCGGCACGAGGGGGAAAAAGCAACAAAGCAGCCCTGGGCCTTCCGCCCAAGACTGGGGCACCCCCCCTCCCCCGCTGCCCCCCCCCCCCCCGCGCTGGCCTGAGCCTGGCGATTTAAAACATCCAATGGGGAACCGGTGCCAGCCTTTCTTTCTTTCCCCGCCATCAGTTAGTTGGGGTGTGTGTGGGGGAGTTAGTCCGAAGAGAGGAGACCTGAAAGAATGCCCTCATTTCCCCTTCCCCTCCCCTAAATGGCCTCCTAAATGGGAGGGAGACCAGAGGTAGCAACGCTGGGGAAGGGAAAAGGCTGGCGCCAAGGGGGGGAGGAGGAGGGCCAAGGGCTTTGCCATTGAACTTGAAGATCCTAGCTGGGGGTCTCCACCTCCACTCCAAACGTTGTATGGGGAGAGAGAGGAAGGTGAGGATGAGGGGCATCCCTGGCCTTGGGACGCCAGGAGGAGGCCAAGCAGCGGGGGAAGGGCTAGAAGCCACCAAGGAAGGCCAGGGGGGCGTGGAGGAGACCCTCCAGCCTACGCCTAGATTTTCAAGCAGGAACCGCTGGCGGTGGGAGGTTGAGCCCCACCCCAGACTCAGCAAGGAAGGGGATACCCAGTACTACACCCTGATCCACCGTCTCCTGGTCTAAGGTGAGCCATGCTTCTTGGAGATGGAATCACTCAGGCAGATGCATGCTGGGTTCAGGGCCTAGAGACAACCAGATTCCTGACTTTTCTCTGCCTTTCCAAAGTGAGCAGGAAAGTTAGTTCCACTTCTCTCACACCAAGAACCAACCTATTTACCACCTTCCAAAGTGCGTTTCTCTTTCAGGTGGTAAACAAACTGATGTTGGGTGAAGGGTGTTTAGGATCCTTCAGTCTGGGACCTGCCTCTGGGGGCTCTAGAGTGAGATCTACAATGGCTCTAAGTAAGTTGTTCTCAGACGACATGTCAGGGGCTTCTCTTGGCTGGTTTTTGGAAAGAACTGGTGGTCATTTGGGCATAAAGGGTCAAAGAAAATGCTTCAAAGCATGTGCGACATTCTTAGTCTTGGTTGGGGAGTATCATTTTGGGAGCCAGGACCACTAGTAAAGGCCCTTCTTTAGGACTTTTTATTTTTGACTTTAATGGAATGGAGTACTGGAGTTATTTTTATTTAACATGGTAACATTTTGAGAGCACACATTTTGAAAATGAAGCAAAAGTGAACTATGATGATAATGAGGCACTAACTCACCCTTAAGGGATTTGCTCCAGAGCTTAAAACCAAACAAAAGCTGGCACACTTGATGTCCTATGGACCCCAACCCTGGACTCTCAAGCTCCCAGGTTTGTTGAGTGATTGGAAGGAAGCTCTTCTAGTTCTCATGGGTATAACTGTTGTGGCATAGGGGTTCTTGACAGTCAGTAAGTGGCCCAGGTCATCAGCCACTGCCTTTGCTAAGTTGGGCTTGAAGTAGCAAATTAATCTATAAACACAGCCAGGATTCACCTAACAGTTTTTCTGTGGGCATGCTCCATCTCTACCCTGCTTCCTCCACTGCCCCACCACTGACAAAGCCCACAACAGAGTGAGCACTTTATTGATAATTCCTAGTGCAAAAAAACAAGCAAAAAAAAAAAAACTCAGAAAGAACAAAGTGGTGAAGGGGCTTCATTCATATTCACCAAAGCAGTCTGAGCCTCAAAGCAGGACTCAAATCTCTTAAGTTCTAAGTCTCCAACAACTGACAGAATGGGAAGTCAGGCACCCTCTCACCCCATTTCCAACATATTCTCTCTCTCTCTCTCTCTCTCTCTCTCTCTCTCTCTCTCTCTCTCTCTCTCTCTCTCTCTCTCTCTCTCTCCCCACACACACACTGAATAATATTGCTTCCACTGGGGCCATTGAGGGAGGTCACATGCTTCACCCAAATGCCTAGACCTAGCCCCACCATGGCACCAGTGTTGGGCTAATTTACCACACACTAATAAGGAAGTCCTTATTACTGAGTGCCTACTGCGTGTGGAAAATCTCCATTGAGTTTGTAAGGCAGGAGAGAGTTTAGAGATACAATGCCTTTCCATAGGCCTGCTTGGGTTCTCTACAGATCCAAGATTTGGAACTGTATACCCTCCTCCATGCCTGAGGATTACATTCTGTGACTTCTATCATAATGAGCTGGGAAAGCATCTTTGTAAATGATTATAATCAGAACAAATAGGAAACAGTGAGACACACACACACACACACACACACACACACACACACACACACACACACACACACACACACACACACATATAGAGGCAGCTTCAGGTCAGCCAGAGATAGCGGGATTCACAGCCATCCAAAGGACTCTTAGCTCCCAGACCCTAGTTGGGCCCAGCCTGTCGCCCCTGCCGGGGAGACCTGCTTTGTCTGGTTGATGTTCATTGCCCCTCCCCCTCCAGGCAGGGTTTGTCATTGAACTTGAGTCAGGCTTTAAACATTCCTTCACCCCTCCGGGAACACAAGAAAGTAAGCCAGGGCGGGGTAGAGAGGGTGGGGGTGGGTGAGGGTTAGAGGCACCCAGAATTCGAGAGATTGGGCCTCTCCACCTGAGCCGGCGTTGTATTATCAAAGACTTTCTGATCCTTGCCTTCCGGGAAAACTCGCCCCGTTTGCATTTAAACACCGGGTTATTGAGGCCACATGGTAAATGAGCCCGGTCTTGTTAGGGTCCCCGTACGGCGACGTTTTCGTTTTCACTCACTCGTAATTATTCATGTTCGTTTACTTTATGTTGGCCAGTAAGTCTTTCCGTTTCTTTTAAATAATCAAGACCAACAAGCACACAAATAAGCCGCCGCGGTGTTAGAGAGCCGCGGAGCGGGCGGCTCGAGGCCGTCGGCGTTTGGGTTGGAAGCGCCCCGCCCCGGGCGCTGGGGTCCAGATGCCGCCGCCGTCGCGCGGGTCCCCGCCTGCCACCCGATCGCTCCGTCTCCTCCGTGTCGCGATCTGGAAACGCAAAACTGGGCATCTCCCGGTCCCCACCTACGAGAACGCAGTGGCGGTGGCGGCCGCCCGATCCGGGAAAGCGGCCCGTGTTTCGCCGAGGTCCGCTGAGGGCGGAGGCCGCGCGCGGAGAGCGGCCTGCGGAGACCGGAGGTTGGTGTGCGGGTTTACTGTTTCTGTTTTAAGAATCCGGGATCCGGGACCCAATCGGAGGGGTGCGGCCCACCGCCGATCCCGGGACCTCTTCCCTCGCGCCTCGGTCACAACCAGGTTGAAGGAGAGGAGAGAGCGCCGGGAGGGCGAGGAGATGCCGGGGCTCTTGGGTCTGGCCAGGCCGGGCTCAGCGCGCGGGGCGACGGGTGCGTTCCGGGAGCCCACGCAGGCTCCACCACCGGCTACAAAAAGACAGCGAATCCCGCGAATCGACAACAGCAACCACCACAAAAGCGAAGCGAACGAACCAACAACTCCCGGCCTTATTATTTGCGGCCGGAGAACACGCAACTGAGGCCGTTTTTTGGCAAATCGGGAGGAGGCCGGAGGGAGTGCGTGCTCTCTCCCCGTGCTCCCCGCCCTCCAATCTGACTTTTACCTGCCACGATTCCGTCGGGATCGAAGGAGTTCGTGGTTTAATCCTTTTCCCAACCTTGATCTCCGATCCTTTCCCGGCCCTGGAAATCCAGCCCCAGACCTCTTTCTTTGTTTGACCTTTCGGGGGAGGGAAGGGAGGGGAAAGGCGTGGGCGCCCGGGTCAAGTTCACCGAAAGATCTCGCACCTTGTAGGGCAAACGAGGCTGCGGTTTGTCGTCTAGACCGGGAGGAGATTAAGCAATCCCGACGCTGCGGGTTTTGCGATTTTTAATCCGATGTTTCCATCGCGCCCCCCCACCACGCCCCTCGTCCGCCCCAGCCCTGTAGAGGAGGAATAATTCAAACTGAAACGATTCTTTGGAAGAAAAAATGCGAAGGTGTTAGGGAATCAGCATCCTAGGAAAACAAAAACAAAAAAATCTTGGCTTGTGGTGTTAGGGCCCTGCTGGCCGGCGTTTACCGAAGCTAAGCATTTACCGTGTTAGACACAATTTTCCCAGCAAAGGGAGCTTTGATAGCGACCCTGCTCCCCTCAAACCTCCAGATCTTACACATGCAAATAAATTCCCGCAACATTCTTGCCTTTAAAAAGCAAACCTCAAAGTATAAAACAAAGCAAAACAAATTAAACTATTCAGATCGAAAAAGAGAAAAGAAAATGGGGCTTAAATAGAAATACATACTTTGGAAACTTTTTAATAAGCAACCTCCTTAAAAAATGTCCATACTTCTTCTTTCAATGTCTGTGCTTTGTTTATAATTTGCAATCACTCTTATTCCCTTTTTGTTTCCTTCCCCCAGGCTACCTTGTAGTTTTATGCATCTTAACTTTTCTAAAACTTGTATGTAATTTATTAGGTCATAAGCAATTTACTGTTTTTTCCCCCTTGCAATCTCTCAAATGCTATTTCATAGTAAGTGACGAAAGAATTTGTCAGACATTTAGAAGATAATTTTTCTAATGATCATTTAGATTGTCCCTGCACTTAAAAAAACACATTTTTTTCTTCCTGATTGGCAAAATAACACATTCTTGTAATCAATAATTGAAAAAAGGCTATAAAGAAATAAAACCTACTCCATATTCTACCATCCACATTTTACCAAAGTGAATCTTTTGTTATACTTTATGAGTTCTTTTGCCTTGTACATAGATATAATTTCAAGTTCAAGATTCTGTGCCATCTTGAATTTTAATTTAATCTTAGTTTACTAGCATTTCCCAGTGTTATTTTTCAAAAGTGTGGCTGTGATGATGGCATAATATTTAGTTCACCAGATGTGCCATGTAAAAGTATTTCTTTAATTATTACTCACTTAAATTTTCATTTTTGTGTGTATGTGTGCCTGTCCTGGGGCTTGAAGGGCCTAGTGTCTCTGATCTTTTTTGCTCAAGGCTAGTGTTCTACAATTTGAACCACACACAGCTTCACTTCTGGGTGTTTGTGTGTGTGTGCGCGCGCACGCGTGCTTAATTTTAGATAAGAGTCTCAAAGACTTTTCTGCTCAGGCTGGCTTTGAACCAAAACCCTCAGATTTTAGTCTCCTGAGTAGCTAGGATTATGGCTACAGCCACCTGCACCTGGCTAAATTGTTTCTATGTATGTATCTTTAAAAAAAAAATTTAAGTCACACGACACTAGGAATTGAGCCCGGGGTCTTCTGTCTGTGCCTCCTGTCTATGTCCCTCGTCATCGGCATCTACTTTTAAAAATAACTTGTAAGAGAAGAATTGTTAGGACTCTAAGTATGTTTACTAGGGAGAGGAAAGTTGAATCCCTGTGCAATAGAATGCTTGAAAAATGATTAGGTTAAAAATCCCCCTTGGTGTTTCTTGGGTGAGAACAAAAGAGTCTTAGCTTGCTTAAAATGTCCCACATGTTGATCATGGTGGTATGTACGTATAAGTAAAATTTTATTAAGCTCAATATTGGCTATTTGTGAATTTTGCTTCTTTTAAGTTTAAACACAGCTTTCCTACCCACAAAGACTGGATCTGTTTACATAGAAAGTGCAATGCAGGAAATAGGAGGAGGAAGTAAAGAAGGGGTGGAGACCAACCCAAAGTGGATCAGTCTCCCCTTGTAAGTATGATCTTTGGTTCATAGAGACCAAAATATTTACCAAAAGTAAATATTTGACAGTTAGTAATGGGGGCAAGGAGAAGGGCTTTCACCATTACCCTCTTTATCCCATCCCAGGGCTAACTCTTGTCCACTAAAGAGGGTTTCCCCATGCGAGCTGCACTCCTGTGCTTAGAGTGAATTAGAGAGGCAGAAAAATGTGGAGGAAGAGAATACACACACACACACACACACACACACACACACACACACACACACACACACGGCTAAAAGTCCCATATAGCAGGTAGTGAAAGCCTGTGGTCTTCAGACACAGAGTCATTAGGTAAGAGAACAGAGAGCTGGCTACATGGCTAATTCTAGGCCAGCTTGGGATACATTGTGAGATTTTGTCTCAAAAGAAATAAGTAATCTTTCCTAATAAATGTTCCTAATATTTTCATTACCCAAATAAATAAAGTAAAAAAATTAAAGTTAAAATCAAAAGCTGACTGGTGTAACATTGTCATGCAAAGAATATATCTATATATATGTATATGTATATGTGTATAATTTTTAGAACTACTGTAGGTTTGGGCTGGGGACTTAATCAAAAAACTACCCTAGCACGCTCAAGGTCCTGGGTTTGATGATCTTCAACACTGCCAAAAGAATGAAAAGAAAAAAGCATACTGCAGATTTTGCATTTGTTTGTAATCTACTTTTACATAAAAAGGTAACAGAAGCCAAGGGCCAGTGGCTCACACCTAGACTGGTAGCTATTCAAGAGGCTGAGATCTGAGGATCATGGTTTGAAGCCAGCCCAGGCAGGAAAGTCCTTGAAACTTTTGTCTCCAATGAACCACCAGAAAACTGGAAGTGGGGCTATAGTTCAAAGTGGTAGAGTGCTAGCCTTGAGCACAAAATCTCAGGGACAATGCCCAGTCCCTGAGTTCAAGCCCCACGACCCATAAAATATATACGTGTGTGTGTGTGTGTGTGTGTGTGTGTGTGTGTGTGTGTTTAAAGAATACATACATACCAACCCACCACTCTCACACATAAGGAAGACCCCAGGGGGTGGGGAGTGGAGCCTGGGGTCTTGAGTCTTCTGTTTCACAGTATGGTGAGGTCAGTTGTACTGAGTGCTGATGGGGAAACAGCCTTAATTTTGGGGATACTGAGGAGAGGAAAACCTCCTCACTCACTCCTTGTGATTCAGATAGGAGATTGTTAAAAAAAAAAAAAACAACCACCTCATTCATATATGGTGGCTATATTTTAAAATGTTGTATCATTTCTTTTTAAGAAGCTGAATTCTGTATTTATTTTTATTATCATAATTAGTTGTGTAAGGGAGGGAGGTTCACTGTAACATTTCCATACATGTAAACACTGTATCCCAATCAACCTCAGCCTCTGTCCCTCCCTCCCTCCCTCCCACTCTTTCCTCTTAAAACAATTTCAGCAGGTTTTCTTGTTCCATTTGCCTGCATGCATATTAACCTGTCAACTATATCCATCCTTGTTCACCCTCATTAGTCCTCCCCTCTCCTACTTGGTCCTGCCCATCTGAGACTAGTTTCCTTTCCTGTCATTCTTTCTTGTTGTTTATTTGTTTAGTATGTATTAAGTGTGCCAAGGGGTTTCCATATGGTATTTCAGACATGCATATATTATGTTTCACCCAGAATAATCCTCTCTATTGCTCTTTATTCTCTTCCTCTTCCCATCAATCCCCGGATGATCAGATGCTTTCATTGAGGCCCTGTGCCACCTTCAAACATGGCTACCGGGTATCTATTTCAAAATTCTTCACTCTCCATTTTTCTTTTTCCCTCTTTTCTTCCCCTCATTCTCTAAAAGTCAATATCTTATGAAGAAAGATATCGGAGACATTTTCCATGTTGACAAATACTCTACAGTTTGTTTGTTTGTTTGTTTGTTTGTTTATGCCAGTCCTGGGGCTTGAACTCAGAGCCTGGGCACTGTCCCTGAGCTGCTGCTTTTTTTTTTTTTCCTGCTCAAGGCTAGCACTCTACCACTTGAGCCACAGCACCACTTCTGGCTTTTTCTGTTTATTTGGTACTGAGGAATTGAACCCAGGGCTTCACAGGGCTTCATAATTTCCAGGCAAGCACTCTACCACCAAGCCACATTCTCCACCCAATATATATATATATATTTTTGGGTCCGGTTGTGGGGCCTGAACTCTGGGCCTGGGCGCTGTCCCTCAGCTCTTCAGCTCAAGGCTAGCGCTCTACCACTTGAGCCACAGTGCCACTTCCGGCTTTTTGCTTATGTGGTGCTGAGGAATCGAACCCAGGGCCTCATGCATGCCCATGCACTCTACCACTGGGCCACCTTCCCAGCCCCTCTCCACCCAATATTTTATTTTTTTAAGCCTCCCTCTCATGTTTTGGAGGCATAATATAAATTAAGTAATGCACATTAGTTTTAAGTATGGGCCTTGATGAATATTTACCTATGAAATCATGATTCCATAAGAAGATACAGAGCATGCTCTCCTGCCCCTTCAAATATATTCCACAGGGGTCTCTCTCTTTCTGTCTCCCCTCTCTTCTTTCCTTTCTCTCTCTTTTCTTTCCTTTCTCTCTCTCCCTGTCTTCCTTCCTTCCTTTCTTTTTTTCTTTCTTTCTTTCCTTCTTTCTTTCTTTTTCTTTCTTTTTCTCTTTCTTTTTCTCCTTCCTTCCTTCCTTCCTTCCTTCCTTCCTTCCTTCCTTTCTTTCTTTCTTTCTTTCTTTCTTTCTTTCTTTCTTTCTTTCTTTCTTTCTTTCTTTCTTTCTTTCTTTCTTTCTTTCTTTCTTTCTTTCTCTGGCACTTTAACTTAAGGCCCCATACTGGCTTTTTCACTCAAGGCTGGTCCTGCACTACTTGTGCCGCAATTCTATCTCCAACTTTTTGCTGGTTAATTTGAAATAAGAATGTGAATTTGTCTGTCAGGACTGGCTTTGAACTTCTATCCTCATATCCCAGTCTCCTGAGTAGCTAGGATTACAGACATGAGCCACTGCCACTTGGTTAAAATGGATATTCTTTTTTTTTTTTTTTTTTGTCGTGGGGCTTGAACTCGGCTTGGGCGCTGTCCTTGTGCTCTTCAGCTCAAGGCGAGTGCTCTACTGCTTGAGCCACAACACCACTTCCAGTTTTCTAGCGGTTTATTGGAGATAAGAGTCTCACGAACTTTCCTGCCCGGGCTGGTTTTGAACTGTGATCGTAAGATCTCAGCCTCCTGAGTAGCTAGGATTACAGGGGTGAGCCACCGTCACCCAGCTAAAATGGATATTCTTTTTGTTTGTTTATTTTGGTCATGGACTTTAATTCTGGGCCCAGGTGCTCTCCCCAATCTCTTTTGCTCAAGACTAGTACACGACCACTTTGATTCACACCACTACTTCTAGTTTTCTGGTGTTACTTAGAGATAAGACTCTCATGGACTTTCTGCCCAGGCTGACTTTGAACTGTGATCCTGAGATCGTAGCCTCCTGAGTAGCTAGGATTACAGGTGTGAGCTACCAGCGCCCAACTGAAAATGAATATTCCTTTTTTTCCCTCTTTTTTTTTTTATTGTGAAAATACTGTACAGAGGGGTTACAATCACATGGACAAGATAATGAGTACATTTCTTATCAAGCATTGTAGCCTCCTCCTTTGTTTCCCCTTCCCATCCCTTCCCATCCTCCCCCCCCAAACCTCCTCCCCCCCCATCAAAGTGAAAATGAATATTCTTGAATATGTCTTTTGGTGTACAAATTGACTCATGAACTATTTTTGAGTTGTTGAGTAGGTATATGTTTAAAACTACTAGTGGTGTAATACTTCAAAAGTCAAATTATTTATACACTAGTCTCAATTACCTGCAACAGCTGTGCAAATGGTCAGGTTTAAGAGAAAGGAATGTTGGCATGGAAGTGGCATTGTGTCTCAAAATGGTAGAGTGTTAGCCTTTAGCAAAAGAGCTCAGAGACAGCACCCAGGTCCTGAGATCAAACCCCAGGACCAAAAAAAAACAAAAAGAAAAGAAGAAAGAAAAAGAAAGAAAAGAAAGAAAGAAAGAAAGAGAAATGAAGAAAAAAGAAAACAGAAAAAAATGTTGACAGATGAAAAAACCTGATTAGATTCTTTTGGACTTTGATACTGAGCCTGTTTTCAAGTCTAAATGACCATAATGCCCTGGGGCAGTGGAGAGTTGGGTTGGCTGAGAGCAGAGCACCAGGATTCATGGCTCTGGTCTTTCCTGCAGTCTCCTTCCAGTCTTTCTCCACTAACCCAGTCCTAGGCACAATTACATCTGTGAGTTATGCCTATGGGCATCTCCCTAAACTCCCTAAATGCCAATGCAATGAGGTGGGCTAGCCGACCGTGGTTGATGATCAGGGTCATCAGGGAGGCCCAAGAGTTAAGTCCAGAAGATGGAAGAAATACTTTTGAATCCTGATTTGGAAGCTGAGTTATAGCTTAGGAAGTTTATTATTACTACATAGTCTTTTTAACAAGAAGTCATCTATCTTCCTGAGAAAAATTTCCATTACTGGTGACAGGTGCCTGGAGCCAGCTTATTAAAAACCATCATTTCAACCCTAAAGAGAGAGTGCCATAGTATATGGAGACAGAATGCTAATCTCCAGCTCCATACCGTATTCTAAGACAAGGAAGAGAGCTCTGGGAGACATGTTAAT
The DNA here is from genome assembly GCF_024711535.1 of Dipodomys merriami. Classification (NCBI taxonomy): domain Eukaryota; kingdom Metazoa; phylum Chordata; class Mammalia; order Rodentia; family Heteromyidae; genus Dipodomys; species Dipodomys merriami. The sequence continues at coordinate 30,589,688 of NW_027203270.1, read as the reverse complement.
ATTCAAGAGGAAGGAAGCCCAGCTACACTTGGGACCCAGGGATTGTCAGTATCTGCCTTCACTTCCCAGGTAACACTGGCCATCCCAGGAGGTGGACCATAGTTTATCACTTTTTACCTTCTGCCTGGCCCTGCTGTGGCCCAAGACATGCCTCATTGAGCTGCCGCTGTGGTAGGGTGGAATGAACCCTCAACTGTTGCACGTTGGTGAGATGAATTCATATCCCTGCTTTGGCCTGGGGCACTGTGTGTGTGTGGGGGGGGGCTTTCTTACATTTGTGGGGTGCTTTTTTTTTAATGTACCAGGGGTCTTGAATGTCCTTGTGTGCATTTTCTTCAGCTTCTTCTGGTACTAGGGCTTGAACTCTGGGCCTCATACTGTTGCTTGACTTTTCCACTTTTCTACTTGAGGCTGGTGCTCTTCCACTTGAAACATACCTCCACTTCCAGCTTTTTGCTGGTTAATTAGAGATGAGTCTCTTGGATTTGTTTGCCTGGGCTGGCTTTGAACCTTGACCCTCGGATCTCAGCCTCCTGGTTATTTAAGATTACAGGCTTGAGCCACGGGTGCCTGCCTCATTTTTATCTTTTATATAATGATATACAGTAGGGTACAGGGAAGAAGAAAAGAATGTCCATTTTTCAGAGAGGGTAAGTACCCTGGAAGCAAGCAGTTTTTTTGTTTGTTCTTGGAAGAGAGAGAGAAGCTTTACTGGCTTCTATCTAACTTGTTCCTGTGCAGCCCAGAGAAGTTTTCATTGGAGGAGGAGGAAACATGGAGGAAATAGTACATGGCAATCTGTTAAGGATGACTTAGCTTTGGAGCTGCACAAAGCTTTGTTCACCTCTCTGGTCTTCTAGGTGGGTTGCATTATTTAAATTACCAATGAGCTTTCTGTGTCACACAGAGGAGATCTAAGGGTACAGTCTGTGCTTGAATGGCCTAGCCAGGAATCAGCCACATGTTTTGAACCAAGTATAGTTGGTAGTGTGTATAGCCCAGCATTGATGTAAATAACTCTTCTGAATGCTTGGCGTAAAGGTTGAGGCTCAGTGGTAGAGCACTTGCCCAGCATGTGTGAGGCTGTGGGTTTGATTTCAGCACTTCAAGATTTAAAAAAAAATGGATAGAGTTCATGAAGATCAGAGAAGCTTATTACTAGGACACGTGGTATAGAAGAGCTTTCTAAAAGGTAAGGTTAAAGCCAGGCACCCACTGGGTGCTGGTGGCTCATGCCTGTAATCCTAGCTACTCAGGAGGCTGAGATCTGAGAATGGCTGTTTGAAGCTAGCCTGGGCAAAAAAGTCTGTGAAATTCTGATCTCCAATTAACCACCAGAAAACCAGAAATGGCACCATATCTCAAAGTGGTAGAGTGCTATCAATGAGCAAAAAGTTCAGGGACAGTGCCAAGGCCCAGAGTTCAAGCCCCCTACCCCTCAAAAAGAAAAGCCAGGTGCCCACTTGTAATCCTAGGCTACTTAGGAGGTTGAGTCTGAGGAATGTGGTTCAAAGCTACCCTGTGCAGGAAAGTCTATGAGTCTCTTACTTCCAATTAACTACCAAAAAAAGCCAGAAATGGAGCTATGACTAAAGTGATAGAGTGCTAGCCTTGAGCCAAACAAAGCCCAGACCCCAACTTCAAGACCCAAGACCAGCACAACAAAAGTGAAATCAGTAGCCATTCACAGCTACATCCTAGTAAAATGTCCATAATTTTCAGTTTTGATTTCTATCTTAATGAACAACATACATTTTCCATAGTTGCTAAGGAACATCATACATTTCCTAATGAGTGTGATTCATTTCATAGACTTTGACAGTTTATGTCAGTTACATAAAACTGGCCTAGTTTTGCTGTGCTGGGGCTCAAACCCCGAGCTGTACACATGCTAGGCAAGTGCTCTACTACCAAGCTATACCACTAGACAGCCTGGAAAAAGTCTGATCCTTTGGAAATTTAAAAGACCTACCCTGGCCTTCTGTCCATCCTTACTTATTAATTTTTTTTCTGTTTTCATTTGCTTTTTTAAAATTTCTTTTTTTTTAATTGTGAAAATATCGTACAGAGGGGTTACAATTACATGGGCAAGATAATGAGTACATTTCTTATCAAGCATTGTTGTCTCCTCCTTTGTTTCCCCTTCCCATCCCTCCCCGACCCTCCCCCCCCCCCCCACTTTATATTAGACCTAAACATTCAAGGTTACTTCTTTCTTTCTCTTCTCCCTTTGGTAAAACATTTGGATAAACCACAAATTCAGTCCTATTTCCAGTTTGAACAATTTAGCAATCTAGAGGAAAGCAATGCCTTTGTGCCTTACAGAATTTTTTTTGGGGGGGGTCCGTTCATGAGGCCTGAACTCTGGGCCTGGGCGCTGTCCCTCAGCTCTTCAGCTCAAGGCTAGCGCTCTACCACTTGAGCCACAGAGCCACTTCCAGCTTTTTTTTTTTTTTTTCTTATATGGTGCTGAAGAATTGAACCCAGGGCCTCAGGCATGCAAGGCAAGTGCTCTACCACTGAGCCACCTTCCCAGCCCCCCTTACAGAATTTTTTGTCTGGAAGTTTGGCACCTTGTGATCTGAAACTTAGGAAAGCCAAACACCTGGCCTCAAAGCCCTTGTGGAGTATGTGCAGAGGGGAAAATTAAAGCTAGTACTGCTAGCCTGGCACTGGTGGCTCATGCCTATAATCCTAGCTACTCAGGAGGCTAAGATCAGAGGATAGCAGTTCAAAGCCAGCCTGGGAAAGAAAGTCTGTGAGATTCTTGCTTTCAGTGAACCACAAAAAGCTGGAAGTGGAGCTGTGACTCAAATGGAAGAGCACTAGCCTTGAGCATAAAAGCTCTGGGACAGCTTTCAAGCCCAGAGTTCAAGTTCTGGGACCAGAAAGAAAAAAAGGCTAGTATTGCTTCTTGGTTAGCTTGGCCCAAGATGGACTTCACTTGGTATTCTTGGAAAAACAACTTTCTGGGCCTTGATGTACAAAACAGTCACCTCAGCTGGGTACCTGTGGCTCACGTAATCTTAGCTACTTAAGAGGTTGTGATCCTGTGAGACCCTTATCTCCAATTAACCAGCAAAAAGCTGGAACTGGAGATGTGGCTCAAGTGGCAGAACATCAACCTTGAGCAAAAAGGCTAAATAAAGGATACACCCAGGACCTGAGTTCAAGCCTCAAGACACACACAGAGGATCAGAAGGTGGCTCAGTGGTAGAGCGCTTGCCTTGCATGCATGAGGCCCTGGGTTCAATTCCTCAGCACCACATAAGCAGAAAAGGCCAGAAGTGGTGCTGTGGCTCAAGTGGTAGAGCGCTAGCCTTGAGCTGAAGAGCTGAGGGACAGTGCCCAGGCCCAGAGTTCAGGCCCCACAACTGACAAAAAAGAAAAGAAACACACACACACACACACACACACACACACACACACACACACACACACACACATACACACACACACTCATTTTATTTGTCTCTGAGAAGAGTTCCTTGGAAACATTTCAGCACTGCCCATATACTATTTTTACTCTGAATGTTTCCAGAGCCCAGAACCATTTTTGGCCCAGCTGTTGGGTGAAAGCATGACACTGGACTGAGATGCTCGCTGCCAGCTTGGGAGGGCTTTCCGGAGGCTGGGCCAAGGGCGCCATCCCTGCCACAAACAAAGCCTATCGGTTTCCCTTGCAGCTTAGACCACATCTCCACAAGTCCCTTCTATTTTAGACCAGAAAACTTCCATGCTGCAGAGAGTCTGGGGAAAAAGACAAGTGCAGAGACACTGAAACCCACTCTACCGTTCTTGAATCCTCAATGAGAGCACAGAAGTCAGTAATGAGACATCTTATGGACATGAGCATTTTCTGTCCTCATTGTCTCAACCATTTTTGCCACTGCTGTTTTGTTTTAGTGCTAGGAATTGCAATCAGGGCCTTGAGCTGGGCATGGTGGTGCATGCCTATAATCCTAGCTAGTACTTGGGAGGCTGAGGCAAGAAGATCACAAATTCAAGGCTAGAAAGGAAAGAAAAGAAAAGAAAGAGGATATCAAGCATGCTAAGCAAGCACTCTACCACTGAGCAACACCCCAGTTCTTGAATTCTTTTAGTGATCCCTACTTTCTCCTTCATCCTTTGGCCTCCTGATCTGACACTCCTGTTGTCCTTGGCCTGCTGTGGTTGGTCCCCTGAACTGCAGGGAGTAGGGAGGAAAGAAGGGTGTAGCCATTATTGACAGTGAGGCTCAAGGGAGGGGACATCTTTTCAGGCTCTGGTTTTGCTTTCTCTGCCATGGTGGCCCACAGACCTTGGCTACAACTGACAGGTTATGGGCTCTTTCTGGATCCTTCTCCCATATTGGGGCATTTGATAACTTGACTTTGGGGTCAGGAATCTACCACATGTGGCTAACTCTGTAGGTGCTCGGTAAAATACTGGTTGAATGAATGAAAAAATTGGGGAGGAAATAAATCAATAGATTCCCCAAACGCCAACCTATAGTAACAGAGTCACTACTAATGAAAACTGCATTCCAGAGCAAAACTATAAATCATCTCCATACTAAAGGTTAAAGTTTATTTGATGTGTGGTTACCTTTCACTATGAACTGAGAGATAAGATTTTAGCAGTAGCTTAAATGAACTGTTATGACATCTCCCTCTCCCCATCTGAAAAGCTACTTCTTTATATCATCCCCTACCCCCACAACCTGCATTCTGCAGGGTCCCCTTCTTCGAAGCCCTCAAAAATAAAGCCCACACTGCACTATGCACCTCCCCGCAAGCAAAGATCAAATTCTTATCCAGTTTCCAGCTTTAGCAGATCACATTATAAACAAACACCATGGTTTATGCTGTTTGCACTCTTATTACTGAAGTTAATTCTTCTAATGGTATGAGATTTGTGTGTGTGTGTGTGTGTGTGTGTGTGTGTGTGTGTGTGTGTGCATGTGCACAGTTGTCCTGAGGCTTGAATTCAGGGCCTAGGTACTGTTCCTGAGCTTTTTTGCTCAAGGCTAGTAGTGTTCTACCACTTGAGCCACAACCCACTTGCAGCTTTTTGCTGGTTAACTGGAGATAAGAGTCTACTTGTCCCAGCTGGCCTTAAACAGCAATACTTAGATCTCAGCCTCCTGAGTAGCTATCTAAGGATTAGTATGAGCCACCAGTGCCTGTAGTCCTAGCTACTCAGGATCTGAAGATCAAAGTTTGAAGCCAGTCTGGATAGGAAAGTCCCTGAGACTCTTATCTCCAATTAATCACAGAAAAAGCCAGAAATGTTGCTTTGGCTCAAGGTGGTAGGTAGAGTGTTAGACTTGAGCGAAAGGAACCCAGGGACAGTGTCCAGGCCCAGGACAGGCAAAACCCAACAACAACAACAACAAACAGGCTTAAAAATTTTTAAACATGTAGAAGAGGTAGCTAAAGTGGTTTAGCCATCAAGTATTATTCCTGACTGATACTGTCCCTCTACTTATGAAATAACAATATGCACAAACTGTCTTCAGCCTGTTGACAAAATGACTCTTGATAAATGGAAGTCCAGGCAGGGTGGGCAGGAAGGGAATACATATTTGCAAAGGAAAAGATACAGAGAACTAAAGAAAGAAAGGAGAGACAGGAGAGAGAAAGAGAGAGAGAAAGAGAGAGGAGAGAGGAGAGGCAAAGGCAGAGCGTATGTAGCTGAGAAGTTCTCTAAGGCTGGCCTAGATCTTCCTGTGTAGCCTAGGCTAGCCTCAAATCTGTGATCCTCCTGAGTGCTGGGATTGCAAGCATGCACTAGCATGTCAGGCTGGCAGTGGAAAGACTTTGGCCTTGATATGATGAAAGGAATGGATGTCTAAATCCAGACCAGATGAGACCCTGTGTTCCCCACTCTGAACCACTTCCATCCCATTGGAGGACCATCTATGAAAGAGAAGATTCACAGCATCTTGTTAAAAGGAAGGGAAAGTTACAGCCTGACTGTATGTTATCTTTCATAATCAGATCTGAGTGGCTCCTTTGTGTTTCTCTCCCTGGGAGACACAGTGGCTCCTCCTGCACCTCATCTCTACCCCTCTTTAGCTCTTTTCTCTCATAGGAAGTCCATCTTCAGGCTTTGGTTTGTCTTTGTGTATGCCCTTGCCCATGGTGAGACCATAACTGAATCATCTCTACTTGAGAACTCTAGGAAAAGGATCAGTACATGTCTCTCCCCTGATCCCTCTTTGGACTTCGCATCCCTTATTTCCGGTACCTCTGAACCTCTTTCTTCACCTCCTGCCTGATTCTGCTCTCCTCTGAGGATGCAGTGGAAGCCAGGGGCCTGAGATAGATCACTGATCTTCATCTTAAGCTCAATCGCAAGGGCAGCTTTGCATCTGGATGTGACTGTATTAGTCATCTTATAGCAAGAGAGGGGGTTGGGGGAGTGGTGTGAATGAAGAGGAAGCCGGAAGGGAGGAGCAGGAGAGATGGAGAAAGGGCACCCTGGGTGAGGAGGTTTCTATCTCTGCCCCAGGCTTCTGGCCAGTTGGATCCAACATCTGGACATATACTGAAAAGAGAAAGACAGAGAGAGAGAGATAAAAACTGAGCTCATACTCTAGACATTTGGTTTGCATGCCACTAAACATCTGGACCCTGGAAAATATCTGGTTTGGGAACTATGATTTTTTTTTTTCCCTCTTCAAATTTTGGAAGCCTATGTTCATATTGGATTGCCAGAAGACTTCAGACATGATTTTAACTCTTGCACAACTGCACAGGATCTCTGTATGTGCAGTACGCATATCTAGTTAATTCCCACGTCTCAAGGTTTCAGAGTCAGGCACTCAGTGTTTCATACTTGTAATCCTAGCAACTCAGCAGGCTGAGACCATTGTTCCAAGCCAGCCTGGGCAGATAGTCCATGAGTCTCCAATTAACCACCGAAAAGCCACAAGTGGAACTGTGGCTCAAGTGGTAAAAGCTCCATACGTGAGAATAAAAAGAAAAGCTAAGGGAGTGCACAGGGCCTCGAGTTCAAGCTCCAGTACAGGTCTTCGAGTACATGTGTGTGCGTGTGTACATATACATGTGCAAACACACACGCGCACACGCACACATAGAGTTCACAGAGTCTGAGGCATAACGGGAAGAAATGACCTCTGTTTACATGAGGACACAGGGAAATCTCTAGAGAGCATTCCTCCCCTTCTCTCTCCACCCCCACCACTCAGGATAAGTGTTAGAACATCCCTGCCTTTAGCCATCAGCAAATGAAAGCCCAGACTGACTGGAGCTTGGATACCAGGGCAGCGATGAAGCCCAGACTCGTGGATTTTTATAAGCTCTGTTTTATTGTCCATTCAATAACCAGTGAAGGAGCCAGTTCAGGAAATGAAGCAGGATCCAGGCCACCCTGGGCTCAGGACAGCTTTCTTTTTTTCCAGGAAACTGCTTGTCTTGGCTTTGGAGTGGCTTTCCCAGCCCATCTCTGACCTGCAACAGAACACAATCATCATCTCCCTTACCCAAACCCCCAGGGCTGCTGCCCTGGTGTTCTTCCTCCCCAGTGGGCTGTGAAGGAAGACAGCATGGCTGCACTGCTCCATTCCCTCTCCTATATCATCATTCTCACAAGACTGCTCAGAACAACCAGGGATGCTGGAATTCGTTCTCATTTTCCAGGCAAGGATATTGGAGCTCAGGCAAGTCATGCAATGGAGTAAAGTCATGAGTTTACAGTAAGTGCTAGATCTGAACTCAGTCTGTTGGACTCAAGCATGCACTTTATCCCATCTGCAGGTGCATAATTCATTCATAGGTAAGACTGTTTCTCATGAAGTCAGAGTCTACAGTGAAAGGTGGGTGAAAATGTCTTGCAAAGAGGGAAACCAGACAGGCCATGGTGGCCTGTCATTCTACCTACTCAGGAGTCTGAGTGAGAGCTGAGGATTGTGGTTCAAAACCAACTCAGGCAGGAAAGTCCTTGAAAATCTTATCTTCCAGTTAGCCACCAAAGAGCCAGAAGTGGAGTTGGGGCTCAAATGGTAGAGCACAAGCCTTGAGCAAAAAATGCGCCAGGACAGTGTCCAGGCCCAGAGTTCTAGCCCCAGGACCCACACCAAAATAAAATAAAATAAAATAAATAGGTAATCCAAATCCTTGGAAACTAAACAATGAACTACTAACTAATCCATATACCAAAAAAAAAAGGAAGTTTAGAGGCAAGTTACAAATGTATCAACAGACAAAGCAGCCCCAAGAAACATGTAAGACTCCATGCACTCACAGGAAAAACAGAAAAGCAAGTTAGAGATCTAAAAATCCCATCTCAATCACCCAGGAAAAGTAAGTCAACCCAAGGCAAGCAGAAGGAAGGAAATCACAAAGACAAGAAGAAAAGTCCATGAAGCTTAAGCCAGAAAACTGAAAAGAATAGTCAAGGAAGAAGCTATGTAGTAGAGTGCTCGCTTAGTATGTGTGAGGCTGTAGAGGTTTGATCCCAGTACTTCAAACAAAACAAACCAAATCCAACTGACGAGAACAACAACAAAAAGTAAATGCAACAAGTTGCTGATTGAAAAAAAAAACCCACAAAATTTCTCTCAAGACTTACAAGTTTAAAAAGAGAAAGAACTAAGTAAGAGTTATCATTATAGACCTTACAGATACTAAAAGGATGTGCTAACATAGGGGGTTACTACGTGATACCCGGGTGATACCTTTGGAAGGCATTATTTAGTCTCCCCACCTCTCCCCCAGCTTTATTGGAATAGTTTAAACTTACTTTTTTCTAGGATTTTAGTTGCTTTTTCCATCTGACTTTCAAAAACCGATAGCAGCAAATGAAACATATTTATCTATAGTGATAATCTAGTACAAAAAGCCAACTTGATTTCTGTGAAAATGCCATTTCTGTGTGATTCCTGAATAGCTCTAAATTATGCTACCTCTGAGCACTGATGCCTATTCTGAGTTTAGATTATTTCGTCTTCGAAAATATGCACTCTAACTCTTTGCCATCACCATCTACCTATCCAGCATGGAAGCTGCAATGGAGCTGATCCAGTTGAGGATTTAGTCCTGACTTCTCACATACAGCTGTGAACCCAGTACTTATCTCTCCATTTAGTTCACTCTCACTTGACCATGTTCTGTGAGGGGCCGAGGCAGATCTTCCTCAATGTTATTTGACAGCTACCTCCATAGCATCATTATGCTAAAATTAAAGTCATTTATGGAAGTTCACAGACATTTCCAGAATCGTTTTTACCTCGCACATGGGGATATATAAGGAACCTCAGAATAAAGCCAGGTGGCAGTGTTTCATGCCTGTAGACCTAGCTACTCAGGAAGCTGAAATCTGAAGATCTCAGTTTGAATCCAGTCCAGAAAGACAAAGCTGAGAGACTCATCCCCAGTTAACTAGCATAAAGCCAGAATAGGAAATGTGGCTTAAGTAGTGGAACACTAGCCTTGAGCACAAAGGCTAAGCAAGACCACAAGGCCATTAGTTCAAACCCCAATACTGGTATGCATGCACGCGCGCGCGCGCACACACACACACACACTCTCTCTCTCTCTCTCTCTCTCTCTCTCTCTCTGGAAACCCAAAACATGCTTACTGGACTGACTTAACTCTTCCTATTCATTGAGTCCTTGGAAGTGGGTTCTTTATAATAAACATTATATATAACACCGTTATCAAACTAAACCTAACCACTTTTTGTAATTAAATGCAGAAATTCTAGGATTATTTTTCCCCACCTCTTTCCTCCTTTTACATGAAGTAAAGCTTGCTGGCTTGGGAGTAGCTTCTATCTGCCAACCTTTGCCAGTGAAGAGGGTTCAAAGAAAATTATACACCATCAATCAGAGAGAGGAAAATAATTAGGCTGTAGTCAAGCATCCCTAGAGAATATGTCGTGATCCTCCTCAGTAGTAGCAGTTGATCATACTCATCTTGCTTCAATTGATGACTACAGGGTAAAATGCACTTCACTTGTATTTATTATTATTGTTGTTGTTGTTGTCATTGTGGGGCTTGAACTCAGGGTGTAAGCATTGTTCCTGAGCTCTTTCACTCAAGGCTAACACTCTACCACTTTGAACCCCAACTCCACTTCCGGCTTTTGAGTAGATAATTGGAGATAAGAGTCTCATGGACTTTCCTGCCCAGGCTGGCTTTGAACAGTGATCCTCAGATCCCAGCCTCTTGAATAACTAGGATTACAGGCATGTTCCTGGTTCACACTTCACTGTAAAACACTTAAGCTGGGTACCAGTGGTTTACACCTGTAGTCCTAGCTGCTCAGGAGGGTGAGATCTAAGGATTACGGTTCAAAAGCCAGCCTACTGAGGAAAGGCTTTGAGACTCTTATCACCAATTAACCACCAGGAAACTGGAAGTGGCACTGTGACTCAAAGTGTTAGAGTGCTAACTTTAAGCGGAAAAAGCTCAGGAACAGCACCCAGGCCCTAGTTCAAGCCGCATGACTACCCCCCAGTCCCCCCAAAAAGCACACCTCTTTAGGATGGTCTTTATGAATGTGTCTGATTTTCCTCTAAGAATGGATTATCCAGAGTGGTCACATCGTGAGCCACGTGGCCTACTTGGCTGTACTTGGAACAGCATTGCTTTCACTCTTGCTTGCTCACTCATTCGCTCACTCACTCAGGCTCCTTGCCACCCTTGGCAATGTGGCCACCTCTCCTGCTGGTAAGCAAGCATCTCCCTGGACATCACAGTCCTTGGCAAGGTGACCAGCCTCGCCACAGTGGTAACAGATGTCTGGAAGAGATGAGAACACACACTGCAAATCTCTGCCACAGCTTCTCACTCCAAAATCCTGGCCTCTCCCAGTGGGGCATTCTCTGGCCCAGCATCCAGTTCATCCACCCCTCAAGTTCTCTTTGCAACTCGTGCCTGCAAATAGAGCCTCTGGAATATGGGGCCAGGGAAGGTGGCTTGTAAGGTAGTGGCTGTTTATTTTCAGGATTCTTACCTGTACCATCCCTCTTTAATCTTAATAATTCCCCAAAGATAGCTCCTAACCCTGGGAGCCTGTAAATCTTATTTTATTAGGAAGGAGAATCTCTACAGACCTTTTAATTAAATTTTTTGAGATGAGAAGGTTATCAAAGGAAGCTGTAACTTTAGTTACTAATGTCCTGACAAGAGAGAAGCAGAAGAGGATTTTACACACACACACACACACACACACACACACACACACACACACACACACACACACACACACACACACACAGAGCTGAAAAGGAGGCAATGCAACCATGAAGGCAGAGATTGAAGTGATGTGGCCAGGAGCCAAGGAATGTTGGCTTCTACTAGAAGTCTGAAGAGGCAGGGAACGAATTCTCTCCTGAGGCCTTGGGAGTGCATATCATTCTACCAACATTTTGATTTTTGTTCTATTGATACTAACTTTGAACTTCTAGCTTTCAGAACTTGTTAGAGAACTTGGTGGGTTTGTTTTTTTTTTTTTTTGGGTCCGGTCGTGGGGCCTGAACTCTGGGCCTGGGCGCTGTCCCTCAGCTCTTCAGCTCAAGGCTAGCGCTCTACCACTTGAGCCACAGCGCCACTTCCGGCTTTTTCTTTTTGCTTACGTGGTGCTGAGGAATCGAATCCAGGGCCTTGAGCATGCAAGGCAAGCGCTCTACCACTGAGCCACCTTCCCAGCCCCGGGTTTGTTTTTTTTTAAATCCTGGTCCTGGGGCTTAAACTCAAAGCCTGGACAGTGTCCCTAAACTTCTTTTCTCTCTCCTCTCTCCCCCTCCCTCAGCTAATGCTCTACTATTTGAGCCACAACCCCACCTTTTTGGCTTTTTGGTAGTTAGTTAGAGGTAAAAGTCTCAAGGAATTTCCTGTTTGGGCTAGCTTTGAACTACCATCCTCAGATCTTAGCCTCCTGACTAGTGTAGGCATGAGCCTGTAGTTAAGCCAGTAAGTTACATTAATATGTTACAGCAGTAATAGGAAGCTAATATCCTATGAATAACTCCACACACATAATTTAGCAACTTAAATGAAATGAATCAACTTCTTTTTTATTTATTTATTTATTTATTTATTTTATTTGTGAACATACTGTACAGAGGGGTTACAATTACATGGGCAGGATAATGCGTACATTTGAATCTTTTTTTTTTTTTTTTTTGTCAGTCGTGGGGCTTGAACTCTGGGCCTGAGCGCTGTCCCTCAGCTCTTCAGCTCAAGGCGAGCGCTCTACCACTTGAGCTATAGTGCCACTTCCGAATCAATTTCTTTAAAGAAAAAAAAAAGAATACCAAGCTGGATGCTGGTGACTCATGCTTGTAATCCTACCAAGAGGCTGAGATCTGAGGATTACAGTTAGAAGCCAGCTGGGACAGGAAAGTCTGTGAAACTTTTATCTCCAGTTAATCACCAAAAAGCTGGAAGTGGAGATATGGCTCAAATGGTGGGGCACTAAGCTTGGGCAAAAAAAGTTCAGGAACAATTCCCAAGCCCTGAGTTCAAGCCCAGGACCAGAACACACACACACACACACACACACACACACACACACACACACACACACACACACACACACACACACACACACACACACACACACACACACACACACACACACACACACACACACACACACACACACACACACAGAGGCTACAATTCATACCATATGAAATTGGCAATTTGAAAAACCCTCCAACTATTAAAGAAATTGGATTTAGAAGGAAAACTACTCCCTTCCACCCTTGCAATTCTTACAGGGCCAGATGGTTTTAGTGGAGAATTCTACCAAGCATTTTAAAAAAATTAAATGCTACACAATTTCTTCCAGGAAACAGATGCGAAGGATTACTTCTGAATTAATTTTATAAAGTTAATATTGCCCTCATACCCGAACCAGATGAAAACAGTACAAGAAAGGCACATTAAAGGCCAATATCCTTTATGAATATAGATGCAAATATCCTTAATGAAATACTAGAAAACAGACAATGAAACCCCACACACACACTGCACAAATAAAAGTGTGGAGGAAAAGGAATATTAATCAACAGAATTCAGCAATATATAAAGAGAAGGACACTCCATAATCTGAGTGAGATTTATTTCAAGGATATAAGGCTGGTTCATTACTCAGAACTCAATTGATAAACCCCTACGCCCGCCACATGAGTAGAAAAGGGAAAAAAAACTTTATGATTATATCACCTGGGACAGAGAAATATTTGATGAAATGAATGCCCCTTTACTAATTTTTGTAAAATTCAGAAAAAGTTATAAAAGCTTGGCATTGGTAGCTCATGCCTGTAATCCTGCTATTTAGGAGGCTGAGATCTGAGGATCTCGCAATTCAAAGCCAGCCTGGGCAGGAAAAGCTGTGAAACTCTTATCTCCAATTAACCACCAGAAAACTGGAAGTGGCACTGTGGCTCAAGTGGTAGAGCACTAACCTTGAGCTGAAGAGCTGAGGGACAGCACCAAGGCCCAGAGTTCAAGTCCCATGATGGACAAAAAAGAAAAGAAAAAAAAATGACTGTTCAATGAACTACAAAAAGAGCTGGAAGTGGAGCTGTGGCTCAAGTGGTAGGATGCTAGCCTTGAGCACAAAGCTCAGGGAAATGCCTAGGCCCTGAGTTCAAACCCCAGGAACAGGGCTCTCTGTTCTATTCTAGCTCTCCCTCTGTTCGTTTCTAGCTCTCTGCTCTCTCTCCCTTTTCTAGCTCTTTTCTCTCTCTTTCCTTTCTTTCCTCTTTCCTTTCCCAGCCACATGGAGTGCCAACCTTGCCTGGTCCCAGCAGGTCTACCTGAATACCACGTGAGTGTTGCTGTTCTTACCTCTCTCTGCTCTTTTCTAGCTCTTTTCTCTCTCTTTCCTCTCTTTCCCAGCTCTCTCTCAAATAAAAAAACAAAAAACAAAAAAAACCAGGATCAGGAAAAAAAAAGGGGGGGGGAGTGGGAGAAGGCACAAAAATCAAGAGTCTACCTAAGAGGGAGAGGGGAACCCCTAAAGCAAAAAGAGCCAGGACATAGCTCAAATCGTAGACTGCTTACCTAGCAAGCACAAAGCCCTGAGTTCAACCTCCAATATAGCCAAAAATGACTGAATGATTTGTGTCTAACATTGAGAATAAGGTACTGCTTTTCAATGTAGGGTTGGTAGTTCTAGTAAGAAAGAAAAGAATTTATTTATACAGTACGTGAGTGAAAAATGAAGATGCAATGTTCTCAGATGAATGACATAATCACAAAAAAAGCAACCTGAGGGGTTTTGCCCACACATGTGGACACTGGAGTGTGTAGGATCGGCTTCTGTCTGCACTTCCTGGAACCCTCATGTCTTGGGCATCAGCTCATGGCTCACTCTTCTGTCTACTAGTAGATCTATTACAGGTTTGGGGCCCACTGCCTACTCTCTACCTGGGAGTGGAAGGTGTTCTGTGATGAAGCGCCCAGATTCTCCCTACCTTCAGGACAAGAAACACCTAAAAGAAGGTGAGGGGGCTGGGGGCAGGACACAAGGCCTTGAGTTCAAGCCCCAAACCACACACATATGCATGCACACGCATGCACACACAAAGGCGTAAATCTGTATTCCCTCAAGTGTGGGCCTAACATCAATATTGTAGGGTTTTGTTTTTGTCAGTTGTGGGGCTTGAACTCTGGGCCTGGGTGCTGTCCCTCAGCTCTTCAGCTCAAGGCTAGTGCTCTACCACTGGAGCCACAGTACCACTTCCGGTTTTTTGAGTGTTTATTAGAGATAAGAGTCTCACAGACTTTCCTGCTCGGCTGACTTTGAACCACAATCCTCAGATCTTAGCCTCTTGAGTAGCCAGGATTAGAGGTGTGAGCCACTGGCTCCAGGCAGTATTGTAGATTTTTGTGAGTGTGCTGGTGCTGGTGCTTGAACTCAGGACCTCATGTTCAAAATGGGGCCATGAATTTTGATTATATTATTTTTATTTTGTGGTGCTGGGAATCAAACCCTGGTCTTTGTGTATGCTGGGAAAGTGCTCTACCATTAAATTTTAGCCCTGTGTTGTGTGTGTGTGTGTGTGTGTGTGTGTGTGTGTGTGTGTGTGTGTGCATAGTGAATCCCTATGCAGCCCAGGCTGGCCTCAAACTCTCATCCCTCCTGCCTTGAACACCACAATTACAGGTGTGTACCACAGCATTCAGTAGATGTTTCAAAATATACTTCCAGGGATTTGTGTACACAAGGTGTTGGGGGTTTTTTGTTGTTGTTGTTTTGTCCATCATGGGCTTGAAGTCTAGGCCTGGGTGCTGTCCCTCAGCTCTTCAGCTCCAGGTGAGTGCTCTACCACTTGAGCCACAGCACCACTTCCAGTTTTCTGGTGGTTAACTGGATATAAGAGTCTCACGGACTTTCCTGCCCAGGCTGGCTTTGAACTGTGATCCTCAGATCTGAGTCTCTTGAGTAGCTAGGATCACAGGCATGAACCACCAACTCCTGGCACACAAAGGTGTTTTAGAAGCAGTTCCGCCTCTGAGCCTCTGCAAACTGTCTCTATCTGCCCCTCCCCTGTTGCCCCTCTCTTCTTGGACAACATTCCTACACCTGTGTTGGATTTGGTCTTTAGGCCCCTGATTCTATGTAGCAGCACGGTCTGCTTAGTACCCAGAGTGTCACAGTTCCTCTAAAATACATTGAGAAGAGCAAACCAATGACTGGAGTAGAAGAAGAATGAAGAGGCTGAGGGCTGCTGAGAGGTCCCTGGACACAACATTCTTGGCCCATTAGGAGCCCCACCCACTGCATTTTCACCAAGACTTACTTCAGTGTTAGCACATTTTCCACTTCTCCATTTCTGATGCTCAACGTCATAAGTCACTCAGATGACTCATTAAGCTGGTTTACTCAATTTATCTTGTGAACATGCTAATAAAAAAGATGGTTATTGAGTTAGATAATGAAAGAGTAGTATGAGTTTGAAAAGTTATAATAAAACTCTTTAATTAAACTTGACAATGGCCCTTAGACCAGTAATTAGTATCATTTGCATGGTAATTGAATAGTTGATTTGAAAAATGGCTCTGTATTAGGATTTCTTCTCTTCCTCCTCCTCCTTTGTGCTGGCAGTCAAACCCAGTAGCTTTTGCCCCCAGCCCTAGGATTTCTCTTAGAGAGCATGCAGGAATTATAGAAACTTACATTTTTCACTAGTGGCAATAGGCCACATGCTTTCTAGGCAGGTGCTCTACCACTTGAGCCATATCTCCAGCTCTGTGGGATTTTTTTGCTGGTTCATTCCTTCTTTCCCCCACCCTTTGCCAGTTCTGGGGCTTGAACTTGAAGCATCACACGCTCACTTGGCTTTTTCACTCAAGGCTGACACTCTACCACTTGAGCCACACTTCTACTTCTGTCTTTGGTGGTTAATTGGAGATAAGAGTCTCACATACTTTCTTGCCCAAATTGGCTTGGAACCAGTCTTCAGATCTTAGCCTTCTGAGTAACTAGGATTGCAGGTTTGAGCCACCAGCTCCTGACCATCATTTTCCTTCATGTTTATTGTGCATCTACCATACATTAAGTAACAGCCTCAGAGACTAAGACAGATGAGCTCCTTGCCTACCAGAGCTTGCATTCTACTGAGTTTCCTTTCACAGACACTAGTTGGGAATGTTTCTAACAATTGGAAAATGTCTCCTACTTCCTCAGTCAGGAATCAAGGGCACCCACCAATATCCAGGCCCAAATGCCAGAAGAGAATATACAGTAACTCTTGCTACAGCCCTAAAAGCAGGATAGTTTGGTGGAAAGGGAGAAAGGAGAGTCCGGTGCCAGCTTTGTTCAGGTTCTTTCTCTATTTTACAAAGTTCCACTTTCCTCATTTTTTTTTTTTTTTTTTGCCAGTCATGGGGCCTGAACTCTGGGCCTGGGCGCTGTCCCTTAGCTCTTCAGCTCAAGGCTAGTGCTCTACCACCTGAGCCACAACGCCACTTCTGGCTTTTTTTTTCTTCTGCTTATGTGGTGCTGTGGAATAGAACCCAGGGCCTCATGCATGCAAGGCAAGTGCTCTACCACTGAGCTACCTGCCCAGCCCCCCACTTTCCTCATTTTAAGGCCTAAGACGACAACCAGAAAATAAATAAGTAAATAAATAAATTGCTGGAGCTTCTCTCTCTCTCTCTCTCTCTCTCTCTCTCTCTCTCTCTCTCTCTCTCTCTCTCTCTCTCTCTCTCTCTCTCTGACAGTCCTGAGGCTTGAATTTAAGGCCTGGGCACTGTCCCTTCATTTCTTTTGTTCAAGGATGGTGTTATACCACTCGATCCACAACTCCACTTGTGGCTTTTTGATGCTTAACCGGAGATAAGAGTCTCACAGACTTTCCTGCCCTGGCTGGCTTCGAATCTCGATCCTCAGATCTCAGCCTCCTGAGTACCTAGAATTATAAACAAAAGCCACCACACTGAGCACATCAGTCATTCTTAGGATGAAAATGAGGAAACGTGACACAGAGAAGGCAAAGTGACTTGTCTAAGACTACACAGCAGTAACTGGAGGAAGGAAACCTTGAACCCAAATCTTCCAACTCTATCTATGTCAAGTTCTTCCTCCATTTTGGCACCACTTTCTCATATGGGGCCAAGAAGTCATTATCAATAAATGAGGCAATAGCTGTTTACAGAGGGCTGCAGGCCCTTGTTGACTTGAGGGACAGCCTGAAGAGAAGAGGAAAGGTCTTCGCAGCAGAGAACTGTTAGTGGCCAGGGAAGGAGATGCAGCTGCTGCCTACTGCCAGCTCACCTGCGGCTGAACACTGACCCCTGCCGGTAATGAGTGGGAACGCAGCATCAGGCCCCGTTGCAGGAGCCCCAGGTTGCAGGCAGGAACCACACCTGCAAGCACCTCTTCCCAAGCTCAGAACCTCTCCAGGGCCACCCAAGGTAATGGTCTTACCCCCTCCCCCTCACTCAGCTCTAGACCACTGGTGGACAGAGCTGAGAGTTTTCTAAGCCATGGGCCCCACCCTGGTAACTCCCAGGCTTCCAGGATTCCTCCTGATCCCTCCTGGGATGCCCACCACCTGGTCTCAGACCTCAATCCTCCTATCTCTGCTGTCTACACAACTTGGATTACAGGTATGCACAACCACATTTAACTTGCTTTCTGAGAGAAGGTCTGGTTGACTGAAATTGTCCCATCTCTGCCTCCTGTATGGCTGGGATTATAGGTGTGAAGGGCCACACCTAAAATCTTCGGTTGAACCTAGACTATCTGGCTTCAAATACTGGTCCTGCCACTCCCTAATGGAGTGATCTTGGGACAGTTATAAAACTTGGCCATATCCTGATCCACAGAATGAAGTAATCAGCTCAGCCTCCCAGGGTTGTTGTGATGATTAAATAAAATAAAGACATGATTCAATAAGCTCATAAAAACCATAGAGGGAGATAAACTCAGAAGGTCTACAACTGTTATTTGCCTTCCTGAAATTGTACAGGGAGCCATCAGCTTAGTAAAAATCCCAGAAGTAATTGTTCAGAAAGAATGTGAAGGAAATGGAGCATAGACATGTTGTTTGCATGTGCACACCCATGCATGCACGCAAGTGTGCATGTGTGAGGTACAGAGTCTTGAACTCAGGGCCTCCTACTCTTGCTTGGCTTTTTTTTTTTTTTTTTTTTTGGTCGGTCGTGGGGCTTGAACTCTGGGCCTGGGCACTGTCCCTCAGCTCTTCAGCTCAAGGCGAGCGCTCTACCACTTGAGCTACAGCACCACTTCCAGTTTTCTGGTGGTTTTATTGGAGATAGGAGTCTCACGGTCTCTCCTACCCGGGCTGGCTTTGAACCGCGATCCTCAGATCTCAGCCTCCTGAGTAGCTAGGATTACAGGCGTGAGCCACCAGCGCCCGGCTTTGCTTGGCTTTTTTATACTCAGGGCTGGTGCTCTTCCACTTCAGCCAAACTTCCACTTCCAGCCTTTTGCAGGTTAATTGTAAATAAGAGTCTCTTCAGATTTGTCTAACCAGGCTGGCTTTGAACCTCAGTCCTCAGATCTTAGCTTCCTGAGTAGAGTAGGAGTGAGCCACTATGCCTACCTGATAGAGATGTTTTAAAGATCCAAAATCCAAGCCGGGAGCCAGTGGCTCATGCCTGTAATCCTAGCTGAGATCCAAAGATCACAATTCAAAGCTACCCAGGGCTAGAAAGTCTGTGAGACTCTTATCACCAATTAACCACCAGAAAACCAGAAGTGGCACTGTGGCTCAAGTGGTAGAGTGCTGGCCTTGAGCTGAAGAGCTGAGGGACAGCGCCCCGTCCTGGAGTTCAAGCCCCACAACCAACAAAAACAAAAACAAAAAGATCCAAAATCCAGTTGTGGACGGAAAAGGTCTTTATCTGTACACTCCAGAGAACCCAAAGCTCTGAATTTCAGGAGGCCATTCTGGTTGATCCTCTTCAGCCCCTAGTCCTCTGAGCCTTACCTAATAATGCTCAGTGATCATCCATGCTAACACTTGCCATCTTGTAATTACAATTAGTTAGGTTCACATTCCCAGTGGGGTAGTCCCATTCCACAAAGCTCTTACCAGATCACTGGATGCTATGTGTATTAGGTCATGCATATATAAGACATGGTCAGTCCAGCAGAAAGCCAGTTGTGAAAGTCTGAAGGATTTACTGTTCTGTTTTGTTTTAGCCCAAATCGCAGCTACTCCAAGGTGCATCACCAGACACAACCTGAGTGTTTTTGCTTTCTAAGCACTGAGCACCCTCTAGTGTCTGTCCATGGTAAGGCATGCTAAGGAGAAACCTTCCAAAGACACCAATCTTACTGTGATGGATTTCTTGCTTCCAAATGAGCTTAGTTCTACTTACATCTAAGCTGTTTTTCAGGATAGGCTATAAAAATAACATTGACAGCTTAAAAGTAGTAAATAACTCCATTGTCAACATTTTGGGGCACTTGGTGTAGCTCTCACCCCCCGCCCCCAAATGCCATCATATTGATCACTAGTTCCAATATATGTGTTCTGGGGAATACAAACATCAGCCCATAGCCCATTCTTTTTCAGTGAGTGTTTGTATCGGTACTGGGTCTTGAACTTAGGACCTTGCATTCTCCCTTTTTCTGCTCAAGGCTGGTGTTTTACCACTTGAGCCACAGCTCCAACTCTGTTTTCTTGGTGGTGAATTGAAGATAAGAGGCTCATGGATTGGTTGACTCATTTCTCAGCCTCCTGAGTAGCTGGGATTATAGGCATGAGCCACTAGCACCCAGCTTATTTCTCCACACTGTTGTCTGTGCTGCTACTCTACATACAGGGGGCTTCTATTCATCTTTTAACATCTGCTAGACCAGGTGAGCTTATCATGATAAACAGAAACATTCATTAAAAAAAAACAAAAACCTGTGCCAGAAGGAGTGCATGTGTGATCATGTATTCCCTGGCCCCAGTTTCTTATAAATTCTCAACATAGGGCTGGAGTTGTGGCCCAAGTGTTAGAGCTTTTGCCTAGCAAGTATGAAGTCCTGAAGTTCAAACCCCGGTACCACCTAAGTTATCAAAGGAGGCAATGCTCCACTCCTAACTGTTAACGATCAGCTACTGCCTTCATTGCAATCCTTATGTGGCTTGGATCCTATCTCTCTTAAGCATTGTGATCTCTCTAGCTTCTGGAAGATGAGCACACATAGTAGATGCTCCAGGATTACAACTAGACCCCCAACTACTTCTGTCCACTCTGTCACCACTTTGGTTTGGAGTACTGTTCACCCACCTTCTTGGCGGTAGGCTCTCCCTAAATGATCTCTCTACTTCTGCTATTGCCTGCCATAATCTATTATACTCACATAGCATAGTGATGGTCAAAATTGAGTCGTGAGCTGCATGTGATGGTTCACTCCTGTAATCCCAGCAACTTGGGAAGCAAAGGCTGGAGGATCAGACCAGGCAAAGTTAGAGAGATCTTCCTCAAAAAATGAAAACAAAAGCACCTGCCTAGCAAGCATAAGCCTCTGGTTCAAACCCCAGTAGAGCCAATACACAAACTGAAAGGGAGCTGCGGACATGGCTCAACAAAGCATGTGGCCCTGTGTTCAATCCCCAGTACTTAAAATTTTTGTCTCACTACTCCATTATTTATAAAAAATAATTTGTGCTCTTTCAGTGCCTCAAGCTCTATCACTGCTGGCTCACCAAGGGTTCTTTGGAAAACCACCTTCCTGAGACTAAATCTCTTTCCAACCAATTGAAAAATGAGATTTTTTTTCCTTATTTGGTCTTCAAACAATATATTTAAATATTGGAAAACAATCTCTCTTTTTTTGTCAGTCATGGGGCTTGAACTCAGGGCCTGGGTGCCATCCCTGAGCTTTTTTGCTCAAGGCTAATGCTCTACCACTTTGAGCCATAGTTCCACTTCCAGTTTTGTGGTGGTTAATTGGAGATAAGAGTCTCAGGACTTTCTTACCTGGGCCTGGCTTCAAACAGAGAATATAGAATTACAGGCTTGAGCCATTAGCACTCAGCTATGAACAATTTTTTGAAAGACACAAACGACCAACTCTCACCTAAGAAAAATTCACAACTTGATAATCAAGTTTATAGAGAAACTGAATTTTCGGTGGCTGACCCCTGTAATCCTCGCTATCCCAGAAGGGTAATGTCTGGAGATTGTGGTTCCAAGTCAGCACTGGCAGAAAAGTTTGTGAGATTCTTATCGCCATTAAACTATTCAGAAAAAGCCAGAAGTGGCACTGGTGCTGTGGCTCAAGTGGTAGAACACTAGCCTTGAGCTCAAACAGGCTCAGAGACAGAGCCCAGACCCTGAGTTCAAGCCCTAGGACAGAGAGAGACAGACAGAGAGATAGAGATAGAGAGAGAGCTGAATTTGTGCTATAAAATAATCCTTCCACAGAACTGAAGGGTTCACCTCTATCATGCATTGCTTGCTGAGAACTTGCAAGATTCTGGGCTCAAATCCCAACATGATGGGGGGAGGGGGAGGGGACTGAATAAAATATCTTCCCACGTGACCTCAATGATGGATCCTACTAAACATTTTGAAAAGAATTCCAGTTCTGCCCAAAACCTTTCCAGAAAATACAACATGAAGTCACATTCCTCAATTTAAGCAAGCCCAACAAAATCCTGATACTAAAAAGAAAAACAAAACAAAAAAAGTCAGTAACTACTTATCAATGATCCTTATGAACATAGGTAATTTCCTTAACCAAAAAACCCTTAATGAATATTTTTGCAAATCAAATAAATTAAAAGTCTTAACACATCAAGTGAGGGATCATTTTCAGAATTCAGGGTTGATTTACTTGAAAACTCAATTGGTGTTATTCACTGGTTGGAAAAAAAACCCACAGAAATATGGATGCATAAAATTCATCAACGGGAGCCATCATATAGCAATGATCTCCTGTGATCCCAGCCCTTGGAAAACTGAGTTTCAGGCCAGCCTGGGCTACATAGGGAGACCCTGTCTCCAAAAGAAAAATAAGACAACCACACGAAAAACTTTGACAAAGTTGACCATCTATTTGTTCATGACAAGAACTCTCAGCAAGCTGGGAACAGATCGGAGATGCCTCACCTTTGTAAAGAGCAACTAGGTAAAACTTACCTTTAGATTGTACCTAGTAGTGAAAGATTTGATGCCTTCCCCCATTAGATTGTCTGTTCTCACTGTTTCTTTTACCATTATACTAGAGGTCCTATTTGATAAAAATTATATCATATATATGTCAATATATTAGTATATACATGTTATTATATATTAGTAGGTATATATTATATATTACTATATATAAATACATATCAAATATATTTTCAGGACATTTCTAAATGGGGGCTCTACTACTGGAGCCACTCTGCCAGCCCCAGATATTCCTGTCTTTATAAAAATAAAACAAACAAGCTAGGCACTGGTGGCACACACCTGTTATCCTAGCTGCTCAGGATCACAATTCCAAGCCAGCCCAGGTGGGAAAACATGGGAGATTCTTATCTCCAATTAACTTCCAAGAAAGCCTAAAGTACAGCTGTGGCTTAAGTGGTAGAACACTAACCTTGAGCAAAGCACTCAGGCCTTGAGTTCAAATCTCCTGGACCCACACAAAAACAAAACAAAACTGGGCATGGGAGGGTGGAACAGGAGGACTTTGAGTTCATTTAAGGTCCATTTGGACTACATATGGAGAACCCACCTCAAAACAAAGAAGTACATAAAACTTGTGTGTATGTGTGGATATTTATGGTTAGAAGAGCAAGGAAATTAAGGTATGGAAAATTCCACTAGCCTATCACCATTATGTCTGAGGAGTAAAGCTTTATTTGATTTATCTTTCATGGGTTTTGCTTCATTTGTTTTCTTGTGACAATATCAATTTGATAATTTAGGGAGAAAAACAAGTAGAAAATATTTTAAAACACAAACTTGACAAGAGCACTATGTTGGAAGTCTGTGATGAAGAAGGAACATGTTTTTGACGAATGAGAGCCTTCTCTCTTCTGCCTGTTCTTCTAAAGTCAGGTTCTTCCTAGCCCCTCCAGACCTGCTTCCTAGGTAACTTCTGGCTTCTTTCCTCTTTTCTCTGGAGTCAGAACCACCTGTCAGAGAGCCCTGCCTAAGCCTTTTCACTACAGGTGTTAATAATTTCTGACTGAATTAAAATTTTAAATCAAGAAACACCCTCACAGAAGAGGACATCCAATTCACCAAGAAACATAAGAAGGTGCTTGGTTTCAAATGCAAGGTAAAACCACCAGATTATCACCTCACAGCCATAGGGGAAAATGTAAAGGAGACTGGAGCTATACTTTCCTTAGATAATTGGCTCTTGATTTCCTCTGTTTCCCTAGATGGTTTGCTTTTCTCATAGGTTTAAGTGTCTGTATCTGGTTTGCTTTGCTGTCTAACATTTTTGTTGGGTTTGATTCCACATACCTTGTGTGGCTTTGGCCCATATAAATGTTGTGCTAGCTGCATTGGGGCTGCTGGTCTTTAAGACAAGAGTCTACTGGTAGTCCTCCGGCTCTCCAATAAAGACTCATCATTTGGCTTCTTAAGTGGTGGCTTCTCTGTTTCTCATGACTAAGTTTCCTTACAACAAAGGAAAAACAATGGGATAGGAAGAAATCAGAATCTTTGTGCATTCCTCACAGCAATGTAAAATGGTGCACCATTATGGCAAAACAGTATGGAGGTTCCTCAGAAATTAAAACTAGAATTACCATATGCTCAGCAATACCAATTCTAGGTCTATAATTGGAAGAGGGAATCCTGAAAAGATATTTGCATAGCTATATTCACTGTAACATTCTCAATAACCAACAGGCCACCTAAATGTCCATGAATGGAAAAACAAAATATGATATATAAATACAATGGAATACCATTGAAAGAGAGGTAACTTCTGATGTGTACTACACAGATGAACCTTAAAGACAGCATGTAAAGTGAAAAAAAAAAGCAGTCATGAAAAGGAAATACACAAGCTAGGTATTGGTGGTAGCGCTTGCCTGTAATCCTAGCTACTCAGGAGGATCACAGTTCAAAGCTAGCCTGGGCAGTAAAGTTTGTGAGACTCTTATCTCCAATTAACCACTTGCAAAACTGCAAGTGGAGCTGAGGCTCTAAGTGGTAGAGCAAGCAAGAAAGCTCAGGGATGGTGCCAGAATTCAAGCCCCACGACCAAATAAGACAAGAAAAAAGAAACACACCATGATTCTACTAACACCATGCACCTGAAGTGTTTATAGTCATAGAAACAGAAAGAAGAATGGGGAATGCCAGGAGTTGAAAAAAAAGGGAAAGGAGGAACTTGCTGCTCAGTGGAGGTAGTCTCTTGTTTTTGCAAGATGGAAAATTCTAGAGATCTGAGGCACAACCATGTGTATGTGCTTAACTACATAATTAAAAATGATTAGGCTGGTAATTCTGGTTATGTATTTTACCACAATTTTTAAATGTATAACCCTCCCCTCCCCCCAAAAAAACAACAACCAGCTTCAATTGCACGAACACTGGAGGCCGACCAGAATGACCAAAAGGAAAAAGAGATCCATTTGTGGAAGCAACTTTTAATTTGTCACAATGCTTGCTGAAAGTTTTTCCTTCAGCTGTGCAGGCTCACTCACACCTGCAAAGGGGAGGAGGCTATAAAGGTGAAATCACTCAGCCTGCTCTCAGTTGACAGAGGTCAAAATGGAGGCCTATCAGGGCAAAAAGATGGGCGCCTGAAGTCGGGTGATAGGTTTAGTGACAGAGCCAGACCTAGGACAGAAACTTCAGAACTTCCCTTACCCACCTTCTGGCCAGGGCCTGCAGAAAGGGGGCTGGTCGGGCTCTGAGTAGATCCTCAGTCCTCAGTTGGGTGCTAGGGTCTGAGTCAAGGTGGAGAAAAAACTCCCTGCACTTTGCCAGCTGGGATTGTGCAAGGCTGCATGCAACCCTGTCCGTTTGTCTGTCGTAGTCTTAATTGTAAGCATGTTGAGACCTCTGTTTGGGTTTCCGAAATAAATTAAAAAGTGCCCACAATCTCGGAATAGTCTTGTAACCCTTAGGGCCAAAATGTAAAGACTTTCAGTCTCTAGGGCTGATTTAGAAAGGGAAACTTTCCAGCTCTTTTGACCTTGGCCAAGGTCGTTCGATTCCTCACTTGGCCCGTTCACTCAATGGGGGAAGAGCTCTACTTTAGGCTCTGGGAACCAAAAAGAAAGAGGCAGGTGGAGAGGGGCAGCCTTCAGTCGGGCGCTGCTCTCCATCCGGACTGGAGCCGCTGGGTCCGGGTGGAGGGCGGGAAGCGTGGGGCTGAGCCGGGAGGGGGGGGCGGGCGGGGGCATCCGCTCTCCGTTCAGCCGGATCTGGGTCCTAAACGTGAATTGCCGCGTCCCGCCCAGGGTCTGCGCGCCCAGCCTTATTCCGGGCCTCCCTCTCCCTCCCACATTCCCAACTCCCAAGGACAACTTGTCGCTTCCCGAAGCCGGGTTCAGCTTCCGTCCCCCCGACTCTGCTATCTCCCTGCTTCTTTTGTCTGTGCATCTGATCGTCTGGGAACCTCTCCCTCCCTCCCTCCCTCCCTCCCTCCCTCCCTTCCTCCCTTCCTCCCTTCCTCCCTTCCTCCCTTCCTTCCTTCCTTCCTTCCTTCCTTCCTTCCTTCCTTCCTTCCTTCCTTCCTTCCTTCCTTCCTCTGGGCCATCTCCGCGCTGTTCCTCCCTGGCCCCGGCCTTTCAGAAGCGCCACCCCTGGGAGCCACCACGCCACGCGGGGCCCGGACGGTTCCCTGAGGCTGGGGGGGGGGAGCAGGTGAGACTGGCGGGAGGCTGGACCCGGAGGAAGGAGGCACCGGTGCCAATCGCCTCCCGGGCCCTGTTGCGCCCCCCCATTCCCCGGCGCCGGGGCGGGAGGGGGGGCCAGGACGCCGTCGGCGCCACCGCACCAGACACAGACACGACCCCCAGAGGCCTCACAGGGGCGGGGACTGGGACGGCGGCTTGGGGCCCGGTCTCGCCCCTCGCCCTGGGCGACATCACCTCGGTCCCCAGACACCCAGGGATCCCGCCGCCTGGGAAGACGCGTGGAGGACGGCGTGATTCCGAGAGGTAGGTGAGGCGCTCCCGCCCTTCCTCCTGCCTCTGGGGGGGCCGCGATCACGCGGGTCAGATTGGCTTGAAAACCTCCCCCAGGCTGGCGGCTCCGTGGCCCCAGCCTGAAGGACTGTCTGTGGCTGCCCGGTTGCCCGCTTAACCTTGAGCTCCAGACGGATCTAGGTTCCCTGGTCTGGCCCTGGGGAGCGCGGAGCCGCCTTGGCCTCTCCACGCGCTCCCGCCCCACTCTCCTCCCTGTATAGGTGGCTGGGCGTGAGTGACCAGGGGATCGTCTCTCCGCTTCCCCCCAGAGCCCGGGGGCGCACCGCCCAGCCCCAAGTCCTCCTCTGCCAGCTCAAAACCCTGCACAACAAGGGCTGGTAGCATGATAGCCAAAGGCGCACTGTCCCCAGCGGCTTGAACATGCAGATTGAGTGGAAAGGGAAAACGGCCATTCTTTCCCAATAAAAATTAGAAAATTGTATCTGAAGCTGTGAGTTTAGGTGGGAGTCTCTAAGTCCCTGAGATTCAGAATCTGCTTTCTAGCGGATACCTGGAAGGGGTGGGAGAAGAATGATTGCCTGGAGAGTCTGTTTTGCCTTCGGGGATTGTAAAGTGACCTGGGTTTCCTTCCCCTTGATTGTGGATTACGTTGGGGATGGGGCGGGGGGTGGGGGGGCTGCCTAGGACGGCGTGCATTTGACTCTAAGAATAACCAGGCGCCGCCATCTTACTTGAAACTCACAAAAACACTGCACGTGCATTTTTCTAGAGGGGCCTGTTGTTTGTTCAAGTGGTCAGAAAGCAGGAAAAGGATAGAAGTCTGTGGGAACTGGCTGATGGGTCAATACAAAAATTATTCTTTGCAAAGAAGGAAACAAAGATGTTTGTCCCTTGTAGGGGTTCCCAACGGCCATGGGACTCGCTGAGGCATTGGATAAACATGTGGAAAGATGGAGGATTCTTGCAAACCTGCAAAAGAGATGGGCTACCGAGTGTGCTGTTCTCACTAATGAGGGCAGTGGGCGGGAAATTTATATGTTCACCTCTGTGCCACCACCTTTCCCAAAGTAGGACAGTTCATGGAATAGCTTGCATATCCCACAGATTGTATGCGGCGAAAGTGCACAGGGTGCACTTTCCAGAGGAAGTAGAAGCACAGGGACTTATTACGTGTAGAAAGGCTTTCCTGATGGAAAGTTAACTGTTTCTCAACATTCTTTGCCGGGCTCTTTGAGAAAAGGGAGGCTGGGGCCTTCTTGATTTTTCCCAACAAATCCCCCTTGAGTAGGTGTTCCATCCCCTTCCCCTAATCCAGAGCCCACTCAGCATCCAAACAGGGTGTTAGAGAAAACTCCCCAAACCCTTATTTTTAAAAAAAGCCTCACTCTACCACACTAATTCTAAAGACCCAAGACAACCCTTCCTCATCTAGTACACGTTCCCATCTACCATACCTTTTCCAAGGCACTGACCACACCACCAGGCTGGTGGGCTGGGAACTTAGTTTCCAATTCAGCCTGACTCCAACTTCTGCCCTTCTGAATTAGTTGATACTGGGCTAGAGAGAGTTTGATCATTTTAATTTATTGAAATCCTCTCCCTCATTTTCCCTCCCACATTTCTTTGCTTAACTCCCAGATTTTCTTCTCTCCAACATACAAATTTCCCAAGCAGGAAAGTCCGTGGGACTCATCTCCAATTAACCACCAAAAAGGCACAAGTGGAACTGTGGCTCAAGTGGAAGAGCTCCAGACTTGAGCAAAAAAGCTTAGAGACAGTGTTCAGGCCCCGGTACTGGCACAAAGGGGGGGGGGGAAGAGGGGCTAATCATTTAGAACTTGCTGCAATTTTTAAAAAACAAGAGGAGAAAAAAAACCCAGGAAACTTCTGTAGTTGTTCAGGTAGCCAGATACACAGCTGGCCTATAGTTTGGCTAGGGGAGCCAGATTTACAAAGGAGTCAGGAAGAGGAGGAGTTGCAGCAAGGCTTGACCCTGAGTGGAGGGTAGACTGGGTTCTAGCCTTTCCATTGAGGAAACCTCACACTAGAGTTGAAATCAGAGACTGGAGACCCAAGTCTCTATCCTGCCTGCTGCACTAAATGCCCTAGAATCTACCCTGAGCCAAAAAACCAGTAACAGTTGAAAGAGCCACTGGGTGCCTTAGGTCCTG
This sequence comes from Dipodomys merriami, assembly GCF_024711535.1. NCBI lineage: Eukaryota > Metazoa > Chordata > Mammalia > Rodentia > Heteromyidae > Dipodomys > Dipodomys merriami. Next base: position 30,560,968 of record NW_027203270.1, on the reverse strand, counting down.
GTAGCTCATCCCTATAATGCTAATTACTCAAGAGGCTGAGTAATGAGGATCATGGTTTGAAGCCAGCCTAGGCAGGAAAGTCAGTGAGACTCTTTATCTCCAATTAACCAGCAAAATGCTGGAAGTGCAGGTGTGCCTCAAGTGGAAGAACACTAGCCTTGAGTGAAAAGCTAAGGGAGTGTACCTAGGCCAAGAGTTCAAGTCCCAGTACTGTCATGTGCATGTGGTAGAAGCAGGGTGAAGGAATCAATTCCTGAACATATCCAAAAATTTTAATCTGCTTGAACACAGATTTATCCTGAAAGCAGTAGGAAACATGAATCTTTCTAACTGCCTTGCAGATTTTCCAGCCAGTTTGGCCACATGAGGTCAGCTTGAATTTCAGAGCTTGAAGGTTCGGAACCCCATGTCTAGGGTGCCAGACAGTGGGGCTGGCACAATTCCCCTCCTTCTCCCCTTGCTTTCTTGCCCTCCGAGGGTTTCTGGCTTTCTTATAGAACCCACAATACAGAGAGAGATTTCTTAAAATTCCGCAATCTCATAGAGTTTCTGAATCCTTGAACCTTGAATTCAAACCTATTTGGACCGATTAGAGACATTTGTGTCTGATCAGTGAACTGTCTTGGTTTGTGACCAATTTTTTTTTTCCTTTAGCTAAAATCTCCATGCTAACTAGGTCAGACTTCACCTTTTAAAACACCCAGGTGGCACTAGGTTTTCCCTTCCCCTGCCAGTAAATCAGAGTAAAAAAAAGCACTCAGTGCTTAAAAGTTGAGCCTGGAACTGAAATGCCTTTATATCTGGGAAAGATGCCAAGTGCCATCTCAGCCCATTTTTTTCATTCCTACCTTTCCCTTCTTTTTCTTGGAAGAACTGTCTTTACTTTTGCTGGGATAATTAAAGCCAAAGCAACCCCCCTGTCTGTGACCCGCCTTGCCCCCATCCGCTGAGTAACTTCAGTCTTGGCCCTCTTTTGACTACTGTTCAAGTTTGAATCTCCGCTGGAGTGGAGGGCCAGTCCTAAGGCCGAAACAACCTGGAGAGTCAGTAATCATAAAGACCAAACAAACCGTGGCACGGGCTCCCAAGCCTTCCAAGAAAGCTAGTCCCAGAGCTGCCGCCAGGGCAGCTCCTGCGGTGCTGGCCAGATTCCTGCAGACTCCTTTGTGGAGTTAGAAACTAACGCCAGTTACCATTTTAAAACAAAACAGTAAAAGAGGAGAGGCTCCCAATGTGTACTCTTTCAACCACCTACCTCTTGCAGTATGTTCACTCCTCGGTTTGGGGCTCCAACCAGAGAGAGAATGTGAACCCCCATACCCTTCTCCTTCTGGGAGCCAAGGGGTCCCTTTCTTGCTGTTCTCGATTCTTGGGGACCACTGCGGTGCAACCAGATCTCTGGGAGATGGAAGAATCTAGAAATCTCGATGAGGGGCTGGAGGCGTCCCTGCTGGGTGTAGATTCCTTGCACAGGTCTTGGTGGCACCAAGTGCCTGGCTGGGGCGCCGCACCTTCTCCTTAAGGCCGAGTGTGGCTCTTCGGTGCAATAGCAGACCGGCTCCTCCAGTACCCTCCTGGACTGCGGGTTCTCGAGGTTGAGGTTGCCAAACCAGCGCGCATGCAGCTAAGGGCGCTGTGGGGTTCTGCGCGGCCCCTGAAACCCCGGGCTGACAGCGCAGCACAGACATACATCACAGGGTGGAATCCCGAAGCCCCTGAGCGCCTAGATCGGAGCCCCAGCACCTGGGTAGTTGGGGACTTGCAGAGGGATCAGAAGAGTCTGGAATCTGGCTCTTGGGGGGCTAAGGGAGGGCACACTGCAATGCCAAGGGCCTGCAGACACCACCAGCTCGGCGGCGATCAGGGATGGGGAGAGACGACCTTGGTGAGACCGGAGCCAGGGGCTAGATGCCTCGCTGGGCTCCCTCCCCACTACCCAGCGACGTCTAGATTTTTCTGCGCAGAAAGGGAGTGGGTCTCAATACTCCAGAATACTTCTAGCTGCCCCTAAGGAACAGTTCATGCGCTCCCTCCCGGCTGCCTACACCTGCGCTACTGCTCCGCTGTGCCACTTTCTCCCACCAGGAACAAATGATCTAGCCGGAAACCCCTCAAGGTCGCTGGCAGAGGGGGGCACTTCCACCCCCAGGAGCCGGTCAATTAATCAGAGAATATTAAGGCCTCGGAAGAGTTGCAATGGGGCGGTTTTGTAGGAGGGGGCGCCAAGGAGGTTATGAATCTCTGAGGAAAAATGGGAAGCTGCGGAAGTGGCTGCCACCTTCCAGCACCCTTCTCAGCAACCGGGTTTGAGCCAGTCCACCAGCTTACCCAGCTCCAGCTCTCTTCCTGCCCAGCCATTTCCATTCTTTGTCATCCTCCATTTCCAAGGGCCGTTAGGGGCCCCTTTTCCGTTGTACCTACTCCTGTATTCCTATCCAACTGTCTCTTGCATCCTTTTCGCGGGGGGGGGGGGGGGGGGGGAGGGGGCACATCTGGGGCCCCTAGAGCTCAAAGGTTGTGGGGAAGAGGGCTCCAATCTGAGCTCTCAGACACAGCTCCTTAAGTTTGGCTGTGGGAAGTGGAGCTACCCCTGGGAGAATTATACCCTCTTCAAAAGAAGGGCATTTTTGAGTGGAGTAAAGTTCCTGAAACTTTCCATGTAGACCTGCTCAGAACAAGATGGCAAATGGCAGGAGAAGGCCTTTTCTTTCTCCTTGGTGGAAAAAGAAACGCTTGTTTAGCAGTACTGGGGTTTGAACTTGATGTCTTGTACTTACTTGCTAGGCAAGCTGTCTACCACTTGAATTGCTCAGAATCCTTTGTATAAGAGTCAGAGACCTGGCATACTCCCTAGTGGTAAATGGGCTCTAGGCTGGAAGTGCTATCTTGTCAGACACCCAAGGGCCCTTCACTTCCTTCTCTGATTTACAGTTTGGTTGCTTGAATGTGGTTGGTAGATTAAAGGTTCTTCACATTTTGAGACTCGCCCATTAATGTTTTAAAATTTGATAAAAGGTGATACAAGTACTCACCAAATTCCACTGTTCCTGAAAGTTTGAGAACTTTGATTTGGGTTGATCAAAGTATCCAGTATCCACAACATGCAGCAAACAATGATGGTTAGTTTAGGTAAGTCTTGATTCCCTCCCCCCCCCTCTTTGGTTGATGTGTCTGTTTGCTGGATTACTCTTCACCTTTCAAAATACCCAGGCAGCTAGGTAGCAGTCATTCATACCTGCAATCCTGGCTACTCAGGAGGCTGAGATCTGAGGATCATAATTTAAAGCCAATCCTATCAGGAAAGATTCTTACCTCCAGTTAACCACCAAAAAGTTGGAAATGCTCTACCCACGTGGTAGAGCACTGATCTTGAGGAACAAAAGCCAAAAGCTCAGGGATAGTACCCAACCCCTGAGTTCAAGCGGATCCCGCGCGCATATACACACACACACACACACACACACACACACACACACACACACACACACACACACACACACACACACACACACACACACACACACACACACACACACACACACACACACACACACACACACACACACACACACACACACACACACACTTCTCCCCACCACTTCCTGCAGGGCCTAGTATTCTGAGACAAGCCCCTAGATAATGTCTTGAGCCAAGAAAACTGGGCAACAGAGTATTTGTGTGTGTGTGTGTGTGTGTGTGTGTGTGTGTGTGTGTGTGTGTGTGTGTGTGTCCCTTATTGATAATACCTACTCAGTTTCTTCAGAGATGATTATTAGGATTTAAACCAATATTAGAGGCTGGGGAATACCCAATACCGTTCTAAAAAAAAAAAGGCTTTGTTCTAAAACATTGTTATAATCTTGTTTATAAGAGCTGAAGAACAGGCAGCCCCTGAGCGGTCTGGGAGAATTGCTAACTTTCCTCCGCTTTATGTTTGTGGATTATTTCCTGCCTACTTCCCTCTCTTCCTTTCTGTGCAGGTACTAAGGCTTGAATTCAAGGCCTGGGTACTGTCCCTTAGTTTTTTTTGTTTAAGGCTGGTGTTCTATCACTTGAGCCACAGCTGCACTTCCAGCTTTTTGGTGGTTAATTGGAAATGTGTCTCACAGACTTTCCTGCTGGGGCTCCCTTTGAACCAGGATCCTCTGATCTCAGTCACCTGAGTAGCTAGGATTCCAGCATTAGCCACCAGTGCTGGTTGGGTTCCAACTCCCTTTTTCTAAGACTACGATTATGCCCAACAAACTAGGGAATTGGAAATTCGTTTAGTGCACCTTCACCCCCCACCTCCACATAACTATAAATCCAAGCCCTCTTAGCTGTTCTCCATTATTTACACATTTCTAAGAAGTGTGACTTGAAGCAAGTAAGGCCATGTCTGCCCCTCTTTGAGCTAGCACAAAACCACATACCAACCCAGCACTTCTGGTCTGTCACTAGAAGTCAATGGTTGGTTAATAGTATTCAAACCCCTGCCTGAGAATAAAAAGAAAAAAATGAACAATTTTCTGCTTGGGACAGCTTAAACTGAATAATCCAGGCTGTGAAAACTTGACCTAAATGCTTTTAATCAGAGCAGAAAAAATATATGCCCATTTGCTCACTACTTTGCTAATTAAAGAAAGCTAATTGGTGTTTGCAGGAACTTCCTACTGAGGGTCAGAAGCCTCCAGTCATCTTTTTGCCCCTCCTTGCTCTCCTGCACCCCACCCCTCCCCCTACAGGGTTGTCTCTACTGTGGAGTTGGCCTCTTTCTGACAGACAATGGGAGTGGGAATGCTCCCACCCCCTGGCTCTGTCTTTGTACCAGAACTTTGGCCCTGAAAAGGAAACGCTGCCATTGGCCAGAAGTTCTTGCCCAGCAGGCTTGTCCCCCTTCTAGTGTCCCTGGACTTGTTTCTGGGAGCCAAGACCTCTTACTGGTTAGAACTCCAAGTTAGAACTGCCACCTGGCGGGGTGTGGCTTCCGCTGGAATCCCAGAGCTCAGCCCAGTACTCCATACCCAGGAGGTGCTTTATAAATGTTTGTTGAGTAAGGAATAAAGAAAAGGTTCCATCAAACAGTGGTATGTGATTTGTCTGAAGACTTTCCTGAGCTGTTGTGTGGAGAGCTCCAGGAAATGGACAAGACCTAATTTTTCTCAAGTATTTCTCATAGTCTCTGTTTCATTCCAGCTTTCGAACACCCTATTTCTTTCTATTGTGTGTACTGGTACGAGGGTTTGAACTCAGGGCCTGAGCTCTATCCCTGAGCTCTTTTTTGCTAATGGTTAGTGTTCTAGTACCACCTGAGCCACAGCTCCACTTCTGGCTCTTTTTGTAGTAACTTGGACATAAGAGTCTCACAGATTATTTATTTATTTATTTATTTATTTATTTATTTATTTATTTTTGCCCAGGCTGGCTTCAAACAAAGATCTTCAGATCTCAGCCTCTTAAGTAGCTGGGATTACAGGTGTGCACCACTGGCTCCAGCTTCTATTCATTTGCTAAGGCAAGATTCTGCTCACCCTAGAAAAAAGGAAGTGGCCCCCCAAGAAGTCAAATGGATATATGTCACCACTCCCTAGACCTTTCCCCCAAGAGATCTAGGCTGAAGGGAGTTTGAACCTGAAATGAGTCAGATAATTACCCCAATTCTCTGTTCATTATTGAAGAGGTAGTTACAGGCCAAGGGGTTCAAGGGGCCTCGCTTTTATGGACATTGCTCTAAGTTAAAAGAATACATCACACACACACACACACACACACACACACACACACACGCAGAGGCTCACACCCTGCAACCTAGACTGGTTCTCTGAGAACAAAGCAGACTTCCTCCCTCTCCCTCCCCTTCCTTCTCCTCCTCCTCCCTCTTTGTTATTAATAGTTACTGGTGTTTCTTGCTAAATCCTAAGTACCTAGTATTTTCATCCTTAGGAATTAAGACATCTAGCTTTTGCACAGTGCAGACACTTACTTTGGGGCATGAAGGGTGTGTGAGTGCGTGCACGCAATAAAGTTGATATGATACTGGCAGATCTGAATGTTGAAGGATATAATGGGATGGAAATAAAATGGAAAGTGGGAAGAGCTTAAAGTTTTGAAATAATAGAATGTTTGGAGAGAAGGCAGAGAGTTTCCCCTGCCCTAAAGTGAACAAAGAAGCAAGGCAATTATCTGGCTGATTCGGAGACCCAAATGCTTTCCCTTGAAATGGGCGGATAATGAGGCTGACAGTATGTTCGCAGTTGAATTCGCCTGATGTTCCCCCACATCCTCCCCCCCCCCACTTTGCAGGATCCATTGGGCAATCACAGTGAGCCTCACAGAGCAGGCCCAGTGCACACTCACACACAGGAATGCTGACACACACACACACACATACACACACAAACCTGACTCAATTCTGCCTCCAGAGTCTTTTATGACTCAGCCTTGGGAATGAAAATAGGGTTTGGAGCGAAATAATGTGCCCGAGGCCGGGTGGGGCGCAGCTGCTCCAGATGTGCATTCGGTAATTAGGCACGGTGATTGCTGATGCCCGGCTGGGAAATGTGTGTCTCCTGGGACCAAAGAACCCCGGCAGACACCGAGCCAGTCTGCCCCAGGCTGCCCTTTGTTACCTGCTCCCCCTCCCCCCAGCCCTCATGACTTCAGTCCCCTCCCATCCCTACTGGGGAATCTCTGACCCTCTGTCCAAGGAATAACTTCCACAGAGGGCTCCACTCTGAGCAGTAGACTGGGCAAGGAAAATGTCTCAACTCACACTAAGAGGGAAAAGGGTCCCCACTAAAACCCTCCCTTCTCTCTTTGTACCTGTGTTGGGGTTTGAACCCTTAGGTTCGTGCTATATCACTGGGGGTTTTCCTCTTCAAGGCTTGTGCTCTACCACGTGTGCCACGTCTCCCCTTCTGGCTTTTTGCTGGTTAATTGGACATAAGAATCTCCGGTATTTCTCAGATCTCTTAAGTAGCTAGCATAATAGACATGAGCCTTAAACACCTAGCAAAGCTCCTCTGTCTCTGACTCTCCCCCTCCTGCTCCCAACTAAGACTAGGAGAGAGGCCCTGATCTAATCAAGAAGGACAGTGACTGGAACTACTGACTGGCCTTAACTACCCCTCGTTTGGGGTTTATGAAGCAGTCTTGTATCCATCACAGATACAACTTCACAGCAACTCTGTCCAATATGTCATTTCCTCCTGGGCTTTCAGAGACTAAGATATGAGGCCAGGACTACACAGCTCAGAAGGTTATAAACTGACCATTTCCAGGAAGAGAGGGGTCTGGGTGTGCCTTTCTTTCTTTCTTTTTCTTTCCTTTTTCCCCCCTTCCTTCCATCTTTCTACTTTTCCTTTTTTTATGGCCCTAGGAATTGAACTCTGGACTTCACTAGTAGCTAGTGGCTCTATTGCTTGAACCACGCCTCCAGCCCTTTTTGTGTTGGTTATTTTCTCTAGATAGGGTCTAGCTTTATGGCTTTGTGCTGGGGCTGGGTGGCTTCAATTGTTTGTGTTTCTGATGCTCTAAATCTGAAATTCAAAAAAAAAAAAAACCCAAACTTCCAACAAAGACAGCCTTTACAGATTGTCTATCTGGAAATGAATTTTGCTCACAAGAAATACTTTTGAAGCCGGTGCCAGTGGCTCATGCCTTTAATCCTAGCTACTCATTAGTCTGAGATCTGAGGATCACAGTTTGAAGCCAGCTGGGGCAGGAAAGTAGGTGAGACTCTTATCTCCAATAAACTACTGAGAAAAAGCCACAAGTGGTGCAGTGGCTCATGTGGTAGAACACTAACTAGCCTTGAGCACACAGAGGCTAAAAGACAGCACCCAGGCCCTGAGTTCAAGCCATAGGACTGGCCAAAAAGAAAGAAAAAAGAAAGACCTGCTTATTGTGGTTGGACAGTTGTAGCACTTTGGGGTGAGAACATTCGATTGGGAATAAAAGGCACATCATCCTCTAGCCCTGCTTCATCACTTTCATTTAATAGCTGCTCTCTGGCTAAAGGCTTAACTTCTTCAGATTTCAGTGTCATCTTCTGTAAATTAGGGTAGGGGGTCAGAGATGCGGGCACTGCTCTCTAGCTGGCAGCAGAGGAGATCAAAGGAGGTTGGGGCTGCCCCCTCCCCACCCCTCTCCCGTCTCTAGGGTTAGGGGTGGAGATGGGGTGGGGTAGAGCAGTCTTAGCGGACTGCTCCTTTCCCAGCCCGCACTCGGTTAATCTCGTTTCTCTTGCTTGGCAGAGGGCGCTAAAGGCGATGCGCGGCCGCTGGGAGCCAGCTCCAGGCCAAACTCAGTGGTCCGCAAGAACCTGTCCCTGCACCCCGGCTCAGGACTCAGAACCGCGGGAGGATTTTTGTGCCGCTGGGACTCAACTCTAGGGCGCCGCCTATTGGTCAGTCGCCACCTCGGCCTCACTCGCCAGCAGCAATACAACTACTTCCCCCGACCCCAGCCAGAAATGCAAAACCAAACCAAATTCCAGTGTGGCTCAAGAACTTTGCCTCTGGAACTGCTGATTTCTCTCCACCTTACAATGAATCCTAGGAAGGGAAAGGGCCCAGTGAGTCTCCGAAATATTCTTGCGACACTCGCTAAATGGGAGAAGGTCTCGATTTTGGTTTCTTTCCGTATCTTGTGTTCTGAGTCAGTGTGTTTACAAGGCCTCCTCTCACCCCTTGGAAATCAGGCGCCCTCCACTTATGCTAAAGCTGTGCTTTAGATTCAAAGGTGGGGGGAGGAAGACAGCAGGAAGAAGTTACCACCCCCCCCCCAATGCTACAATCTGATCATCACTTTTCTGAATAATCGAGATCGATATGCTTTTGGAAGAGTATCTGAAAAACCCTTTAGGGAGCGAAAAGAACATTAACTTTTATTCATTGAATGACCACGTGCTCAGCTAGTGTTTGAGCAGTTGTCAGATGGTACTGGCTGATACTGGTACCTGTCCTGTCCATGGAAGTCCTGTGCATTTATTTGAAAGCTAACTGGTTTTTTTTTGGGGGGGGGAGGCGGGGGCTAGGTGACTTGAAAGGGACAGCTAGCATCTGCAAAAGATTGCTATTTCCTTTGGCTCCCTGCAGTATTTTAAAGCTGAGATCAGCAGCTTTGAGCTCTGGGGATGGGACCACAAAGCCGCTCAAAATGCAAATACAAGTGTATTGCATTGGTGTAAGAATCGGCTATAGGATGGGGGTCAGCACCCTCACCTACCCCTGTGACAGGAACCCTGGGCCTACCCCTACAAGTGATAGAAAATAGTTCTGAATAGGCTAGAAACTAATAGCCCCTCTGTCCTGCCCTCCTACCCGCTTCCCATGTCTCCCAGGGGCAAATGCTACCAGAAGGGGTAAGGACTAAGGGTTCATGCTTGCTTAGCAGGTGCTTTACCACAGAGCCATGCCTCCGCACTCCCCTCCCTAATACATGCAGCATTTTAAACATGTAGCAAAGAGCAAAATGGGGTGCAAGCACTGGAGGAACTTTCCCATGCAAATCCTAGAATGGGAATGTTAGAAGTAAGGTATTTCCTGTCCTCCAGTTGTTAATGAGCTCCCCCTTGTTTCCCTCTTGGTGCCAAGAACCCCTCACTCCCAGGGCCCTCCAGGACTGTTAGCACATCATTGCTCTTATCTAACCAAGCTGGGCAGGATGGAGCTGCTGGCAGCAGGGTAAAACCTTTCAGAAAAATTTAACATGGTGGAACACAACTTGGTGTTTTGTGAGGCCATTCTGTGTTTTTATCTATTTAAGGAAAGAAAAGGTCCCCAGTGGAGCTTTGGCAGCATTTCTTGTGGGAAGGAGTGGAATTGGCTGGGTTAGAGCTGCACCTGTGTGTCTGTGGGACTTGGTGCTCCTCTTGGGCCTGCAGCTGGGCCTCCACCCTATATCCTAGCTAATCACAGTCATGGTGTGTCTCAGACTTAGTATATGATGTTTTCTTTGTTTTATTCTTGTGCCATTGCTGAGGCTTGAACTCTGGGCCAGGGCACTGTTCCTTAGCATTTTTGCTTAAGGCTGGTGTTCTACCACTTGAGCCATAGCTCCACTTCTGGCTTCTTTTTTTTCCCCTTGGTGGTTAATTGGAGATAAAGAGTCTCATGGCCTTTTCTGCCTGGACTTGCTCTGAACCTCCATCCTCAGATCTCAGCCCCCTGAATAGCTAGGATTTAGGGGTATGAGCTCCCGAGGTGTGTGATGAAGGTGAATGACTGTGGAATAGAGTAGAATCTCTTTGCTGTCCCCCTCCCCATAAGAGCTCCTTGCCTGGCCACTCAAACATACAAAGGGAGCAGGAAGTCAATAATATTGCTCCCCATTTCTCTGGAACTCAGGCCAAACAGATTGTTCTTAGTTTTGGTTTACCGTGTGCCCCCTCCCTGTAGCAAAATCGAGATTGCACAAATTTGTGAATGTGTGGGAAAGATCGAATAATTCAGAACAGAAAAGAACAAAGGGAAAGTGAAGGTTTGCGCAGTGGATGGTTTGGTTTGGGAGCTTTTACGCAGTGGTGGAGGAGACACCACCCGGGTCTGGCTGTGGAAGGGGGGGCCCCCTCGGGGAGCCCTTGGCCCACTCAGCAACCTTCTTATCTCTTCTCCCTTTCTTGCAAGTACCCCACCATAAACAGGAGGGGTAGGGCAAAGGTCTGACTGCTGGAGAGGAATGAAAAGAAAAAAAAAAAAAAAACCTTCAAAACCCGCATTCAGCGGAAAGAGGCCAAGTCGGAGGCTACAGGACGATCCTGCCTGGAAGCGGATTGCTGGGCGCCGCAGGCCCTCGGCTGTGCGCAGGGCTCGGAGGTCCCGATTTAGACAGTGGCTTTGGGCCCGGTGCCCGCTGCTGCCCTGCCGGGTCGGTCGGTCGGTCCGCACTGCCCCGGAGGCTCCGATCACTCCTCCGAGGGAAGAGCCTGGTGGCCCCGCTGAGGCCGCTGCAGAAGCAAAGGCCCAGGGGCCGGAGGCAGCGGCTGCTCTCCACGCCGACACAGTCTGTGTGGGTAGAGAAAAAAAAGAGAGCTGAGGCGGTGTTTCTTCTTCGGCTCATAAAATTTGTTTCCTCTTCTTTTTTAACCAGCAACCCCCCCTCCCCGCCGTCTTTCTTTTCAGGACAGGAGGGGATGTAAAGTAAACGGTTTGAAGTTCATCAACATGGTGAAGTTTTATTGTATTTCCGGTCCCCAAGATTTATACCCTGGAGGAGTTGCGGATGGCCGAGCAGACTCCCTCGGGTTACCTCGGATTTCCCTGATGGACACGTGGCCGCTGGCGCGCTAGTTCTCCCCAGGGGCCAGGGCTGGAGAGGTCAGGGGTTCTGATCTCACGTTGGACTTTAGGATTCCAGACCCGCCTCCCCCACGCAGGTAAGTCTCAGCCCCTCTGGGCTGGGGGGGGGGCACCTGTGAAGAGGTGAAAGGAGCAGGCACGGGGAGTTAGGCATATATAGTAGGGGGGGAACGGGGAGGAGGCGGAGACCCTAGATTGAAAGTCAGAGGAGACCCATATTTGTTCCCCGAGTCCCAATTCAGGTGCTTAGCATCCTGGATTCGCTTACTTGGGGCTGCTTAGTGACTGACTGCCCTACCAGCCCCCCCAGGGCAGGGAGGAAGGTGTTCAAGTCACTCCAAGCCACTTGTCTGTGTGTGGTTCCTAGAATTCCGGATACTTTCTGACACATTGCTTTTCTGTCTTTCTGTCAATTTCTTTCTCAGCAGCAGGGTGGTGGATCCATTTCTGTCTACCTCCCCCAGCCTCAAAGTTGGAGGAGTTGGGGGGGGGGAGCGGTGGTGTAGGGCTTGAAGATATGGCCTCTCAGAACTGCCCTGGGAAGATGAGGGACCCTGGAATCTAGGGACTGGCCAGATGGTGAGTGTAGACGCACCTTCCTAACAGTTTGAAGTTAAGAATCCTTTTCATCTGTGGAGGGCTCCAGTTGTGGAGACTGTCTGATGGGCAGACACTAAGCAGGTATATCAAAGAAGCTGTGTCCAGGCCTGAAGCTGGGCCCAGGGTCTTCTCTGGGTAAAGTTCCTGCTGCAAGGAAGCAAAAAAACATTCCTGGAATCTGAACTGCCAGGACCAGCTCCAAGATGCTTTTGCCTGCAGTCCTGGTCCAGTTCTTCCAAATGTGTTATTTACTAGCAACCAGGCTCTTCTGGAAAGAGATGGAAGAAAATAGTTAAAAGTGAAGGAAAGTAATTAAAGAGGCTTTTTTTTGGTCCTGCAGGACAGGACTTAGTGTCTGCCCCAGTTGAACCCTTGACCTGGAGCTTGAACTGGGACTGCTGAGTGAATTAGGTAGTTTCATGTTGTTGGGCCTGGGTTTCTGAACACAACAACATCAAACCACCCGATTCACGGCAGTTACTGCTCCTGGCTTAGCTTGGGGTGGGGGTGGGGGGCAGACGCTCAGAACTGGTGGCATGACCCTTGCGAAATAGCTAAGAGGTTTGAAGTCCCGCATCCAGAAGCATCAAGAATTTCCCCAGAAAAGAAAGCTTAGGGAGTTCTGGCGGTGTCTTCCCACTTCTAAATGTTTTTAATGAGTACTTAGAAGAAAGAGGGGAGCGGAAGACTTCAATCCTCCAAAGGTTCCTTCAGACCGGCAAGCTTTTAAATTGTTCTGCAGAGCCGTAACAGTTAGCAGTCAGAGATTCAGTCTTTCTACATAACTTTCCCCGAGAAGATCTTCGTCCCCCCCCACCATCCCACCCTCATTTGCATAAAGGATTAATTTCAACAGAGACCCAGAGGGTCCTGGAGGTTTTTGTTATCTTTGGGTGATAGGCTGCAGTTCAGTAAAAAGTTGCAGGTCCTCAAAAAGACCCAATTATGAAAGAGAAACATCGGGACCCTTTGCAGACCTACAGACCCTATGGCCCCTTCCTAGGGCCCCTTCCTAGTAGGGAACCTCCAGAGGTAGGTCAAAAAAGTTCTCCCTGAGCTGGGCACTGGGTGGCTCATGCCTCTAATCCTCACTAGTGTCGGGAGGCTGAGGTCCTAGGATAGGATCTTATAGTTCAAAGCCATCCTTGGTAGGAAAGTTCCTAAGACTCTTGTCTCCAATTAACTATTAAGAAGCTGGAGGTAGAACTGTGGCTCAAGGGGTAGAGTGCTAACCTTGAGGGAACAGGCTAAGAAACAGCACCCAGGCCCTGAGTTCAGGCCCCAGTATGGGCATAAAGAAAAGAAAAGGAGGAAAAAAAGTCCTTGCTTTTCTAAGCTCCAGTTAGCTCCGTCCTCATGGAGTGACCAAGAGCTGCTCACTAAGACAGGGACCTGACTTACCATGAGAAGCAAACTTTGAGGCAATTCAATACAGACTGATGGAGTGAGCGGAATGGCGTGAGGAGGGGGCTGGGGCTGGGGCTGGGGGAAACTGTTACCCTCTCTGACCCCAGCCTTCTTAAGGCTGCTGTTGGCTCTGTGCCCAGGAAAGGAATAACTAGAAATGCTGGTGGAGGGGGGGGGGGACGGACTTGCCAAAGCATAAGCTAACTTTTGTTCCCAAACTTTCCCTCTGCTTGAGGCAGAGGAAATGTGCAAAGGAGCTGGGGGAAAGACGCCTGGCCGGATGGGGCTCCCGGCGCCAGGCTGACTTGGAGAGCCAAGGGAGTCTTTGAACAAGGGGCCTCTGCTAAGGCAGAGGGAGCATTGGGGAACACCCACCCCGACTGGTGCGTGGAAAATTCAGCCTTCACCCCACTGTCTTGATAAGCAGAGGTCAATAAGGTTGTCCCTTGACAATTCCGCCTTCTGGGGTGTGGGTTGAAGACAAGTCTTCATACCCCTGCAAGTCTTACCTTTGCTTCCTCCCAGGCTCCCACAAACTTGCTCAGTCTACCCATGGCATCCCTGTCCCTTGGGCTCCCCCTCCCAGGAAAAGTGCCGTAAAAAAAAAAAAAGAAAGAAAAGGGGGGGTGTTAGAGAGAAAGGAGGAAATAAAGTCTTTGGAAAGCAGAGAGTTTTACAACAGCCACAGGTTTTATGGAAGCAATTCCGTAATAACCTTCTACCTGCTCGCCTCCTTTCTGCTCCGCCTGCCGCCCACCCCGTTTGGCCTCCTGGATGCCCCCTCCCCTGGAGTCAGACACCTCATTGCTGGGATATCCATGATGGCTGAGAATTGGTAAGAAGATTCCTGAGGTCGGATGGGGCCACTGACCTCCCCGTTCTTCCTTTCACCTCTGACATTCCCGGAGGGAGGTTGGCAGAAGATTTCGTTACATTGCAACTAAGATTCACACTTAGGAATGTGAAAGTATCCAGGTTGGAACTCAAGGGTGTACATTCGATAGGATACCAGTTATCGATGCACAGTTAGATCTTATTGGATGTCATTTGGGATCAACGGTTAAGGTGCTGGGATCTTGATTTCTCCTCAGATAGAATAAGAGTCCCCACACCTCATACTTTTCCAGAATTGGGAATTCTAATCCTGGGATCAAAAACTGTATATCCACAGTGTGCGGTACTGGAGGGGGGAATGGATGGGGGACTTTGACCATTTATTTACACAAAGGTGCTTTTTACATGGCCTCCAGCATTCCTTGAGAACTTTCACTCAGCTCATGGATGTCCACCTCTTCTGGACACTTGTGCAGGACAAGTGTGCATAAGTCACAGTACTTACAACCTCCCCCTACCTCATGTGCCCTCTAGCATGAAATAAACATCACACAAAGCATGCTGTCCCTGTAGGTTTGGGACAAGATATTCAGTCAAAGGTACATCATGGTTAGACAACAAAGTCACCAAATTTTATGATCTCTCCTGGGCCAGTTTGAGGTCTTTCCTTTACCTTTGGAGAAATGTTCTTGCAGCAAATTGTGATAGAATCTAGCTTTTAAAACACCTTCATATATTTTGCTTGAATATCAGTTTAAGGGACAGATTTTCCAGTGAGGTTTTCCAATCAGCTAATATTTTATAGCCACAATTCAGGTATACTCATATATCCAGATTTTTGCCTATGCCATAGATGGGTTAGTGGTTAGAAAAGTGTTCATATAAGCTTTTAGGTGACAGATCTTTTTGTATATATTTTGCTTGAATATCAGTTTAAGGAACAGATTTTCAAGTGAGGTTTTCCAATCAGCTAATATTTTATAGCCACAATTCAGGTACTCAAATACCCAGATTTTTGCTTATGCCATAGATGGGTTAGTGGTTAGAAAAGTGTTCATACAAGCTTTTAGGTGATAGATCTTTTTGTAGGCACAGAATCGTTAAACCACACCATTCAGAGGTTCTACATGTATCTACAGATATACAACTAGATCTTCTATACACCCAAGCCCATCCAGTATCATACTTGGGCAGACTTGTTTACTACATACTCTGTACACAGTACAGAACCCAGCAGCATCTTTGTCTACTAAGTTTCCCTTACACAGATATTGGTTTGAAATAGACATACTGGATAAACACCTATTCATACTCAGTATTTGTCCATTTCAGCCTAGCTTATTAATTAAAAAGAAACTTATTTTCCCTTTTCTCATTTATTGCTTTCCTTTTAATTTTTCTTTTCTTCCCTTTCCTTCTCTGCCTCTTGATTTTCTCTCTTATTGGTAAGGACCCTTCTAAAAGGCACCACCAAAGTACAAGAAACTCACCGGCTAATTCAGGCCAGCCTCGTTGTCCTTTTCCTCAGCTGTCCTGGGTCCCTGTGTGATCACGGGCTGCTGCTTTTTCCTGCCTGCTCTTCCCATGTCACCAGCCACCAGCCAGCAGTCGCAGTGTTCAGGCAAGGCTCTGGTGCAAGGACTAGCAGGAGGTTGCAGGAAAGACCGGGTTTTGTGGTTGTTTTTTCCCCCCTTCTTTCTCTTCAGGATGGGGGTGGGGTGCTGAGCAGTTCACTCTCAGAACCGAGTGACCCCACTGAAGTCACTCCTGTATGATGTATCTTTAGCAGCTGATTTCCAGGGACCACAATCTGGTTTACTCCCCTCTGTCATGGTAGGTAGCATTGGTTGGAGAGTGGGGAAAAAAAAATAGGGGGGAGTCCACAGGTTCTCAGAGTATCCAAAAAGGGGTGCTTTCCCAGATTACCCTATCATTTGCCTGAGTTGAAGTTGAACTGAAATGTGGGGGAGCAATGCTTTCCAGGAAGCTTGTTGGGGTGACCCTGCCCTGTTGCATTCCTCTTCCCACCTGGAGGGAGATGAACTGGACCTGGGGCAAGTTCATTCGCTTCCCTATAGAAGAAAGGGAAGAGCAACACCACCAAACCTGGTCATTTTAAAACTGTTGCCACTCCCTAACTTTGCAAGCATAGACTAAGCTTTGGTCTCTGAAAAGAGGCTGGGCTCCCTCCTTCACCTACCCCCAGCCACCTTTAGGGTTTGGGGACCACACCCTAAGTCAGCAACTAGAAAATCTGAACTCAGAGAGAAAGAGAGAGAGAGATGCTAGAATGTCTCTCCCTTGCAGGGCACAAGTCTTGAACCCAAACATTTCTCTTTCTCTAACTCCTCCCATACATGAAGCCACCTTATTGACTCCTGAGACAGCTAGGGCAGAGAAAGGGAACTTGGCGGACCAAAATCCAAGCCCAGCGTCTGCACAGCTTGGGTCTTGTGAACAGCCCAGCTCTGTGACTTTTCCATAAATAATCATCGTCATAATAAAAAAGCCCCAGACCACAGTTCACATGTCCTTTTGAGCCCTAATTTATATACTACAGAAAATCATATAGTCAGCCCGCCATGGTTCATAAAGCTGTTATTTATGGCAAGGGGGAGGGGATTTTTTTTTTCCTGAAGAGTGTATTTATTACAGGTAAAGCCGGCATCACACTCCATACGTCTGGCAAATCGGGAACAGGTGCTTTGCCTTAACTGAGATTCATTCACTGCGTGCCCAGCTTTTTCCCTGGCGAGTCCGGGGAGCTTCCACGACCTTCCCCAGCCTCCAAAGGCCACTTAGAAGAATTTGCATGGGATTTTGTTTCTCCACTTGGGTCCTATGGAAAAAAGCAGATCTTCACGCTGTTTGGTTCCGGATCTCCGGGGCTGTCTTCCTCAGAGAGCGGGTGTGAAGAAGAGGGGGCCGGCTGGGTGCCAGCATTGATCTTTAAAAAATCATTTTGAAATCGCCATAATGTGAAGAAATACGGCACTTCACCCTCGTATTTCACACGTAATGACAGGAGATGGCTTCATTTGGAAAGAAAAACTGGCGAGAGAGTGTCTGTGTGTGTGCAGAGGTGATCTTCAGCCTTTCACAGGGTAGAGGGTTTTAAAAAAAACTACCCCAAGTTAGAATGGCCCTATTTTTTAAAAAGACTTGGGGGGGGGCAAGGCCATAGCTCTGGGGGGAAGCCTGTCTTGTAATGGCCCAGCAGCAGTGATTTGACAAGAAATCTCTCCCTAAAGTCAACCCGAGGGACTCTGATCTGTCCAGGGGCTTTGCCTCCCAAAGCCCTGCTGCAGGAGAGACAACTGCACCCAGGCAGAGAGACTGTAGGAGCGAAGGCTGGGAGAAGAGCCAGGAAGCCAGCCCGTGGCCCCCAGGGAGCCCTGAGCTGGGCCGCAGAGCAGATTCTAATAAAACGGACTATTGGGAAGTTCCTTCGAGGGGATCCATGGGGAGGGAAGACAGCCAGCGAGGGACAGACAGGAGGGAGGGGGTGTCGCTGTTCATGCTAGTCCTTTTCTGATATTTGGAAGTTGTCCAGAAGAGCGATTCTGGATGAGAAACACTGGATAAGATTATTGGAATTTTGACCTTTTCTGGGTGGAATGGAAGGTAACGAGCCTTTTACATGCTGGTGGGTACCCTGTCCCCAATGCTTTGCTCTGGTAACAACTTCCTTAATCTTTTATTTAATTCCCTCATGGGGGCAATTCAGGGGGCCTGGGTCGTTTCCCAAGTGAAGGCAAGGAGAGATGGCTGCGTCCCACACTGGTTCTCAAAGACAAGAAATTTCAAGTTGTTCAACGTGAAGACCAGTTAGTTGTATGAAACACTTTCTGTGGGGGTTTAAGTTCCGGGGCTTGATGAACCCCTTTGGCCTCAAGCTGGTTCTGATTGTAGGATAGACACTGCCTACATAGATGGTTGGGAATTCACCCCCATTTTATTCCCTGTTCTCCCACAGCTGCTGAAGGATCAGAGGAAAGGCCCATTCATGTAAATCTCCCCCCCCCCCAATATCGCACCGAGCCCCCTCCAAAGCGGGTGACTTCCTATTAAACCCTAACTTCTCTTTCCCCTCCATCCTGTTACTACATCTCCTGTGGATTGCTGTTGCTTAATAAACATCTTCTGTCTAGGGGACAGAGGAGAGGAAATGAGGGCCTGGCGGGTTGGAGTGGAGGTGCTGGGGAGGGGTGGGGGGGAGACTGGACTGCCTCCTCTTTAATTATCCTGTTGGGCCTCTGCATGCTCTCTGGGATGGGTCTCTCTCTCTCTCTCTCTCTCTCTCTCTCTCTCTCTCTCTCTCTCTCTCTCTCTCTCTCTCTCTCTCTCTCTCTCTCTCCCCCCCCCCGTGATTGCTCTCCCTCCCTCTCCCATCCGCCTGGGGAGAGGGCTCCACAGCTTGCGATCCTCCCAAGGCAGCCCGCTGCTTGCCTCCGCCCCCACTCCGCCCCACGTCGTGAACCCCCGTTCCCCCCCCCTCTCCTTTCTGCAAAGGCGGGAGGGGCCCGGGGCGGCCCGCTGCTCCGGCTGAGGTTACGTGGCCGCCGGAGCCCTGACGTGATAGCACATTGCATCAGCATAAAACAATCCATCCTCGATATGGAATGCGGTGCCGACGGATGACAGCGAGAGCGCAGCCCCCGCGCCCGGATTGATTTATGTCGGAGCTGACGCTTTATCAGGCAGTCGGAAAAACTTTGACCAATCATTTTGCAAGGAGCGCTGAGCCGGGCTGCTCCACTGTACTTTGTTGGCTGAGAAGTTGAGCAGGGGGTGGGGGTGGGAGGGTGGGGGGCTAGGGTGTGGGTGTGGGGGGGTCGCGTCCGAAAGCCCTTCACACCGGTCCGGGTGCCACCTCTCCCTGGCTCGGGCGCCGCGGCCGCGCGCGGGCGCTTCCCCTTCCCCCTGCGAAGCGTCCGGATAATGTCTGAGAATGTCCATTTCTGGGACGCTTAGCAGCTATTATGTCGACTCGATCATAAGTCACGAGAGTGAGGACGCGCCTCCAGCCAAGTTTCCTTCCGGCCAGTACGCGAGCCCCCGGCAGCCGGGCCACGCGGAGCACCTGGACTTCCCCTCCTGCAGCTTCCAGCCCAAGGCGCCGGTGTTCGGCGCTTCGTGGGCGCCGCTGAGCCCGCACGCGTCCGGGAGCCTGCCGTCCGTCTACCACCCCTACCTGCAGCCCCAGGGCGTGCCGCCGGCCGAGAGCAGGTACCTCCGCACCTGGCTGGAGCCCGCGCCGCGCGCCGACGCGGCCCCGGGGCAGGGCCAGGCGGCGGTGAAGGCGGAGCCGCTGCTGGGCGCGCCTGGGGAGCTGCTCAAACAGGGCGCGCCCGAGTACAGTTTGGAAACTTCGGCGGGCAGGGAGGCCGTCCTGTCTAATCAAAGACCCGGCTACGGGGACAATAAAATTTGCGAAGGAAGCGAGGACAAAGAGAGGCCGGATCAAAGTAAGTTATAAAAAGTGAGGAAATAGCCAGGCCGAAGGCCGGGCGAGGGGGAGGGGAGGGCGAAGGCCATAAACGGCGGACAATGTGCCGGGAACGCGCGGCTGTGGTCCCAGAGCCGGGAGGGGGGGGATGGAGGAAAGGGAAAAAGGAGGGGGGAAGCTGGGTGCCCCGGAAGGGGGTACACTGAGTCCCGCGGGCCCAGCGCCGCTCCCCGCCCCCCCGCAGCTCACTTCTCTTTTTAAGTCCTGCAGGGAGCTGGGGCTCTGGGACCCACTCACTGCCTGCCCCCCCCCCCCCGCCCATGGTCCTCCAATCCCAGGCTGATAAAAACAAACCCCACGGCGATAAACGGGCGATCGCCGGGAGAGGAGCTGGAGGGGGCCGGGCTGGTGGCCGGGGAGGCCGGGAGCCGGCGCGGGCACGGGTCGGGGCTGCCCCGGGCCGCGCGGCTGGCAGGGCTCCCCGCGCCACGCGCGCACCGTCAAAGCCGGCCAAGGGGAAGGGGGAGGGGGCTCATTAGGATTTTATTTGCGATGCAACAGCTTGGCGGAGGATCGTTCCTCGCAGACCGCGCGCAGTAGCGGTTCTCGGTCCACCGCTGGCGCCGGGGGGGGGGGGGGAGAGCCCCGGACGCGGTGACTGCGCCCCCTCCCCGGATGCGCGGCCCCTCCCCGGGAGCCTTCCCTCCGGTGGCCCCCTCCCCTCTTCGGCGGCGTCCTCGCCTGGGCGGCCTCCCGCTTCCTTCCCCCTACCCCCCGGGCTCCCGCTGTTCTCCGCGGGGATCCGCAGCACCAGCCCGGGCCGTCTGCCTCGCAGGGAGTCCCGGAATCACTTCCGAATTTCGGGGGCCTGCCGTCGTGGTGGATCGGGGACATCTCGGAGGGACCCCAGGGAGAGAAGGCCGGGGGGGGGGGGCGGGGGAGAGAGCTGAGGAGAGGCTGAACACTTTACACTTAGTAGGTAGTTTCTTATCACTCCTTGCTCCTCCAGTAACAACACCCTCGCAGGAACCCCCAAGTCTGGCCAGATTCGCCTAGAGGTGTGTGTGTGTGTGTGTGTGTGTGTGTGTGTGTGTGTGTGTGTGTGTGTGTGTGTGTGTGTGTGTGTGTGTGTGTGTGTGTGTGTGTGTGTGTGTGTGTGTGTGTGTGTGTGTGTGTGTGTGTGTGTTTGCTAGGAGCAATCCAATTGGAGGTTCTTAGTCCCAAACAATAAGCAGCCCCAAAGCTGGTCAAGTCCTCACTTGTTTTTAACTCGTGGGGAACCGGATGTTTAAGTCTTAGCTGATTCTGCCAGATTTCCCACCAACACACTGTCCCAGGAGCGCTTTGGGGCGTCCCTGCCCACTGATGGAGTAAGGAACTGCCTCACTCCTTGGGGGGGGGCGCGCTATGGCCCCTCCACCTCCAGCCTGCCAGGTAGAATGGTAAGAGCTGGCAGCACTGGGGAAAGACGGCTTTTCCCAGACGCTCCTTCACATACTTAAAACAGAAGACCCCTTGCCCTATTCCCTCCTCCCCAAACCCTGCCTGGAAAGCCCATTATTGTAGGGCAGCCATTTGACTAGGATCAATTATTAACAGTTCCCCCCCCTTTCATATTTAATGTGGCTGCAGGTCCCATTCCAGGCAATCACATTAAGGACACAGTGCTACAAATTGGTAAGACACGGTATTTAGTGGAGGATGAACTGAATATATATATATATATATATATATATACATACATACATACACATATATATATAATGTTCAATGCATTTCATTTGGGAAGAAGGAAGCTATTAGAAGGTAGCTGATATTTTCAAGTGGCCCAGCTTCATCTGGTAACTTTATTCTGAATTCTATTGAGGGGAAGGGGGGAAAGTCCACATATATTTCCATCCCCCCCTGCTTTTTTTTGGACCCACTTCCATTCACTGAACATGTTTCCCCGCCCCTTTCCCATAAGGTCAGTGAAAAGACTGGGTGAACCCCTGTAGAAGGTTTTCTGGGTTACCTCCCCTCCCCCCTGGGTCCCCCACCTTGGAACT
Organism: Dipodomys merriami; assembly: GCF_024711535.1. NCBI lineage: Eukaryota > Metazoa > Chordata > Mammalia > Rodentia > Heteromyidae > Dipodomys > Dipodomys merriami. Next base: position 30,539,351 of record NW_027203270.1, on the reverse strand, counting down.
GGAGCAGTTTTGCTCCTCAATTTCCCTGCACTTGTGTTAAGCAAAAGGCAAGCTGAGCAGCAGAAAAGAAGAGGCTATTGCAGCCATAAGTTATCTGTGAGCCCCGGCGCTCCCCTGTCCATAGGCTGGAATTGATAAATGATTGCAATTGGGTTGCTTGTGAATTGGAGTGTGCTGGGTCTTTGCGGCTCTAAATGTGGATCCTTATTTGTGTGGTGGTGGCAGGGGAGAGGGGGGAGAAATCTACAGACATGCACATCTGCTGCCCTGTGGCCTGGAGAGGAGTGCTTAGTATGTTAGGTTTGGACTGCAAGGCTTGGGGTGTGGGGGTGTCCTGTCTCTTAGGCTGTGGCTGAATGGGACCCCCACTTGTTCCAGTCAATCCCCCCTTCTTCCTCCCAGACCTGGAGCTGGGGCACCCTCCAGATCAAGAACCCCCCTAGCCAGTCTGGTGGTGCTGGTAATGAGTCCTCCACCATCCTGGGCTATGATCTGAGTCCTGATCAGTTTGGATCTAAGTGGAGAAAGAAGTTGAAGCAGGCGAACCTTGGAGAATTCTGAGGCAACCTAGGCACACAGAGAACTCCCCAAATAAGCAGTCACCTGGAGGTGTCTATAGAAATGGTTGGCCCATCCCTGGGGTCCTCTCTGGGGATCTTGAAGGCCCAGGTGCACCCTGGGTAGTGGTGACCATGAGTGTACCCTCTTGGCCCGGGGGTCCTTTACTCCCTTCCTTTCTTTGATTCTACCCCTGCTTCTCTTTCAGCCAACCCCTCTGCCAACTGGCTGCACGCACGCTCTTCCCGGAAAAAGCGCTGTCCCTACACCAAATACCAGACGCTGGAGCTAGAGAAGGAGTTTCTGTTCAATATGTACCTCACCAGGGACCGCAGGCACGAAGTGGCCAGACTCCTCAATCTGAGTGAGAGACAAGTCAAAATCTGGTTTCAGAACCGGCGGATGAAAATGAAGAAAATGAATAAGGAACAGGGCAAAGAGTAAAAGTTCACCCCTGCCCTTCCCAGCCCTTCCCCACCTCACTCTTATTTATGTGGTGGCTGCCCAGCCTGTGCTGCCTGGATGGATCCCGTGAATGGGGAAGGGTGTCCCTCCTGAGCCCCTCATCTGTACCTCTCCTTCGCCTATCTGTACCTGTCCCTCTTTTCTCTGGGTGTCAGGAGGAAGTGTTGTTGTGTTAGAAGCTAGAAGTAGTTAGTTCCTAGGAAGGTGATGGGTCTTCAGGGAAGAGAGACTCTAGTGAAGCTTCTAGCATCCCATCTCTAAATACCGCCCCCCCCCAAGCCCAGTTCCTTACTTCCAGCCTGCCTATCCCCTCCCCAACCCTTCCAGAAACTACCTAGGGACAGCTTACCTGCCCACAGCCCAGCAGATGCCCCCAGACAGGAAGTTTGGAGATCACACTAAATGTGGGGAGTGAAGTCATACCTAGAATTAGGCATGGAGCCCCAAATCCAGCAGAGCAAGGTCAGGTTCTAACGCTGCTGCCAGGAAGGGGTCTAGAGTTGGACTCCCCGAATGGGGTGTTGTAGCCAGAAATTCTAGCACCCCACTAGCATCCCCCATGGATTGGCCAGTGATACCCCTATGGAATGGGTGTGCTGGCAAATGGGGGGGGCCAAGCCAGCTCCCCCAAGCCGGTGGACTAGAAAGGGCAAGAGAAGGCAGTCAGCGGTTTTATGAGGGTATCTTAGGTAGAGCCCTCTCGTCATACATTGTGTTGCAGGAAATGTTTAGTTCTGCATGTTCTTTTCCTTGCCTTTCAACGAAGGAGGTCAAACTGTGGGTCCTAAAGCCTCGATGATGCCTTCCTCCTCTTCATCGGTGTGTGTGTGTGTCCCTCTTGACAAGACCCTAGCTGCTTTTGTGCTCCATGGGTCCTGCATTCTTCCACATCCCTTCCAGCTCCAAAATCAGTGCTCTGTTAGGCCAAATCCACCTTGCACCAGCAAATCAAGCTTCCCCTCGTAGGAAAAAAAAACCCCACCCAAACTCCCTTCACCCTTCCCTCCTGCTAGGTCAACCCCACTGTAGACGACAAGAAGGCCAGGTCAGGAAAGTCTGATGGAGAATTTATTGTGAATCGATTTCCCAGCTCCCTTTCTGGAACCTACTGTGGATGCGGGATAGGGAGGAGCCACGGCCCCAGTGGTGCAAAGCGGGTGCGGTTTCTTCACATCCTCAGCGTCTTGACCCACGCAGAGAAGCCCCCAGAAAGCTCCCCAACCCAGTGTCAAAGGGGGGGCAGCCCCAGAGCCCCGGGCTCCCCCTCCTTGCTGCACCGGCCTGCTTGTCGATCCTGGCTGCAGGGTCTTTCTTTTGCAGTCCCGGGTGCAAAGCAAAGAGGCAAAACCGCAGCTCCACAAGGAGCGGGAAGAGGTATTTTCTGCTTCCTTTCTTCCCAGTGACTGCCCTGCCTCTGGCTCCCCTTCCGATTCCATGGACTCTTTTCTCCTGCTTCACCTGACCTGCAAGGGGGGGAAACTGCTGTAGAATTTTGTTTTGTTTTGCGTTGTCAGTGGCCGTGGTGAAATTGTGCTTGTGTTTTGTGATTTCTTTTTCTTTTTGGAGATGATTGTCTCGCCTGTTTTCAGTTGTCGCTTCTAGGGGAAGGGTGGGAAGTTGGGAGGAAGGGAAGGGGATCTAGAGCTCTGAATGTTTGTTTTGGAAGAAAAAGAAAAAGTACAAAAATATATATCACTCTAGAAAATCAATCTCTCTGGAGTCTTATTTTGTGCTGTCTGCTTTATCTGGTCCTAAGTAAAGACCCCAAATACTCGGAGGGAGCATGGCTTGAAAAGGAAAGAAAGAAAGCTCCCAAGTATCCATCAGGTTTCTTCTTCGACTCCACCAAGCTCCCTAGCTCTGGCCAGGCTGTCCGCGAGGTCCAGACCCCAGGTCTAAGACTGCAGTGTACTCTGAGGCGTTCAGGAGATCAGGGAGACTACATGGGGAGGAGAGGAAATAGTGGTGGTTTGGGAAAGGAACTGGCTCTTCCCAAAGCAATGGGGTCCTCTCAAACAAGTTGCTCTGGGGACCTTCCTCCTCATTGACCTGAGGTCTGCTGCACACCTCCTGGCCGCTGCTGGGGAATACCAAGTAGGCCTGAGGACTCTAAGCTGCCATGCAAGGGAGGAAGGCAGCCGGCCCTCCACTATTCTCTGCAGCAGTAGCTGGGAGAAGCCTTGGTCGGATCAAATGAGGGAACCTCTCAGGACTCTGAGGATGGACCCACACGCAGTCTTACTGTGAGGCCGGTTGAGTTTGATGGTGGCTGGGGAGGTGGCAGCTCTCAGAGATGGGGAGAAGGAATGTGGGACACGAACATCTCAGGGATCCAGAGTTCAACTTGGTATCCAGATCCAGAGACACCCCCCTTCCCTCCCCAAGACTACGGGTCCCTGCAGAGCTGCGGGTGAAAATCCACAGTTCTTGGGCAGCCCTGCCTTCTCCTACAGGAGTTAGGATGCCAGCGCTGCGGGGCAGGTGCTCGCCGAGGCGGCCACGGGCTTGGGTGGCCCTCTTCCCGCGGTGGTCCACGGAGTGGAGGGGGCCCAGTGCCGACCCAAGTGAAAGCAGCTGCAAAAGGCCAAGCCTACCCCTCTCCAACGAAAAGAATGACGGCCTGGAGAGACAGCCGAGCTGCTGTAACCCGGACCGGACCAGGCGCCCTTCAAGAAAGGTTCTGTGAAGGATGCAGCATAAATCTGCCTTTTTAGCTGCTAGAGACTAGGTTACCTCCTCCGATCTTGCTTCTAGGAGCCCAGGCCGAGCAGAAAATGAGCCCGGGAGGCCAATTTCTGCCAAAAGAAAACGCACAAGAACACACACAGACACACACACACACAGGCTTTCAGTCGGATGGAGAGCCGCAGGGTTGGGGCCACGGAGGAGCTTTGAGCGGCCCCCGGGGCGGTGTCTGGGTCCCGGGCCGGCCCGGGGTGGACTTCTTTCAAGACAAACAAAGGCGAAGATTCGGGGAGGCTCGGAAGCCGGAGATGGGGAAATCAGTTGTCATAAAAGAGAGAGATTCAGAGAAGGAAGGCCGAGAGAGTGCGAGGCCAAGAGAAGCCGGGAGAGGAATTCAATGCCGTGTGCGCAGCAATAAAAGAATATGACCGCTATAAAAGTTTATAGCGTATAAATTTCTGAAGGTTAAGAAACTAAACAGCAGCAAAGCAAACAGTGAGGGGGAAACTTTCCGGAGCCCGGATTGCTGCAGCTGGGCTTCGGCTCTCGCCCTGGTTGGGGAAATGGAGGGGCCTCTCTATGGCAGCCCCCCACCCCCCACCCCATACCATCCTCAAGCGCTCGGGACTTGGGCTTGGGTTTCCGGGAAAGGGGGAGGAGGGGAGGTAAAAGAGAGGAGAGGAGAGAAGGGGGAGAGAAGAGCACTTTGTTGTCACAAATGCTTCAGAGATCGTAATTCGGACTCTTTGTTCTTCACACCCCTGCAAGAATCAAGCCGTATAAACAAGAAGTCCCCGGCACTTACGCGCCAGACGTCTGGGCGAGCCCACTGCATCCTCCCCGGCCTCCCCTCCCCACCCCCCAAAGCCCAATTGTTCTTGGAATTTAAAACAAAACAGTCGTGGAGGGTTTGAAAAGTGCTTGATTCCTCCTTTTACGCACCATAAACGGCACACTGCTCGGCGATCTTCGCTAGAAATTAGGGACGGGGAGGTGGGGGAGGAGGTGTAAGTAGAGAAGGGGGGGAGGCGTATAGCTTCCTCCTCCTCCCCTCCTGATTTTTTTTCCCCTCTCTTTTAGCTCATCGACACGATTTCACGACCCGTTTCTTGATTCCGATGACTTTTCTCTTGCCCGCGTTCAAATTCCTCTCCCTCCCCCCACCCCTCCGCGCCGCCCGGGCTCTCCCTTTCTGCGAATAATGAAAAGTTTCTCTGGCTTATTGCTTCCGCGGCGGGTTCCCAGACAACCTGGCGGAGCCGCCGGCGGGTGCCTTGCACAGAGTGGCCGCTAGATGGCAGCCTTGCTCCATGTGAAAAATCACCAGCGCCGGCTGGCTGCAGCCTGGCGGCTCCACAGTGCACCTTGTTCGGACTGGAAGCGAAGAACTGAGCGCTACCAAAAGTCATGAATAATTTGCACGTAATAAAAAAATATATGGGGTTCGTGGTCATCCTTTCCCCCCTTTTTATAATAGATTCCAGATAGAGCGATGTTCTCACCTTTCCTCAAATGATCAGTGTTGTGAATTTGCCCCACGAGGAGGAGGAGGAGGAGGAGGAGGGCTCAACTGGTTCCCTCGCCCAGCTGTTTGTGTTCGGTCGGCCAAGAAATGCGGGACAACGGGGAAGATTAGTCGGGATAGAAATAATGGATCCAAATCTAAGAGAATTGATTTGGGAAAATGGGGACTCTCCCGTGAGGAGAGGGGGGCGAAAGGAATGGCTACGCATGCGGGTGCGGTCAGGTGGGAGAGGGCCAGCCGGCAGCCGGAGGTCGGATGGAGAGGAAGCTGCCCCGCAGAGGGCTGCCCACTGCGGCGGGAGAGGGAACCCGGTGAGCCATCCCAGACTCCCCCAGTGTGGAGAGGAATGGAGCCTCGGATTTGGGGGGGGGGAAGGTGTTCAGAGAGGGCGCTTCAAGCCCCCGGGGCTGACCCGCACCGGCTCAGGATCCTTTGTAACTGGGCTGGGGTCTGGGCTGGGCTGGGCTCGCGCCTGTGGAGACCCAGACGTAGGTCGGGCTCTGCCCCCTCCCCCAAGCGGCGGGTTGCGGGCAGGCTCGACTATCTCTCGGGGTGATCAGTGGGGCCCCAAGTTGGTACGCCCTCCCTCCCCAAAAAAATGCGCCGTTAGGGGGAGATAGAAGTGGGGACCGGTTTGGCGGCAGGGAGCAGGAGTTCGGGTTCCCCCCCCGTCATCGGGGAGTGGCCCCCCACTTACTACCAGGTGAGATTTGCGACTTCTGGGACCCCACCCTGGCTCTGGCCCCAGGCCGCCTCGGCCTGGGTAAATGTTGGGGTCGTGGGCCCCGACGCAATTTAACAGCTGGAGCCCTGGAACCATGCACTTTCCGTTCTGAGCCCGACCTTGTCTGCCCATAGCTTCTTCAACACCCAATCTTTTCATTTCTTCGTCCCGTCTGATCCCTACCTCTGAACCCGGCAAAATAGACACTCACCCACCCCCCCCGAAAATTGACCCTGACTCTTGTTCCACAGTCCCCCCCACCTCCCCGCGCGCAGGACCAGGTGCAGAGAAGTAAGCCGAGTTTCTCTACTTGAATTTCTCTAATGAACCTATGCTCGATTCGGTGTTTATAAATTATCTCCTCGCTCATTCTTTTTTTTTTCTTTCCTCCCTTATAATAGAAACATTTTCTTTCCATCAGAAATTTCTGGCAAGGCACAAGGATGATTTAGAACAAGCCACTGAATTTCTACCTTGCCAGTAAGTCCTCAAATCATGACCATAAAATCCCCCCAACATACACACACACACACACACACACACACACACACACACACACTATATATATATATATATATATATATATATATATATATATATATATATATATATTTGCTTCCATAACAACTTGACTCTACCTTCTGAGACACCTTTACTGACCCCTTAACCTGGCACTGAAAATTCCAGAACCTAGTTCTCTTTCCTCTTTGCTTCTTTCTCCCCCCTTTTTGGTTCCTTCCTATTCTTTGGGCTTAATTTTTTTTTTCTTTCTGTCAGTTGTAGGGCTTGAACAGAAAAGGCATGGGTGCCTTTTCTGAGCTTCTTTTGCTCAAGACTAGCACTCTACTACTTGAGCCATAGCTCCACTTCTGTTTTTCTGGAGTTAATTGGAGA